>NW_020455204.1:9859048-9974221 GCF_003342845.1 Nothoprocta perdicaria | reverse complement strand
GCGCTGCGCCGGGCCGCGCTCGCCGGCCACCTCGCCGCGCTGCCGCCTCACCTGGTGCCGAGCGGCAGGAGCGTCCGCGTCTTCATCAGCGCCAACCCCGAAGGTAACGCGCGCGGGGACCCCCGTTCGCGGCAGCCCCGCTCAGCGCGCGCTCGCCCCTTTGCTCGCCCGCAAAGCCGGGCTCGCCCTCCCCGTGCGGCAGGCAGCGAACTTGCAAACTGCCCCAGTGCGCCCTTGGCTCCCCGCCGCTTCCAGCGGGTGCCGTGCCCCGTGTTGCTGGAGCCCTGTAGGAGCATTCCCGCTTGCAGCAAGGACACGGCACGAGGCGCCCGCGCCGCCGCGCTCCGAGCGGAGCCCGCGGCGCCCGCAACGCGCGCAACGCAGCGCAGCGGCCCCGGCGCCCGCCCTGCGGAGGGACCGGGCCGGGAAGGGCACAGCGGGTCCAGCCTTCAACTGACCGGTGCCCGGGAGCCGGGCAGGGAGCGCGGGGCCACTGCCGGCTCCCCGGGATGGCCCCTCACTTACACACATATATATAAAAACACATAAGAATATTCTGTGGAAGCAGGCGTTTAAAATGTGCCTGGTTTATTGCTGCGAGCAAAGCCAGTGCTGAAATAATGATCGCCCGAAAGGTGCTTACTCTGCCCTGCAAGCAAATTGATGTGAATTCTTGCAAGCCTCTCCACTGCAAATAGATTCCTGTCGGTATCATCTTAACTGTGGAGTTATTGATGCCTCCAGGTGAATGACATTTGTCATCAGGTTAATTTGGTGTGTTAATAGGTATTTGCTACAGAAAATAAATAGCACTGAACTCTTTCTGAAAGTTGGGTATTAAAGCCGTATATTATCCATTTACAGGCTTTCGCCTTATGTGGTTATTTCAAAAAGTCAGTCTTAGGAAGCAAATAATTCGGTCTTGGAATAAATGTAGTATCTTTATAGGAGCAGAAGTCCCCAATGATTAACGTTTACTCTTCATTTCCAAAATTTTATTTAGAGCACTCCTACTTTTACTGCTGGACCAAAACTTAAAACTAACTCCACATTTTGCTCATTTTGCTTATCAGATTAAGCTACCTAAAATCACTCGTGGCTACTACTGAACATTTAGAGAATCTAAATGAAATGGCTGTGACTATTTATCAGGAACATCATTGCCACAGAAGCATTACTAACTTCATTTGGTATTAAATACACATCTATTTGTATGTGTGTATAAATATATGTATATAAAAATAAGAAAAAAAAAGTAGCCTACACTGAAACTTAGATATAATCTAGAAAGCTATGTAGAAAAAAATGTGGAAAACATGAGTAAAGAGGGCAAGAAATTGAGAAAAATGTCTTCTTCCTAGTTAAACTGCTTAGCATATTTAAGCCCTCAGCCACAGGGCTTTGCATGACCAGGGCCTTTCTTGTTAATCTGCAGCGTATTAGTACAAGGGACCCCTCTATTTGGAAGGAGGCGACTGGGAGGGGCTGGGGGCTCCCTACCTTCCTGCAGCAGGACTGAATGGCCAGGGGCTGTTTCCTGGCGCTCCAGGGCTGGGCGTTCAGAGACCTTCAGGGTCTTCAGTTACATCTGCAACGTCAAGTACACAGATCAAACACCTTCATACATGTGAACGTGATCAGCTCTTTGGAAACATTAATGTTGCTTTTTGATTTGAATATTACTGTTTTCCAGCGTCAGGAGATGTAAGCAATGAGGCATCTATTCAGTAAAGTATTTTAGCTGAGAGATGCAAAACTGCAAGGGTGATCAGGGATTGCCACAGCACTTTTTGACTCCCCAGACTAGCCCATGACCACAGAAGAACCACCCAGATGTTACCTACTCCCTTGCTGGCAGGCTTTGCTAGATAGGTACTTACTGAACTCGGTTACTTTATCTAGAGAATAAATTCTCTACTAAAATGGGACAATAGCAGTAAATGCCATACTTTTGTTAGTACGTTGTAAACCCTAACAATATAATATAATCCCTTACATATTTGCTGATCATACTGAAATCCAACTTCCTATAAAAAAATCTACAAATTCTACATATACACATAGGAATATTGATATAAAGATCTTCCTCTAACAGGAGATACTGCTATTAACACCCCCACCTCAGTGCTTCCATTGTGCAAGAGGAGTAGAAATCTAAACTTTACAGTTCAGTCTTTAGCAACATCACCTTAGACTGCCCACGTGGCTCTGTGCTGTGCTACTGAAAGGGTTTGCCTTTTTTTTTTAATTCTTACGCAGTTTTTCAGCTTCTTATTTTTCATTGATAGACATTTCATTGCTACAACCCGTCTGGATGCTGCCCTGTGCCACGTGCTCTGGGTCTCCCTGCTGGAGCAGGGGGGTTGGACGAGATGATCTCGAGAGGTCCCTTCCAACCTCAACCGTTCTGTGATTCTGTATTCTTGAACATTATGTTGATTTCTAAACCATTCCATTCTAATACAGCAAAGATGTTTGGTGCCCAATGCACATATTTGCTGATGATACATCCAGCAAAATTCACACCTACCTTTAGTTTTCTTGATGAGAGAAGGATTGTTTTTGTATAAGTAGAAGTGTATGTGTTTGGAGTTAACTATCTAGGCTGCTTTGCAGGAATTAACTGTACATGTACATGCGAAAGGGAAAAATAAAGTGAGATGCATTTGTATATGCTTTTGTAGTTTATTGCTACTCAACATAAGGGTGGGTACCTCAGATGAAGAATTATTCTTGCTTTGATTACAGTGTGATTGCCATATGTGATGAGAGAAAGGGATTACTTTACATTTTGTAGCATATTTTGGGTATACTGTATTTAAATGTTGTTTCTGTTAAGAAAAATAGCTATGAGGCAATACTGATTTGGAAAAATAAATGCTAAAAAAGCTGGATTAATGCTTAGTTAGCTATGGTCCATTTTGTCCTGCCCCAAAATACCATATGGTGTCTCTACTTAGATATATTGCTTGAGGTCTTTTTATAAAGACAATTTTATGTAATCTGGGTGGAATTTATTCCTTGGCTAAAGGAAAACACAGATGTTCAAGTGCATGAAATTGCAAGGGAGGTGTTGCGGAGATGTGGAGACAAATAACTCCAGGACTTTTTTTTATGCTAAGTGTTGGTTGTGGTTACCTAACTTTGTACCTATTTATGGTTTTACATGACACTCATCACTGTAGTGTTTAAAAGCTACAAAACCAGCTATGCTTGAAAAAGAAGAACTCAGTAGCTTCAGGGACAAAGTTGAGGATCTCAGCTGAGTTTAAGAGAGCAACATGATGGGAAGTATTTATTTGTTTTTTGGCATGGTCCTTAATTTGAAATATTGCTATTTGAGGAGGGCCAGGTGTCAATGGTGCTTATATTCGTCAGGCTTTGGGAAGCAGCTTGCTGTTTCCAGTGCTTTGGTAGGACATTTTCTGCCTTTCCTCCTGGACCACAGCACTAATGCAGTGCTCGTGTCCGTGTGGGTGAGCGGGAAGCAGGAGCTGAATGACGCTGGGAGGCAGGATCTGGAAGCTGTGCAGCCTCCGTGCGCTGCAGCACCAAGTCTGGAGCAGGCGCTACCTCTTCTGCAAGGCGCAGCAGGGAGATGTGAGCTACAACCAGAATGAGAGCGGGTTTGCTGAGCAAATCTTCAAGCATTTGTTCCCTTTAAAAGATCTGATCAAAAGAGGCCCAGAAGGAGGCTGAGTTGGACTGGTGTTTGTTCCAGACAACAGCGGTGAATCTGCTGCATGCAAGGAGCTCCGTGACCCGTTGTGCTCGCTCTGGCTCCTCAGCTTGTGCAGCCAGGGGCCTGGGCTCCGCAGCTGTGCTCCAGGCACCGACAGTGTGAGGGGAATCACCAAGAAGCTTCTGTTTAATTCATACCCAAAATGGCTCAGTAGATTTTTCATTCATGTGCCCACACGGCAGGATGGGCGCTTGGAGAACGAGCAGCAAGATCAGGAGCTTTTTCTTTAAATAAAAAAAGCAATTTATTTTGTTGGTTTTGTTCTCTCTTCTTCACTTTTAGAAATAAGCAGAATTACCTGAAAGCAAGTTACTTGCCTATTAATTGGCATCCAGAATTATCATCTCCAAAGGTCCGGATCAAGTATTTAGCCTATCTACTTAAAAACCTATATTCAAATATATATTCCCCAAGACAGATGTTTGTATATATAAATACATATATATGCAGATTTTGTATATATAAATATATATTTATGCATCTCTCTACCCATATATGTATTTATATATACACATACACAAACACACTTGCATTTATATATTATTAACCTATTTATAAAACTCTAGCAACATTGCTGTAGACCATTTTCCAACCTGCTGTTAGGATCTCCTGTGGGAACAGAGTGTTTATGCGTTATGCTGGAAAACAGCCTGGGCTCATAAAATTGTAATAGAGATTGAAACTTTTGCTAAACGTAGTTCAAGTTCTAGGTTTGTTTAGCAGTATTGCAAACTGAGAAATTCAGGGTTTTATCCAGTAATACCCTGTAATTGCTCAGGATTGCCCGGACCTGCAGCTGTTCATACCCCTTTTAATGGCACCGAAGAAGCAGTGATACAGTGCAGCAGAACCTGTAATGTCTTTTCTTCTTTACACTGCAAGTGTTGCATTATCTCCTCAGGTGTACTTGCATTCTAGAGTGATCCCCTATATTTTGGTCTGTCTGTATGGAACATTTATGTGCATGCATCTCTCTATTAGAATAATAAGCAATAGTGCAGTCCGGAGGCACGTGTTCACAAGTGTGTAAACATACAAGACAAAATCCTATATTAGATTTTAGAATTTTAAAATGTTTATTGTGGAAAGAGACCTTCAGATCATAGGGCTACTGTACTTATGTTTCTACATATGTGAGTAATATCAGAATGGATTTTTTTTTTTTTGAAAAAAGAATCTTGAAGAATTTTCAGCTGCTGTAATAATATTTCGAGCTGATAATACTTTCTGGCTGCCTTAATACATTGGCAATATTTAGTCACTAGTAATTTAGCATTCTGATAGATTGAAGGCGGTAGATATAAATATATTGTAGTCGTATGTAGTCATGCGTAAGGAACACAGAGAAATCTGACAATTCTTTAATATAGGCAGTGCTGTTCAAGGCAACTAATTTATCCCCTTGATGCAATTTTAATTAAAGAAGGATAATAATAGAATTAGAGGACACAATTTAATCATAGTTATAGCAGTGCAACTCTAGAATAACACTGCTGGCCTGATTCTACCTTCATTAATTTCGGTTTATACCAGAGAGCTGCCTTTACCACGGCAATATGGGTCCAGAGGGGAGCAGGCCCTTCATCCCGGTCAGCTGAAGCCAGGGGCTGCAGCGAGGCAGCAGTGAGGCCCACCCAGACCTCCCGTTATTACAGATGTGCCCCGCTATTACAGATGTGCCCCTGCATCTGGCCGCTGTGAGCACCTGCTGATGGCCACGGCTGCAGACAGGGTGCTGGGCTGGAGAGGGCTCTGGGCTGAGCAGCTACGGCCCGTCCCGTGCAGCAGCTGCACCTGGAGAATGAGGTCGTGTCCACAGGCCAGGCTTATCAGGCTGTTCAGAACATTCCTGGTGCCACAAGCTGCAGACACCAGGTAATGGCAGGACTTCCACACTGGATTTAATCCAGAGCCGCGCTGTTGCTAAGCTTCGAACCGATCAAATAGGTAAACAGAGCAGATTTCCAACTGTCAGAAGCTGAAAAAGGTTATCCTACAAACATCGTATTTGTGCAAGCATTTAGGGTGATACAGCTCTGCTGTCTTCAACTTGGTAACACGTGTTCGTGCTGTGATTAAACACTCTAAAATGTGAACAGGGTCCAGTTCGCTGTCTTAGCAACTTGCTCAGACATGGAGTTGTTAGAGTGTGCAGATCATGCCTAACAATATTATTTGTAAAATTGCTATTTGGAATCTCTAACTAGTTGCATTTTACAGGTCACTAAGACTGAATGAGCCCTATTTGCACTGCATGGTTCCACATAACTCTCCCATCTGTAATGTTTTGTATTACCTGAGTGAGTCTGAAGCCTGGACCCTTGGATGCATTCGTGTTAGTAAAAAGCACTTGCATTTAAATAGAAGCTACAGCACTTGCTTTGTGTGAGTACAGAAACAGACATTCAGAAGCATATAAAAGTGCAAATTTAAATGGTATTGTTAAAATAAATGGCTATTAGGTACTGCAAAACTTCATACAAAGCCCTTTCAGAACTGTTTTTGAAATGTATATTATCTGTTTAATTATCCTGTGGTACCAGTTTGATGTGTGGCCATGCAAGGCAGGAAGAAACGGTCGGCATTTTAGAGCATCTGTAACAGAAGCCCTGACACTGCCTGCCCTTACATTTAACATTCCTTCATAAATGGTCTCACTCACTAGATTTTATTAGATTGAAGAGTCCTTTTCCATGATTGAGAGCATCAAATAACCACATGGGTTTAATACTTTCAGAGAAGAGAGGTTATCCATATTTGTAGAGTTATGCACACCAGTTATTATAGATAAGGTAAATAAGAAGATTGGCCATAGCGAGGCAGGCTTAAGGAGTGCTCAGCCTGATATTCCCTCTCCAACACTGGCAGTCTCAGATGCATAAGGAGAGAGTATGTGACATCAGGACACAACTGTAATTTCTGACAGCCTATCTCCCGGTTTCCAGCAGTTTGTGCGCGAGGGGCTTCCTTGGCCAAAGGTTTTACCTGTGTTCAGTAATCAGTGAGGTATCTTTATTCCATAAATTGGTCTAATTGCTCACTCATCAGGCAATGGTCTTGGTATTTAAAACAGTCTTTTAAATTTTGAAATAGACCCTTGCTCAGTGAAGTGTCTAACTGAGTTCATTTATTCAGATTTAGATCCTATTAGCTTGAGTGGGTATTTTGTAAGAACACGACCAAGCAGATTCAGCCAAGAAGAGATCTTAAACAGCAAAGTGGAAATACCTGCGGAGGAGTAAAGCCTAAAAGCAAATCCCCCTAACAGAATGTATGTGAAAAAAGCCAAAGCAACGATCCATTTTAGTCCACCTGTATACGGAAAGGGAGGCTCATCTGAGGGCCAGTTATCTTGTACGTAAGTATGAGATAATGTACTTATTTCCAAGGAATTATTAAAATGGAGCCATCCTAAGGAATAAACAAGGAAAAGGCAGTCAAAGACAGTCTTCAGCAACTGGGCAGGAGTGCTCCACACCTGCCTATGCCAGTATCACACGGCTAGAGGATCTTGCCAAACAGCAACCCTAAGCTTTACTGTCAGAACCCTAGAATAATGTCAATCAGGCATGTGACTGAGCATTAAGAGTGCTTACCTTAAAAGGAAGAACCTCATCCTTTTTCTTTTTCCCATGCTGCTTGTTATTTAACCAAGGTCCCATGAATTCTAGAAAAGGAGAACAAAGTAAAAGCATCTTTTGATAGTAGTCATTGTGGTGAGCTGCTTATCCACACAGGCAAGGAATCTACACTGTTTTGGCAAGACCAAATTATGTATTCTCAAGAAAAGATCTCTTTTCTGCATTTTCCACCCTGTAGAATAGCCAGTATTTGACATACTGAAGGCAGTGAGCAGGAAGTCTAGATTCATTTTTTAGTTCCCAGATAGATTTCTTTCCAGTAGTTACTGCTAAATATTAGGACAATGATAAAATAATAAAACTGCTTGATAATGGTCTTGATTTACTTTCCTGCCTATTTTAAATGAAGCTTTATGCAGTGCTCTTGAAGCAAGTTACTGAAGCATTCCATTCCTGTTTGACATCCCTAATTTGGCCTATCAAAACACTAGCAAAGTGTCTATGATGATTTACTTTGAAATACATGTCATTTGGTACCATGGGAATACAGAGAATTCAGCAATCTGTACTGAGCAAAACGACTTGAAATTGAATTTAAAAATGGGCCATTTAAACACAGGGATATTTCACTAGGCTGTTCCTGTTTTGCAAGCAGCAGGCTAGAAGGGACCTCTGGAAGCCTTTTAGTCCGTCCTGCTGCCCGAAGCAGGGTCAGATACTCTTGTGCTATTCCTAAAATAAGTTTCTCTTGATCTCATTTATTCTCTTAATTAATAAAAAGGAAATACATTAAAAGCATGCACACACAGAGGAGAATAGGTGCTACAACATATTATTCAACTGCCTTGCAGAAACTCATACGGATGCAAAATAAACTCACTGGTCAATAAAACCAAGCAAAAAACACAGGTGGAAATTGCCTTGCTGAGCATGAGTTGCAGTAACTTTCCCTTGATAGTGTCATTATTCATACATTCCTCAAACAGACCTTCTGGTTCTTTATTTCACCGTGTCAGGAAGCCAACGTGTGTAGCAAAACAAAGCATGGATAATATAAATCAATAAACTCAAAGATTATTTTATTGCTAACATTATGTGCTGCAATGGACTGCACATTTCAGGTAAAGCTTTCATCTACCTGGGGCATTTATGGAATCTCTGGTTTCTTTAGCATCTGATATGACAGACTGATGTAGCTAGCAGCTTTCCCTTTGATCTGTTCGTTCAAGAAGGGAAGAGGGGCAGCCATTTACAGTATTTCTTTAATTTACCTGCTGATGTATTCTCATGTACGAAATTTATTTTATTTGACATGAATTTCATTTTGCCAAATTTGTTTAACATCAGTTGATGACTTACAATTTTCAAAAGACAACAGAAAGCACAGGAAGGCTCAAGCACACAGATCAGCATTTATTCCTCCTCCCTTTAGAAAAGATAAAAATGCCTCAGTACCCATAACAATCTCCTTGCAGGCCACTTATTTTAATTATGGATTTTATTTTTTATACTTTTTATAATCAATCATGTATAATACTATATCATTCTACTGAGGCCCTTTCCTCGCTGCCAGTGTATTGCTCTTATTGTTAATAGCACTGTCAGCTCCACACAGTCATTATATAAATTCAAAATCATTTCAATAAAGCAAATGAGTTGTGGGTTCAATCCCCTCTAGCCCTGTGCAGAAGGCACAAGATGACTTGCACGTGGTTTCATCCATGCTGTGGCCAAGGGAGAGAGGCGGTCACAGGCTTCCAGACGGACTCATAGTGTCTGGCAGTGCTAGAAATGGAAATTAAAAGTCCATCCTTTCAACCATCTTCTACACCGCTGTAGAGAGCATAGCATCATAAAAGATCTTTATCCTCTTCTAAAGGTCACTGCAGCTCCTTGGATAGCATCCATCAAAATTCCCTGGCCAAGGACATTCCCTCTGAATAGGCTGGTGTACTTCTGAGGACTAACTGCTGGGCTTCATTCAAAAATCATTGTATTTATAATGGTTTTCCTGTCTGCTTTGAAGGAGCTTTGCATTAGCATGCTGTTATTTTGTCATTCTACATGCTTCTACTGGTATCATCAATTTATGGGATTGCTTTCTCCATGTAGAATATAAAATTTATGTTCACATAATTATGACACAAAGGAGCTTAACAGAACTTGAATTTGCTTTCTGTGATACGCAGAATGTACTGCATGACATTTGTACTACATTACTATGAGGATGTTCTACTACAGGCACAGTGCCAGCATGGTAGTTAGAAGTGACTGCCAATGTGCCTTTTTTTACATCCCATTTGCTTACCATACACAAAAACGTCAATTTTTTTCAATCCACCCTGTAAGAATAATAGTTAGCATTTGTGTTATTATTATGAAAATGAAAGGAAAGAGTTGGGGAGAATAGCTAAAGTCATATGAAAGTAATAGCTGCTAAGACATTCTATAATTCAGTCACTGATTAATCGGCTTGCTGTGGCAGTTCTGGAAAATGCTACATAGCATTTGTCAAAGATTTTTATTTGTAAAGAATACTTAGCTGTTTCAAATCCACCTGCTTTGCAGAAGGAGCAAGTGGTTAGTACATACACTGCCTTTTTTCTTTTTTTTTCCATTTCTAAGTCCCCAAGAGGGATAAACAGCAAGCTCACTGTTCCCTTGGTGTGTATTATACTATATATAACTAACAAAGTGTGGTTAGCAAGCAGAAGAAATAAAAGTCAGGAACAAGAAAACAAAGAAAAATCTAGAAAAAGTAAGTCATCGCAGAAATATTTGACTCATAAAAAGAGGAACATCAGAAATTTGTTTTTCAATACCCTTTTCAGTTGGATCATATGATTTTCACAAAATAGTAATTGCTACATGAGTGCTTAGAAGGGTCTAGGTAGAAGGGAGGTGGGATAAATCACTCTTTACATGTCAGTCATCGTTTTCCTCTCAGACATTACATAACCCATCAAAGAAAGCCAGTTTTGTCAATTATTTGGTCCTGCTTTGGGCTTTTTTAGCTCAGACCGCATCCAGGATTCTCTTTTGTGTTTTAAAACCGGCTGTACTGCAGTACCTATGAGTGGGTGGTCATAAAGCTAACCAGAACTTGACTGTAGGTGTGTGAAATAACTGTATAAATAATCAGCCGAGCATCTCTGACTTTGAGAAGGCAGGGCTGAGTTTCTGGCATCTCTCCCTCACACGATCTGTTGTCCTGGGCTCATTGCAGCTGCTCTCTGTTGCAGGGAGCATCATTTCATTTCTTCTTCATCTCTGAAAACTGCTTCTGCAGCAGCCAAGTGCTTCACTTTGTGGGCATGTGCAGTGATGTAATTTAACAGTCCTCTCAATTTAGTAATAAGGAAAAAAAAAAAAAGAAAAAAAAAAGGAGTCCTGCAAAGGTGACTCCTTCTTTATCGATGCAGACATCCTCACCAATAAGCATGTCCAGCCTAAGGCCGTTTCAGCTCCCGCAGGAAAAGTCTAAAGGCATCTCGCCTGGTACCCACACCTGAGGCTACAGTAATTGTGTTTATCAGTCAGACTCTTCCAGCAGGTCTCACTGACTTCAGCAGTTTGGTAATGTCCCAAATCACAGCCAGTTTCCTCCAAAATCAGGGAAAAAATAGGATTTATTTTGAATAAAGTGCTCAAGTAAGAAGTTCAGAGAACAGAAGGGCAGCTGAGTAGTAGCGCAGGTTGTGCTTGCAGAAATCCTGCGTAGCTCTGCAGGGCTGCCAGAGTTAAAAGCCACACGGGATTATTTATTGGAATTTCTTCAGAATTAGGTGCATTTAATGGTCCTGCACTGAGATACAGTTCATTTGCAGTAACTTGTTCTCACACAGCTTACTTATTCCAGAAACCCTAATGTTGACAGATACAATATTTTTCTTTCATCTTTAACTATATGTGCAGTGAAATACACGTGTGGTTTTATGATCCTTACTTGCTTTTCACTTATTTTTATAACTCTCTTGTTTTATGTCTTCCTAAAGTCTGGGTCATACTGTTTTGTTTGCTTCCAACACTCCAATGTGCAGTTTAGTTAGGAGACAAAATGTCTGTGACATCCTGTTGTTTTATTGATTGTCACTGACTCACTGCCTTGAGCACTTCAGTAACATACCCTGATTGTTCTCTTTCTTCTTCTATTATCAGAGAAAAAGGTAAAACTACTGCAGCACACACCAGTTAATTGTTAAAAAGTATTTGCATTTTTGTGCAGCTTTCTTTTTTTCTCTTTTCTAGGTCATTACATACTTTTTTGAAAAGTGAGTTGACACTATTAAATGAATTAGGATTTTAACATATGTCTTTGTTACTGCATTGGCACTCTTTATGTCTTAAGTTAAGAATTCTTTTCACATCTCACTCATAATTCCTCATATATCTCATATATCTCATAAGAATTTTTTCTTTCCCACTAATTTTGATTATAGTTGCAAATTCTTGTCCTTGCAGGCTTTGCTGTTTGCCAGTGCTTAGTTGTAATAAGTTTTGGTGTTCTGCAGGGGTAATTTTCAGACTTAATTTTGGTAACTCTAAATGTGCTGTGTCTTCAATTTCTCCTGTCACATCATTTAATTGTATGACAATAATTGTTTGTAAATTGTCATGTTTTCAAGAGCCTTTCCCAGTTTGCTTTATTAAATGACAGAATTACTTTTTATTGAATTCTTCCACTTGTGCAGTTTACAGAATGCTAAATTCCCCCTCCTGTCAGGCTTCTGCCTTCAGCCCATGTGCAGCTGAGGCACCCACTGCACATTTGCACCCTTCCTGGCCATAGATCCCATCCAAAGGATGCAAGGACTCGGGCTGCCAAGCTTCAACATAGGGACCATTTGTAGGATTAGGAAAGCATTCCAAGCCAACCTAGAAAATCCTTGATAACTTAGAACAAGAAAACCACTATATTTGTGGAAAGTCTATTTTTTCTAGGATATAGGAGTTTCTTTTCCCTTCTACCGTATCTGGTTTATTTTGAGATATCCGCTGAATTCTGTATCTCAAGAGTCTTGACCCCTTTGTTTATTTTAGCTGCCTCATTTTTTATTGGACAGCTAAAAGGACGGCTAAATGTTACTGTTAAGCCAATAGGTGGCACTGGTTAATCATATTAACAGCCAAGATACAGAGTTTTTTTAAGTTGTCTCTTGTGAAATGCACCCAGCTATTAAAAATGGTAATTAAATTTTTTTCTAAGTACTTATTATATGTATGTTGTTTTAAATTTGCCATCTTACAGAACTGACAGTATGAAACATTTCAAAGAAGGAAATGTTTATGTTTTTATAATTGTGCCTTAGTTTAGATGGGATATTGTTTGCCCTCGGTGGAAAAAGAGAAGCTAACTGATGCACGCTTTGAATCCTGTTTCAAGCAGTTAGTTTTTTTCTTGTTTCAAAAGTGCTTTGTTTAAACCCTCCTAGTAGCTTAGACATTTGCAGTCACATCCTATATTTCCCCACAACTGAGAGACACTGTTCAGCGTTGCTTGCTGTTTTAATGATATTTCCCATTACTTTCAGTGGCTCCTATGCTAGGCAGCTATTCCTTGGGGCTCGGGTGCTCATCCCCCGGTTTCTCCTAGGTGCTGGCAAGGCAGAGGAGAAGGAGAGGCCGCCAGCATTCCCGCACGTGGGGAGCGCGGCAGCCGAAGGGCTGGAGGCGCGGCGGGCCGGGCCGAGGCGCTGCGCGCGCCGGCGGGCAAGGCCGAGGCACAGGCCGAGCAACCCGGCCCCGTGTGCAGCACCACGGCCGTCGTGCCTGGACACGCCCAATACAGCTGCAGAATCACAAATCAGTTGAAAAAATCTTAATTAATGGATGACTTCCAGTTTCTCATGTGCCTTCTGGAAGGGTCGGCAGAGGCCAGAAAGTTGACAGTGCTGCTTGGAAAAGGTTATGGAGGAAATAACCTAGACCAATCTGTTCCCTTCCTAGTCATCCTAGGGGACCATTGGCTGCTTTCCAATACTCTCCACTCCAAAATCCCAAGGGAATAGCAACAGAGCCCTGCAGCCCTCTTTGGAGCTGATTTTCTAGGAACTCAAGGGCACTAGTTAGCACAAAACTCCCTCCCCTACCAGTTACCTGATTCAAACCTGAGGTTTGCAAAGTGCTCTGAGATTCTCAGAGGAAACGCTCCATAGAAATGCAAATGACTTATTATTATAGTATTATTTTCAAAGACAAGGTTTCCATAATATTTAAAGACATTAATTTCCTATTGATATTCAAAGCTCTTGGCAACAGAGGTGATACATTCTGCAGCATTAGTTTTAAAAAAACACAGCTCAAAAGGAATAATTTTGTTGCTGGATTGTCTTCTGTGACAAGAACACGTAAGCTTTAAGAGGTCTGGCAGCCATTTCCTTACGTAGCATTGTTCCTAAGTAATGGTTAACCTTATTTGCATCACATCCTTAGATAATTCAAGTACAAAAACTCTCTTTGTAATTAACACACAATGGTTAAATACCTCCCTTTTTTTATATGTATGTTGTACTGCTTTGCAAATTTCCTGTGACAAAATCTGCGCTGCCCATCCAGCGAAGCCAAGCAGAGCACTGGGAGGAAGCAGCCAGCGGATGGGCACATCAGGGCAGGTCCTGGGTAGAGCTGGGTTAGATGTTCTCGGAGCACCCTGGGCCACAGACCTCAGCACATGCCCAGGAGGCTACACGTTGCAAGCTCCCAGCCAGGCCCTTCCGTGCCGGGAAGGGGCAGCTCTTTCCTGTGGGGTGGGATGGAGTCCAGACCTGCAGGTAGCTCTGTAAGATGGGGTGGACTCTGTTTCTGTGGTGGCTTGAGCAGCCCCACGGGCAGTTTGGGGTTGTTTTGTCTTTCCTCCTCTTGCTCTGTCTTGGTTCTCCCACATGGAGCTGTCTCCTCCTGTTGTGTCAGGCCTTGGTTTTCCTGCTGCCTCCCCGAGATGGGAATTGCAAAGTTCTCCTGGAAGAGGGAATTCTGTGGCAGCGTGGACGCCCTCCCTGCTCTGGACCATCCCGGCAGCGGAGCCTGAGCTCGGGTTGCGCGCGGTGATGTTCATGTGGACTCCCTGTCCCCGTGTCCCCACCATGGCACTGCCTGGGCTCGAGCAGCCTCCCCGTCAGCCTCCCGTCGGAGAGAGGAGAAACTGCCTTCTGCATCCACAGAGCAGAAAATCGAGTCCTTGGAATCGGTACCGCCCATGGGGCTGGCGCATTAACTCTTGCTGCTCACTTGCATTTATCTTTTGTAATTTTCTTCATCTGGGCTGTTTTCCATGACGTTTTCTTATCCCAGAGCTCAATGTTTTGGCAACTGTGAACAAATACACATCATCTGTTTACTAACACCAGAATGTAAAATCACTTTCCCTATTAAAAATAAAAGAAAGAACTTTAATAATGAAGCAGCTTGTGTTTGAAGGTCAGCCTTTGGCATGGAAACAGTTCACAGTGAGAAGCGGTACCCCAGAGGGGCTGCTGAGAACTGGCAGTGATTTGACAGAGCTACGAGCCTGCAGAAATCACTTCTTGCAGTTACAGTAATGTTGAACCCACTCTGGTTGCCTGCTCGTGGACAGGAAGATAGACCGAGTGTATGTGTGTGGCTCATTTGATTCCGTCCCTGGCTTCGTCCTGGTGTTACACAGCGGGAAGGAGAGCTTGGGTGGCATTTTGGGTCAATTCAATATGAATTTCCATACAGAAGCGTCTGGTGTCTCCTAGCCTGATCCACAGCCCCCCGCTCTCCGCTGTCATTTTTCGTTGCCTGTAGTGGACTTTGGATCAGGCAGTTTTCAATGCTGCCCAGTGCTGTGCTCAGATAAAGCACAGCTAAAACCCCAGCCCACCAAAGTGGGTGCTTATGCACCCTCCTTCCCTGCTGTCCAGGAGTGGGTCACAGTGCAGCAGTCGGGAAGAACTACTGCCTGTAGAAAGCCCTGCATTTGGCCAGTCACTGTCTCCTTCAAGACCAGCTTTTTTGGTTTGACTTAAATATCGGTGGGGTTATTAAGCCTTCTGTTTTTTTTCAGATCAGTTTCATTCCCATAGTTTATCACTGGGACTATTATTAGGGTTTCAGCACATCAGAATTAGCAGTAGGACATGTATAAAGCTGCCTCATTTTGCCTGCTAGAAGAATGTCATGGAGTTAATGCATTCGTGTGCAGCAGCAGCCTGCAAGGTGGCATGTGCCTGCGTGACACCCTTGTTGTTAGGAGCTGCCAGCTGCACAGTTTTGCTGCCAGTAGAAAATCAGGTTAGATTTTATTTAATTAAACCAGCTTATCTGCCATCCATACTAATTACTCTTGTTCATCTGAACATGCACAATTCTGTTTCCTTAGAGTTTCACAAATTATTATGAGTGCATCAAATCTTAAGCTTCATTAATGGAAACAGCACCCTCAAATTCCAGTTAAGCATATTCCATTAGATTTGCAGGTGAGAATAAAAATATGGGATGGATATGTTGGGTGAACATATCCATAGCCAGCTGAATGCTAGCTGGAAGGATGTTTTATTTCTTTTTGATTCTTAAGGAATTTAAAATGTAACACCTTTTGGAGCGTGTCTTTTCCCTTTCATTTTCTGAACGAGACTCTGCAAGTTGTGCCACAGGGGACAATGACTTGTTCTAAAATTAGATCCACTGGGGTTCTGCAGGGCAGCTCTTATGGGGATAAATGCAAAGCACCATAACATGGTTTTGTGCATTATGTCTCTGAGACCAACTATTTACCATTCTCCAATTAATCATATTTAATCTCAACTTCTGCCCTTTTCCAGTAACTTATTTCTGCCGCTCCTGCATGATAGCTTGTTTTAGTTTACTGGTAAGACTATTTTGTCTGCTGCCACACTGATGATTTGAGTACCTGCACAGAGCACCTGGCAGCTGCTGCCTGCTTAACTGCACAGCTATAGTCATGCTTAATTTCACTTTACAAAGAGGCAAGAATCACTTTGTTTTAGTTCAGTGACTGAGTAATAAGTTGTTTTTAAGAGTTCATCCTCCACAGCTGAGAAGATAGGATGCTCTGTGCTTTGGTAAACTTGCATGCCACAATTAACCAGTGTCAGAGAAGGCAGCGCCTCTTCCATCCCTCTGGTACCTGCATGTGACCCAGGGCAGCTCTGGGTGGCCAGCACTGGCTTTTGCCTCCCATTTTGAAATGTTTTAAAGGAGCTTCTGTTTTTGTCCAAATTTGGATTGTAAAACACCCCAAAACACACGTGGCCTGGGCACTGGGTCCTTGGCACTGGCTGTTCTTCCCTGCAGTTTTGCTCTAACTGGCCCAGGCAGCAGCAAAGGTCTCCCCAGGACTGTACACGTCAAACCTGCTGGGTCATTCGGGCTCCCCAGCATCCTGAGGTGTTGTCAGCAGTAACTTGTCAGCCACGGACTTGTCAGGTCTTGAAAAGCTCCAAGGACAGAGGATCACAGCCCCGCTGGGCTGTCCCTGCAGCCACGGGCGCTTGGCCCTGGCCATCTCGCTGCCTGCTCTGCTCTGCTCCAGAGCCTCCAGGTTTCGGGTGTCCAGAAGAGTGACAAGGAGAGGAGAGAGGGAGGGAGGCCACACGCCTCCCAGTGCAGCCCAGGACAGGGTTTTCCTTAATTGCAAAGGGAGCACACTGACAAATACACATTCGGGATGTGTAAGGCCAGGTACTTCAGCTGGAGCATCACGTCTAGGGTGGCACGTCCACACTCAGGTAGGGACTTTGCAACAGAGCAAGGAGCTGACCAGACCTTCTGGGCTATTATCTTTAGAACACTTATACTTGAAAATATAAAATCATAAATACCAAAAATTCTTACGAGATCTTGTCACTAAAGCATCAAATTTACCTCAGATTTGTTAGTGTGCTTCTTTGATGATGGGTTTTATCAAATGGGCTTAGATTAACTTGGACATGCATAATTTACGTACAGAATTTACATGCAGTATTCTGGGCACCTTGAAGCCATACTGTACCTCGTTATCAGCACACATATCTTTTTGCATAGTGCAAATAGCATGAAGGTGTCTGAACTGTGCACTGAGTGTGATAGCAGGAATCACCTGGGCAAATATGGTGCTAATATCAGCTGCTTTCCTTCTGAGATGCTGTGAGATTAAAGACAGCGAGGACTTGCTATTATTACACTAAATGTAGCGATCAGTCCCATCTTTGGTATTTCTCTTTGTTTTATGGTGTTTCTAATGGCTAAATTCAGCTTCCTGAAAATTAAAATCAAGCTGATGAAGTAATTCTGATTTCAGAATTACAAATTTCATTTGGCTGAGTTTTGTTGAATTATAGTGCAATACTAAGATGTGTACTAGGACTAATGCTGCACATATTTATGTGAAATACGACAAAGAACAACATACAGTTTGGAAATATAAACACCAGAACTAAAGGTGTGTGCTTTTTTATGTGATAAATTTATGTTTAAAACAACAGAATTTGAGTAAATATGATTAGTGACATCTTTTTTTTCCCCATGCAGACACAATAGCAGAAAGGAGTGCCCTAAGAGAACATGTGTATCCTAAGCTAAGGGAATTCTGCAGGGAAAACTATGGGCTGGAATTTCAGGTAGGTTTTATTGCATTGAATCTTCAGTTATGGTAAATGCTATTTATTGACTCATCTATTATGGTAAATACTATTTCTTGAAATTAGCTCTGCTTAGAACAGGTAGTACTTTTAAATGTAGCAACTGTCACATCATTGGTAAAATAAAAAATTACAAAATGTATTCCATATGTTAATTGTGCTGAATTGATGCACTTGAACCAACTTTCAGAAGATATGAGGGTAAATTCTAAGTAGATGAAAAAATTCTGCACAGCTCTACCATAAAATGTTTCCCATTGATGAGCGCAATAGAGCAATAGACTAACAGCTTTGACTTTTGAAACTTAATCACTTCATTCTTATTTTAAATACTCAAAATCTTTAAGAAAGAATAATGCTACACCTGAATTACTGTATCGCTGTGACTTCCAGAAGCCACTCAGGCTCATGTCAGCCCTGCAACCTATTTTTGATTTAATGGACTCAGCATTTAACTCAGAACATCTCTGTATTCAGAGAGCAGTTCCTGCTCTACATACATGTTTGGTTTCCACTGTAATGTGTGAATTAATTTAATCAGGAGAATATTGAAACTTTCATTACCAAAGTTAATTGAATGAGGAACATTTCATTAAAATTCCTGTGGTGATTGTGTAACATGGAATTTGCTCCCATCACTGTCAGTGGTAAAATTCCCAATTGCCATCAGTGGATTCAGGTTTTCCCTTGCACTACAGAAAACAGTGACTCATCCACATCTTTGAGAAGAGCCTGTTAGTAATAAATAATGACATACGACTTTAAATACATGAATTTGACATCATAGTACTTTAAATCAGGTATATCCTGATTCAGAGTCCAATAAAGTCCATTAAAATAGACCCATTTATGTCAGCAGGCCCAGAACTGGATCTCTGATAAGGGGATCGAATGTCTTATCAAGTGTTGTAAAAATATTGTTCAGTTTTTCCAAAAATTCTGCTTCTAAATCTCCAGCCTTTCCTAGCATGCTAATATTATGTGTCACATCACAGATAACAAAACTCCTTGGGGTGTAAACACTGTTCTTACTTGGGGAAGCAAAGTAGGAAAAAAATGTACAAAAAAATTGCCAAGGAAAAGCAGTAAAGCATTCTGGAGAAGGCTCTGAGATAGACTTCATTAAAACAGTTTTTCTTTCTGTCTTTTGCATCTCCCGTGTTGTGTTTTGTATGTTAGCATGCAAAACCAAGGATATTAAAATTTTAGTGCAATATTACGATTTTCCAGATACTAGGATAAATTTATATATCCCTACAGAGCAGAATACTTAACTTTTCATCCTGTTATTAAATACCCTCATACTGACCAAGTGTGGACTACCTTTTGTCTGACTAATACATAGTATCCTTAAACACTCCCTCTTTTTGACGAATCACGACCTAAATGAAATTCCTGTTAATAATCCTCAGAACTGCAGCGTTCCCTGAACGCTCCCGCTCCAGGGGCTGGTGTTTCGGGTGCCGCCGAGCGTGGGATCCATCGGGCACCCCGAGGCTGCACGGGGAGCCAGTGCGTGCCGCCTGCGCACCCAGGTTTCCCAGGGCACTTAGATTTGCCTTACAGGCAAAATAAAATTCTTCCCTGTACTATGAAAAAAAATGGTCACTCTATAAAATTCTAAGCTTGGTTGGACAAAAGTAAGCAAAAGAAAACACTGATTCATGAATGGAAAGTCTGTTTTTCCTGGCCAGTGTGAAATTAAACAAATCCACAGTCCACCTTGTGTACCTGGCTCTTAAGCAAGACACCCCACCTCACCTAGACTACGTTATTGAAAATTAGAGTGCATATTTATCAAGTAGTGTTTGCAGTTATAAAGAAACTTTAACATCAGATACAGTTGTCTTCTTGCTTCTTTTACATTTTTTTAAAAGAACTATTTTAGCATAAAGCACAACTACTAAGATGACTTTATGCTAAGATGCTCTAACTTTATAACTAAAATATTGATGTTCTATACATTATTTATGTGCCTGTCTATATATATGCTTATATTCTGTATACTCTTTATGTTCAAATAATCACAGAGTTGGATAGAATGCAAAGTTCAGTAATAAAGTCACAAAGACAAATAACAGCAGGAGAGAGAGAAAGAAAAGGAGCAAGTTCTTTTTTCTGAAGGCACTAAAGGAGAAAAGAAAACCTGTGGAATTGAGGCAGATGGGAAAGCTTCTTGAGATGGAGTTGTTATAAAGCAGAAACCTTGTGTTCCAGCGAAGTTTTGGAACAGAATTTCTGTACAAAAATAAAGATGTGCAGTATGTTTTCTTGGCAGTGTGGTCTGCTTTGCATTTCATACCATGGGCTATTTAACACATCATCACTCGGTACCTCTCATGTTGGACCATTTTGTTTCTACTCCAACAAACCCTGACGAATCCTTAACCTTCCTGCCAGAACTACCCAATGCGATTGCTGCTAATCAAATTAAACAGGGACATAAGTACTTGTAGGATTAGGTCTTAAATCTTGTCATTTATTGTTGTTTCCAAAGGAGATTAACCTGCAGTAAAATGGTGAATTTAAGTTTTTTATGAACCCTTTATCCGTTCTTATATTAGATCTTCAGATTGATTTTATGATTTGTTTAGACAACAACCAGTTTCGTGGTTTACTTCCTCACTGCAGTATCAGAGTGCTCCCACAGGACTAATACTATAATAAATAATATTGTAATATAGCTGTGTCTCAATACAGCTTGATTTTATTTTGAAACTATCCATTTGACAAGACACATGTGTTATGAGCAATCAGTAGTAGCTTAAATTAGAGAGCACTAGGCATGTACCAGAAGTTTCATTCCAAAAATCAAGAAATGCATACATATGATCCCTGTCCTTTTAAGGGAAATGCCCAGGAAGATTTTATATCCTGTGGACACAAAAGACACAAGGCACCAATTCCTGGTGCTGACCGATCTCTAGCAAAACTCCCGTTAATTTCCGGGAAGCCAGGACGTTGTCCCTGCGCTTGCCATTGTTGCTACCCGTTATTTGCAATTTAGTAGCACATAAAGGCAACCTTGGATCAAGATCTTGTAATGTTAATCTCTGTACAAAAATCTGAATGCAAAATGAGAGACTGTTCCTACCTGAAAGTATCTGTACTCTAAACAGAAAAATAAACCTAAGATGGCAAATAGCCTTGAATTGCTGCTCAGTTAAGGTGGCCCTGCCAGGCTGCACAAGGAGCAGGCGGAGGATCTGCAGCCCTTTCCAGGATGGCAGAGCAATGCTGAGCAATGCACACTGGGGTGGTGAAGTTAATTTGTAATTGGACAGGTAGAAAATGCGTGGGATAAATTAACAATATTGCATATTGATTTTCAGGTTATAGACTTATACTGGGGAGTTGAAGAAGATGAATGGGACAGTCCTGAGCTGCAGAAGACTCGTATGAGGCTGTTAGAAGATTGCTTGAAGACTTCTGCAGGTCCATGTTTTGTTGTGGGTATAAAAATAATGTTTTACTTCCCACCAAAATATTTTTGTTAGCATGAGTGAGATGCATAATAGATGTATTCTGTTTTCCATTGTTATGTTTCCTTTCCTTATATTTGATATGCTTTGCTGCACACTTTTTACCTCCTGCTTAGGATTTTCCTGCCCAGGGCTGCAGACCGTCAGGAGGGACTAGAGACTAGAGGGGAGGAAGGAAGGGCCTTGTTTGGCCCTTGCCCAGGAGTGAGGGGTGTCGAGGTACCAGCAGCAGTGACTGCACTGCCACTGCCTGTCAAAGGAGACTGCCATTCCTTAATTCTGGAATGTCATTTTTTTTGTTTTTTGACCCTACTTTCCACCTTCTTTTGACTGTTGCCAGAAAAAAAAAATGTCACTTTTAGGATTTTTCAAGAGTCAGCAAAACTACCAAAAAGGGGTTCATCTTCCCTCGCTTTTGCTATGAGGCCTAAAAGAGAGGCTGAAACACCTTTACAGCGTGGTTAATGCAGCTCTGTGCAGTGCTTTGAGTGGTGGAGAGAGATTTTTCTGCGGACAAACCTGATGTTTTACATCAAGCTCAATGGACTGGCCGGCCATTCCTCATGGCTTTTGCAGCTGAAGTAATATGAATTTATGAAGCCAGGCCAAACATTGTATAGGGTTCAGTAACTGCAGAAGCCCTGGGAATAGACTGCATATATTAAATCCTGCCAGGTATTCTTCCCCTCCTTCCAGTGAATCTTATACAACAGATTTTGCTGTCATCAATTTTGTATTAAATATGTGATGCAGAATAGTACAAAACTTTATTTCATAGTGGTGCTTAGAAAGATTTATGACATCTTTTAAGGTGAACTTCGGTAACTCAAAAATGATTCAAGAGGGTGGCACACTGATTTAAGAGCATGTAAGTGCATGGCAAACTGACAGTATTAATTTCAATGCATAGACAGAAATAAACTGCTCTTTGATAAATGGAATCCTTTTCCCAACCTTTTAGAGAACCATACCTTTTGTCTTTGAAGAATAAGGGTTATTTTTAACTTTGTGGGTAGCTATAGATTTAACTCCAATGAGACTGGCTATTTAGTGTCGTAGTGTTATCATGCACTAGTGTTAGTGCATGATTAAGAGCTTCTCTTAAAGCTCCAAAGCAAAAGATGAGATTTGGGAAGAATTTGGATTTATTTTGTATATGAGATGTACTACGTGAAAGAAGGACTTCAATGAAAGTACAAAAATGATCACAATGAGTAAGACTTGCTATGATGCAGAATACTTCTCCTGAAGAAACCTATTTCTGACTACTCTTCTATTTAACTGTATCAGCCATCTTGAGTTTCCATCATTTTAAGTAAACAGAGGCTACAAAACACTAATCTTTCTATGCATAATTGTAGGACTGCAACAATATTAGGAAAAGTGTTCTCTTTGACACTCCTTTGACAGCTCTAATTCTATAGATTAATCTTTTCCATTATGCCCCAATCAGATGCAAAACATATTCTGTGTGTCAAGCCTGAGCCATCTTCCTAAGCTTAGTACAAAGTAGCTGAAAAAGAGCTTTAAAAATACTGAGACTAGTTTAAAGAGCTGATAGCTCCACAGGTCACTGAGAAGTACTAGGAAAAAGTTATTGAAGTTATAAAGCCAAACTACAGCTACTGGAAATTGAAAAAAAAAAAAAAAAAAAAAAAGAATTGTAAATCCTAACATTTGCAGACTAGGCCTGGAAACAGAAAATGGGAGAATACTTGGAGATCTAGGATTTTTTTTTAACTTAAATGTCACATTGCATATACCATCAGCATAGTATTTATAGCTTAAAGCATCTTAAGGATAAGTTTCTAAAACAAGCTCTAGCACAGAATACAAGGAAATGAATGTCTTCCATCATATGTGCGAATTTAACATTTTGACCTGAATCTTTTAATGTTTGATTCAGTGGAAAGTATTGGGACCACATCTTTGCTATTCCAAACTGTTCTTTCTTGTATTTGCTAAATAATAATTGGGAAAAGGTAGGTATATTTAGATAAAAGGGAACTAATGAGGAAAAGTAGTTTAGAAAAAACCTGCAAGTTCTGTTTGCTTTTTAAGTTTACAAGTTTAAATATTTCTTAAGTGAAAACTCGCAATTCTGTGGGTCCAGAGCGGTACTGAAAGGCTACCAAAGGCTCCAGCTGCTGCTCAGGCCACACAGATCACCCCTCCCCGTGACAAGGATTAGACCAAAAGCCACAGCGTGTGCGGTGCTGCCGAGGCCTTCACGCCTTCGTGTTCCCTCATGCCTTCGTGTTCCCTTCACGCCTTCGTGTTCCCTCACGCCGTACGGCCCGGGCAACTGAACAGACCCACAGAAAGCTGCAAAGATTGGTAGGGCATCGGGCAGCTTCTCTACACCTTTTTAGAGCTCACCTTGGCAATGAGAACATGCGGGTGCCCTCTGCGGCCTGCGGCTCGACAAGGTCCTTCCTTGCATCCCCGCATCTCTGCGTCCTCCAAACTTCTAATCTGAAAGGCAGGAATGGAAATGAAATGTTAGCTTGTCACCTGTAGCAATCTGCTGTATAAAATAGATTTAGATTTGTTTGTTGCATGTTAGTTATGCCAGCACTTTCAAATCGAATTACAGCTCGTTGCTATAATTGCATATCAAATTCTGAAAGCCTTGCATTTCAAAATGCAATGAAAGATGCAGCACCGAATTACAGCCCTTTATTTATTGTCAGAATAAAATACTAATAAAGGGGCTTTTTCTGTCTGGTAAACTTTAACATAGTATAACTAGAGAAAGCACCGAAATTCAGATTTCTCTCAACTTCATGCATTTAGAAGGTCTTAGATGCGCTTTTGGATGATTTTAGACCAAGATGCTGATAACAGTTGTTCTTTTTATAAAAAACAGTCAGATTGAGAAGCTCATCAGGTGCTCACTTTCACTGCCTGAAGAGAATCCTTAGTTAGTCTGTAACCTTTGCTAACAGTCTCTGCTTTGCATTACTAATGATAGTCTCCCAAAGCATGGAATAAAATCAAAGTTACTTTCTTACTCATACCCACATACAAAGGACACTGTCTGATTGGAATTACTGTCAATGCGTAGGAAAGATGAATAGCAAAGATTAGCTACCCTCCCCCTTGAAGTTACCCAAGTACACTCTGAATGTGTAATTATGAGAGCACAAACTTTGGCAGGTATTTGTGCAAAAGAAAAGTACTTGGTCCTCTTCTCTGGGGGCAAAAAAAAAAAAAAAAAACCACATAAAACACAAAAACCATAGAACCATGGTAAAAAATGGGAGGGCAGCTCTTGGTGATTCAGTAAAATCACACAGGAAAAACAAAACCCAGGTGAAAAAAAAGAAAAACTAAAGATATGTCGAATCTATTTATCCCCAAGATTTTTTTTCCCCTCTTTTATCCTCTATTAATGCTGCATGTTCAGCTTTACTTACTTTCTCTTACTAAGGTCATCATACTTTTAATGGTATAAGGGAGAATACCACCTAGACAGACTGATAGTTTCCATGCATAAAACTGTAATGAAAACCCATCTGGAACCAGTACATTCCATTCAGACACATTTATACCAGAGGAAAAACAAACAAACAAACAAAAAAGGCGACTTTAATGCAATTCGGAGTTCACCAACAGTAAGGATGAGGAACTGATTTATGAAGCGAAACTGACTGCTAATTCTGAAGCAAAGTGACTGAATCAGGTAACACAAATCAATTGTTTCTTGACTTGGCCTTACCATAGCTTGCATTTCCAACCTATGCAAGACTGTATGATTTGCTTGTAAGTCACTGCATTTCTTTTTCTTGCCATAAACAGAGTTCTTGGTGCTATCTTCTAGAAAGGTTAAGTGTTATATTTGAAATAACTAACCATGTTAGTGAGAACAGGATTTGTACGAGCTCAAACTTGTATCATGCTGTCTTAAACGTGGAGGAAGAAATAGGCTGCTTGAGAATGAGAGATCCTTGACCCTCAGCTTTCCCAAACCATCAGCTAGATGTAATGATCTGCTCTGCAAATGGAAGAGTAGATCACAAAACCAACATCAGCTCTGTTGTGCACGTGAAAAAAAAACAGTAAGCCTAAAACTTACAGTTCCACATAAAGCAAGAGCACACCTCGCTGTCCAGAGCAGGCGGTCTGTGAGTTCACAGGGAGCTCTCGATGCTACTGCCTGAACCCAGCTACACCCTGCACATACCCTGTGTACACCCTGCGTGCACCCTGTGTACACCCTGCACATACCCTGCGCACACCCCGCGTACACCTGCACGCACCTGCCTGCTTCCCAAACACCCACGGTCACTACCAGGACCCTGGGATTCTCCCAGAAGCGGAACGGACACAGACCCCTGCCACAAAGGAACCAATTCCCTTTCCAGTCTCAGTATTGGTAAATCCAGTTAATACTAGCTTCTTAAAAAAAAAAAAAAAAAAAAAAAAAAAAAGTAATAATAATAGAGTGTATATTTTTACAAGTTTTTTCTTTAAGACGCTACCTTACAAAGTAAAACAGGAGAAAATACGAGTGCTCTTCCCTGTGATGCGGCTCTGCAGCCGTGAGGTATCCCTTCTCCCTCTCTTACACATTTGTTTCAATGCAAGGTGCTTTTTCTTCAGAGCTACTGTTCTGTTAGCATGGCAGGTAGCAGCCTGTGCTACGCTGCCTTCGTTCCTACCAGAAAACCTCACACAGTCATTCTTTATTCCATTCAACCTGGAAAAAAATAAAGGAGAACCCTGGCTCGGAACACCATAGGGACTGCAAGCACTACGAGGAAACTCTGCATGCCCTTCTTGCCTGAGTATTCTGCATAGCATAGAAACTGGTTTTAACAAAATCCCCTACGCTGGTAGCTTTTATGGGCTGAAAGGGCTGCGCGTCACCTGGCCCGGTCCCGCGGCAGAGCGCGGCGCCCAGGGCACAGGCACAGCACAGCCCTGCCTTCAGGGACATCGGGGTCACCACCTCGTGTTCTTTGCTGTCTTTCACTCATTTCCACGGAGATTCGCGACTGAATTTTCAAACATTTGGCCAATGACTTGACCTGCTACCCCCAGGTAGTTTTCAGAGATTTGCCTGTACGCTTACCATTAATTTTAAGCCTTATTACCTTTTAGTTAAAAATTACTGGTAGAAAAGACACGGAAAAGCCTAGTAAAAACCTGCTATATCTAAGGATTTGTTTTGATTTATTTCACTTTTGAAGACGTATAGCAAATGAAAGCTAAGAGGATTTGTAGAGTTGATCTTTTTATTCTGTATTTTAAATTGAAACCTAATAATGGGTAGTTTTGAATAACAGTATTTTCTGAAATATGACAGTTGTGAAAGGGCTTTGTGAAAGGGTGGATTTATATCCATGCTGATTAGGGGTAGCATTCTCAAGGTAATATGTAGTGAGATCTGCTGACTATAAGGCTGTTGCTGCTCTGTATAGTGGAAATAATGGGGATTTTCCATAAGCCACAACTTTAATGAAGTGTGGAGAGGACATGGTTTACGAAGCCAAGGAAAGCTTTAATCTCTGCTAGAAATGGGCTTGCTTGAGTCTGTCTCCTCTCGTATACATCACAAAATAAAGCGGTACGAGTGTAAATAAGAAAACTAAAACTACCAGTGAGATACCTGATCACTTCTTTTCATTTTCAAAGGAGTAGATATCAGTTATCTCTTCAGAGGATACCAGCCCCAAGCTTCTCCAATTAACAGGCTCTGAAACCAACAGAGTCAGCCTAAAAAGCTAAAATTGTTACAACTGGCCAAAAAAGCACATAAAAATTATAGATAAGTCCAGAAACAAGCCAAAATCAAGAAACAAGCCAAATTAATAATGTGTACTTGACATTGATCTGGTGTTATATTAGACAAGCGCCTACAAATGACAGTGCTCCCCTCCTGAGATGTGTCTTAAACCCGATGGATAGCAAGGCTAATTCTGGGGGGAAATACAGTGCTCACATGGCACCGTCCTCTGCAGCCAAGAGGTTCGAGGTTTGAGGGCTCTGTTCAGCCCATCGTAGAGCTCCTGGTTTGCCCTGCCTTGCCTGTTCTAGGGTTAAGATTACTTTTTTCCAAATAGAAAAGAGACAGTCTGTTTCTCTGCATGGACTAATATTCAGTGTCTTCCAAAAGAAATCTATCCCTTTGAGCCCTGTTTTTTTTCAGCTGACAATACGTATCAAGAAGAAGCATAACCTCAAACCATTACTGAGCACAATTTGTCTGTAAGCATGGACAAAACCATCCTTACAAAAACCAACAACAACAAAGCAAACAAAATCCTATAGGTCGAATTAGCTCTAAGCAAGGTTGTTACCATCACTCCTAATATCCATCATCTTCCTACTTCAACTATCAATAATGTAATCACCAATGAAAAGTTTTTATTCAGACATCAGTCATAGCTCTTCCTTCAGCAAAATCATAAGGAGTTTGACTTTCTAAAGCCTGCATTTCTAGTACATTTCCTTTTTTTTTTCTCTCCTGTTTGTCACAGCATCTTTTGGAGTCTTATGTAGCTGCCACCATAGCTGTAAAACATTTCACTTGAAATATATTTTTCTGCTCACCTCATGCCCAAAGTATATCCTTTGCAAACTGCACTTCCTGGCATCCTTAACATGGAGGGAGCATCTCCATGGAATTTGCTGTGGAATGGGCTGCAGCTGCACCTCTGTCTAGAAGGGAGACTGATAGTTGTTCTCCAAAAACAAATCAGCAAATTTCCAGCAATGAGTGACAGGACATCCAGTTGCTCTTGTTTGAGGGGAACAGTGCTGCTCTTGAAGAGAAGCTTCAGGCTTTTTGGCTTCCCAAGTGTTCTTTGCATTAACTTCTCTGAAGTTATACTACCTCCTTAATTAATCCTGCCCTTGCTGATGCATAAGCACACAAGATCTTTTACATACTAACAATCAAAGGAGTACAGCTTGTTTTATAAGCCATTGTTAGCCTCACTTTATAGATGGGCAATCCATAGAAGTGACAAAAGCAGCAACACATTCCCAGTTTCCACACCGAGCTGCAGCTGACAGTATTTAATGGAAGAACGTGCTCTCAGTGCAGGTGTGAGGAGCATGGACCCCAACTACAGCCAGCAGGACCAGGGTGAGCACACAAAGTAATCTGCAGGGCATCTCTTGGGTGCCAGCAGCTCTGGAATCCCTCCTCTTTAAAACATTGTTAGATTAAGAGGGGTTTAGATTCATTTCAGTACAGCTTTCTGTACCTTGCATTCAGTTGTTCACTTCAGCTCAGTTTAGCTTAATTGCTTGCAGTTTACCCTAGCAAGCAGTTGAAACATATATTCCACTGAGATTTTCAATGAATTCACCTATTTGTTTTTCTTTTTATTGGAATTATTACTGCATTGAAAAATCAATTTAAGCAAATCTACATTTTATTTCAATTCAAGGATTTGCTGTTTTTAGCCATTAGCATTTTCCTTTTGAGATCGAGAGGAACTGGCTATTGTTCCCTCAAGGAATAAAAAGAAACAGGACGTTCTGTTTTTTTCTGGTATTAAATTCTTAGTTCGATTCACATTATATTTTTTTTACTCAGAAACAACATTCCAGCTAAGCCTGGCCTGTTTGTTTGTTTTATTCTCCAAATATTCTAAACTGCAGCTGAGTATGTCGCATAGCCTAAATAATTCCTGTAGCACATATATACAACAGAGCTGCAGGATACCAGAAACAAACCACGTTTAGATTTTTTGTTTGTATCTAATATACAATTCAGCTATTTTGCATAAAATGTCCTAAAATGTCCTTCAAAATTGGTGTCCTGACTACTTCATTCTACGTTTCCAAAACATGATTTACTTGTGTATGTACTTCTGTCAGGT
Organism: Nothoprocta perdicaria; assembly: GCF_003342845.1. Taxonomy (NCBI): domain Eukaryota; kingdom Metazoa; phylum Chordata; class Aves; order Tinamiformes; family Tinamidae; genus Nothoprocta; species Nothoprocta perdicaria. The sequence goes on along the minus strand of NW_020455204.1, from coordinate 9,944,977 downwards.
AAGCCCACATTTCTGCTGACAAGGACAGTAACTGCACTGGACGTGTCAGCTACTTTGCATTCCTTCCCTGACTTGAATATGGCAACTAGGAAGGTTTGCACATGCAAACACATCCAAATTCAGCATGAAGGACAGAGAATTTAGACACTATAAATATAGAAAAGTATTGAACATAGTAGCACATTTCTTGCTATTTACGCAGAGAGGATTCTATCTTGAGTTCAGGTACACACATTTATAAGAAGATGTTTTCAAGATTTTTTTTTTTTTTTTGTCTCAGAAGCCAGCCCTGGCACTCGCAGCAAGCAGCAGAGAGCAAGTCAGGGCGCGCTGAGGGTTTCCATCAGACAGTTGCCTTGGGCACTGGGAGCCGGAGGCCTCCGTGACATCCATGGGAGCAGCGTTTCCAGGCCTCTGGTGACCAGCAAACAATGTAAATTCCCAAGGTGCTGTAACAGCTGAAGCTGAGGTGCCTACAAGCCAGGCAGCAGCTGCAGAAGCACTTAGTGCCCCTGGGTGCCACCTGAGCTGGGTGCCTGCAGCAGTTCTCAGCCTGCAGCACAAAGCACTCCCCACATCCTCAGCAAGGGGAGATGTCCTCATTCTCCTGTCGGAGAATGGAGCTCTTCCACTTTGTGAAGCGATTTTGGTTTTAGCCTCCCAGGTTTATCAGGCTGGAGCTGAGTGCGTGTGGAGCTGCCTCCCATGGGGGAAGGCCTGGGAGAAGGACGGCACGGCCGACCAGCAGCTCCCACCACCCAGTAACACCAACCCCGTACTGGTCGGGGCTCTGAATCCCTGCCTAATGCTCCTAATGTCCCAGGGCTGCTGCAAGAACAAACGCTTTAAGAGCTGCTCAGGTAACCTAAGATACTTCTTCATTGATTAGATACAATTCTTTAGAAGGTGATTTATTTTTTTCTTCAAAACTGTTAGAATTGAGGACTTCTCTTAAAAGAGACTGAGAGAACATGTTAAAATGTTTATCCATTCCAAAGTAGAATTTCACCAAGGGTAAGATGTAGTAAGATTCATCCTGTGAAGTCCAGCAAAGATCACCAGATCGTTTAGCAGATTAAAAAAAAGGATTTCAAAACATCTGCATTTTTTTGCATTGGTAAAGCAGGGAGGGGAAAAAGAAAAAAAAAAAAAAAAGGCTGCTCCTGCACTGAAAAGTAGCTGAAAATCACTTGACAAAACACTGGAAATATGGCTTAGATGATTTGGTTTTCAGATGTTAATGTGTAATTTTCCTTTAAAATGGCTGAATGGAACAAATTACCAGTGAGTATAACTTGCTGTAATTTGTTAGTTTGCTTTTATTAAAATCTACTACTAAATACCCCAGAGGATTACTTAGCTAGAACTAAAATATGTCAAAAATTCCAACTTGTACTGTTATTTAAGTGATGATGTTTGCAAAATTTACATGGCCTGCACTATGAATCTACCACATCTCAGGATAAATCAAAATCTGGCTAGTCTCCTCCTTTTGGTCATTATTATGAATGCAGTATGATTTTAATATCTTTCTACACCAAGAAGATGAGGAAAAAAACATATTCCATCTGAATCTAAACAGTGTTTTGTTAAATCTTCTGTAAGAGCTACTGCAGCCACAGGCTCGAGGGCACTAACAGGACTGCTGCTGAGGTTGCTCTGTGCTAATTCTGCAAAACTTGGTTGATGCAGTTGGTTGCTGAGGGTTTCATATACACATTTGCCAGCCTAGTAGTTTTAAACCGTTAATGACCTGCAATCTAATGAATCTTTAATTTGTGGTTTTACTGTAAGATATGGTGACTCATCAGGTGGGAGATTCTCATTCACGAATCTGCATATAAAGCTGTCTCTTGGTACTAAACATACTGTAAATATTGCTGTTCCCTTTAAAAATCATTTTATATAACAATAATCAAAATGCTGCCATGTTGCTACTACAAATTGAAGTTTTAGGTTATTACCATAGAGCACGGTGATATTTTTCGTAGAGGTCAGAAATGGCAATATTCCTACTTAAGATGCCACCCAGAAATGGCATGGAGAAACATGAACATTATGACAAACGTTTCAATTCCATGACTTTGTTTTTCCTACGTGCATGTAGAGGGAGCACAGGGAGAGGAGCAGGTACTCACAGAGGCTGCTGTAGATACTAACAGAGACTCTTGCAGAGATGCAATCCAGAACTGAAGCCCTGGAGGCAGGTGTACCATTCAAATATAAACTGTTTATATAATATAAAAATATATAAAAACACCGAGTGGCTTTGTGGTAGCCTGATAGGGGATGCTTGTACAGCCAGATATAAATCTAATCGCAGCTGAACCAAATGAGTGAAGGGAGAAGGGTCAACCAAGGAAGGAACCTATTCCTAGATGCTCACTGATGTAGTTAGAGCATCAGAAACAGTATTTTAATCCTTAAAATTTTGAAGGTGAAAGATCTGATGTGACACGGTTTAAGGACTGATTTCCACAAGCCTTTGCCTTGATACCAAGTATATGCACTTAAGGATAAAAATGGGGTTTGATGCATTTCTGTTTGGTATTTGTTCCCAAATGCTTTCCCTTGCTCCATGGTTCATTTGCTGGGCAACAAGAGAACATGAGGCAGCCAAAGACCTTGTGGTTTTGCAGTATGGATCTTGATCTTGCCGGTGTGAGCCATAAAGCCACATTTTTAATAATACTAACATAAAGCTCCACACAATATCATGCGCATTTTCCTCAAACAGAATATAAAAGTTTCTGTTCCATTGCTGTGGAAAGTAAGAATAAAGTCAAGAAGTCAGGAACGCCGAGCTGCACGGTTTGCCCCAAACTGAGCTTGGGGGGAAGCCACCAGAAGCCCTCGTGCCCAGGGGATTGCTTGGTCACAGCAATACACTGTGCACATCAATTTGGTGTAGTGCTCTATTGCTGGTGGTACGGGTCTTGTGGCTTGTAAAATACTGGGTTTGATTAATACTGTAAAAAGTCTGTCTTCAGGCTATGTAGACAGCAACATGTTTTACAAAACATTTCTAGAAAGGGTTTCTAGAAAGGGTTGTAAACTTACTCTGTATTGCAGAGAAGGGGCACTCCGCATTCACCTTTGCACCTGAGAATCGTGCCAGCCTGTGACTGCTCTGTATTAACAGAACATGAGTCAATACATACTGTGCTTGTAAAATAAGTTGGGGTTTTTAATTGCACCTCTTGAATGCCTTTGTATTTTTTAATAGTTAATACTGAGAAGGATAATGGATCTACTTGAAATTTTACCAAGTCATGGCAGTAGGGTGTAGCTCAGTACAGCACAGTCAATATTAATTCATCTTGTGCTTTATCTGTCTCCTTTCCTATCAATTTCAAAGTCATGAAAGTGTAACTACACTGATTCTTCTGAAAGCCAGATCACTAGAAAGAGAAATATAACCCCTCCTTTCCTGCAATTACACAGGGCCTACTGGGAGAGAAATATGGGAACATCCGAATACCAGGAGAAGTTGAGTCGTCAGAGTTCGAAATGATCCTGGATGCTGCAATAGAGGCTAAGCTGGAGACAAGGATTTTGGAGGACTGGTACTGCCGGGATGAGAACGCAGTGCCACCAGCATATTACCTCAGACCAAAATCTGAAATGCTGAACAGCTACCAGAACACGGTAAGTCAGGCTCAGCTCCGGTGAAAATTTCCTCTCCATCAGCTCCAGTGCAGGGCAGTCTAGGGCCGGGCACACACATTAGTCCTACAGCCCGGTCCACACATGAGCAGCTGGCTCTGCAATGCTGCTCTCTGTTACATGGTGACAGCAGAAGCCATGAAAGGCCAAAATTCGTGGTGGGTCGTGACCATCACGTGGCCATCAGCCTCACACACCTACACCAGGAGCACTGTAGTCAATAGTGCTGGGGCAACGGGGGCCTAATGACACAGACACCTCTTTCTTCATGCTGGCTACAGGGAGAGCTCAAGCTCTCCTGCCTGGTGCCCTGGGCTTTACTAGAGTTCAGTGAACAAGATTTGCAGAGGAATTGCACATTTTCCCTGTTACTGCCGTACTGGCAAAGCTCTTCACAGTGAAGTGCCTAAGTGCTGTCCTGAGTCAGATTCCATGCTTTCAACTTATTAAATGTATTTTAACGGGAGACTTTTGAATACCATTCATTTTTAGAAGGTGCATTTATCTTTAATGGATTACAATAAAACTTATGTACTACCTGGAGTTCAGTTTTACTGTCCAGTACATTCTGTGTATCCAAGGACAGAATTCAGTGTACAAAAAGCACTTAATACAGGGACCAAACATTTAATTTTGAGTATATGCGGTATTATGTAAGAAAATGGAATCAAATACATCCATTAATCATGTAGCAAAATACAATATGTCCTCGTAGCATGAAAAAAATGGAAAACATGAAAAATATTGGTAGTTTTCCTGAGCTGAAGTCAATATAATGCGGCTGTTTCTGAAGCACTTCTCACAAGAACCAAAGCAAGTTTTCTAACTTCATGCATGATTTTGCTAGCTTCCACAACATCCCCTGAATAAAAAAGGGACTTGACTTCTTTGTTACTAAGTCTTTGTACCTCTCCTCAAGCTGACACAAAGAAGTAAGCAAAAAGATGCTCATAACTAAAAACTAACAGTTACCCCTTATCATCTTACAGAAAGTAGTGAGGATGAACAGCTCTGAACATTTGTCAAAAAGAATTACTAAGGAATTCATCCTTTCTATTAGACCCCTCACCTGCCGGCAAAAGTTGCGACCCGTAGGCACTTCCCCTGCAGTGGGTAATGCAGCAGCAACGAGCAGCCGGCCTAGGGAAACCTCTAGCTTGAGAGCTGAGAGACACCCTCGCACAGGATTTGTGAATTTGTGTTACATCCCTTGCTGATGGAATTACTGCTGCCTACGATATCGACAGATAAAATCCCTGATTTTTCAAGTATTGGCTCATGTGTGGTCCTTAATTTCAGATACCAGGAGCCTCATTTTCAGTTTAGACATCCAAATTTAATTATTAGTACTATTGCTTCTCAGTAGTAGAAGTGATAATAACTTTAGAAATTTTATTGCTAATCTACTACCATTATTTCAGACTCAAAACCCTCTTTATATTCTTTATATTTCTATTCTTGAGGAATACTGCTTTAGTAGTCCGAAGTAGAAAATATTCAGAATTGTTAACTTGTGTAATTCTAGAATACTAGAATATAGTATATCATTTTAGAATAGAACCATGATTACCTGCAAAGCAAAATGTTGAACTCTTGTTTATTTATAATGTAGCTATTTTTCTGTCACTTTGAACATTAGATCTGTACTTTCTGAACTTGTAGATATGTGTATTTCAGCTAATGTTTAACTATGGATATTTTTAAAAGATGGAATCTTCTTCAAATCCTGTAAATGAGAACAAATGGCAGGATATATCAGAAGAAATTAAGAAGATTTTTAAGACTGCTGTGAAATTGCTGTATGAGAAAGGAAAAATGAAACGCAGCCAAGCAAAGAGATACCTTTGCTCAGGTAAAGTTTAGACCACCTGTTTCAATATATTCCTTCATTCTCTCTTCTATCAGCCTTTCCACAAACATGACAATATATTTCTGTCAGCATCTTACCAATGCAGTCATTTCAGAATCAACATGTTTAGGGTGGGGGGATTCCTGAACCTCTTTAATAAGAAAAAATAATAGAATTTTTCTGTTCTCTCTTCATCCCCAGCAATTGAAGATGAACTTGACTTTGCCTTGGGTAAACAAACACCAGCTTTCCTAAAAAAGTGTGTTTGCTATATTCGGAAAATTGCCAACATTGAGCGTTTCGTTAAGATCCCGGAGATGGGAAAATACATGGACGTAGTACATACAGCTGGGAAGTTCCTGCGGGATCCCGAGGCCCACGAGAAGCTGCTGAAGCTCAGGGATGAGTTCATTCCCACCATAGTTGCATCATCCAACCTGCGAGTGTACACGTCCATCACTCACTGTGACATGAAGCTGGGCTACTCGCAGGAAGTAGAGAGCCACTACATTGAAGGGCTGAGCAAGCAATTCTACGAAGACCTGATTGACATAATCCAAGCAACAGTCCAGCAGAATTTTGACACCGAGACAGACTTGCTCTACGACGAAGTTCTTCAACACTCATCGCTATGTAAAACATACTCCACGTTTTATGAATACAGATGTGAGGCATTAAACATAGTTCACAAGTACATCCTACGCAGCAAAACAGGACACGTTAACCCCCTTATCGTATACGGAGGACCGTGCACGGGGAAAACTCTTCTACTGGCTGAAGTGGCAAAGAAGGTAAATAAAGACCTTACCCAATAGGGTGCCCTCACAAGCACCGTAAGTGTGTGGAGGCCAACTTATTTTTCATTCTTCCTTTTGCTAATAGATTCTGATATCAGCCTTCAAAAAGATAGGAAAAAATAAAACTAATACTCTGCATATTATTGTGTACACATCTAGAAAGAGGACTGCACCTTCTAGTAGCAACATCTCTGAATCATATGTTTAATTGAAACAAAAACAGCTTTAGCAGAGCTTCTAAAAACTGGTCCTACTCAAATAACAGGCATTGATACATATTTGAATTACTGATCTGTATTTTAGAATGATCTCTTTCCATGTTGTTCCACTGAGATCCTATGAATGTGGAATCATTTAAACCTCACGCATTGGTTTCAGCCTTATTCACAATTACAACGTCATTCCAAATCATGCTATCCTGGTTTATGTTCTCTTCAAAAATGATTCTACGATTAGGCCAATTTACACTTATTACAACTCCATCTATCTTTAAAAATACCTGTACTACTTATTTCTGGCATACACCACTTCAGTCATTGAGCTGAGTACTACAGGGAGGTGAGAGAAACCCCTTCGGCAGCACAGGAGCAGATGCCAAAGATGACCCAGCCCAAGCCTCGAGCCTCCAAGTCCCAACTTTGAGTTCCCTGCAGGCTGCTCAGAGGTTCTGGCCCAATAGACCAGGAAACAGCCCCATAAGCCAGAAGGAAATAGGAAAGGAGCAATATTGTTTTAAATCCTACCTCTTTACCAAACAAAGAATCCCAGCACACAAGGATGAGAGCATATTTCTCTGGTCCAGAAATTAGGGTAGCCAGTTAGGGAAGGACAATCCTGCAGTCCTATCAGTGTCCCCCAGAATCAGTGCTTGACTTTGAAACTAGGAACAAGGTGCCAAGCTGCTCAACTGTGCCAAGCATGTCGACTTCAGACATCTGTATTAGCAGAACACAGTGTCAAAAGAAGCTTTTTTACCATAAACCTCTGATTTTGGAAATGAGGCACACATTTTGCAAAGAATACCCTTGGATGTATGGACTAAATTCTGCTCAAGGCCACAGCTCTTTGTGGACTGGGTCTTAGAGCTTTGGAATATTATGTGAGCCAAACAAAGATGACCTATAATTAAAAAAAAAATCAGTGCACATAAATTAAACCATCTTAGAGTTCTGGCAGTGTGAGCTTTTCCATCCAATCAGTGACACTTAAAAAAATAAGCTTAATTTCTATATAGATAATTGCAATTTATAAATGGTGTTATTGTGCTGCATTTAGAGTTTTACTAAATTATGCTGTATATTCTATAGGCCTATTCTTGGCTGCAAGAAGAGATGGGACCGGACTCCGACCCTGTGGTGGTTATAAGGTTTTTGGGATCAACAGAAACAAGTACAGATCTGAGGCATATACTTCAAAGTACTTGTGAACAACTAGCAGTCAACTATCGTTGCCTCGTACAGAGTTACCCCAAGAAGATTCACGATCTTCGGGACTTGTTCATAAATCTCTTGAATGAGTCTTCATTCCACAGGCCCCTGGTCATAATATTTGATGCCCTCGAACAGCTAACAGATAGCGATGATGCCAGGAAGCTCTGGTGGCTTCCCATCCACCTTCCCCGTTCAGTGCGGATCATTTTGTCAACACTGCCAAACAAACATGGGATCCTGCAAAAACTGAGGTGCCTTATTCATGAAGAAGACAACTACATTGAACTGACTGCAAGGGACAGAAAGATGTGTAGCCAGGTACTGAAACATCAGCTGCTGCGAGTGAAGAGAAAAGTAACATCAGGGCAACAAATTTATGTCAATGAAGCATTCTCCAGGTGCACGCTGCCGATGTTTGTAAACTTAACCTTCAAAGAGGTCCGCAACTGGAGGTCTCACAAAGACGTCGATGAGTCCTCCCTCTGTGTCACTGTCCACGAAAGCATAGAGCAGTTGTTTTGGTCACTGGAAAGCAAGTGTGGATCCAGACTGTTGTCAAGGGCACTTGGCTACATCACTATGTCCAAATCTGGCCTCAGTGAAATGGAATTAGAAGATATTTTAGCCCTGGACAACAGTGTTATCTATGAACTAAGCGAGCATGTCAAGGAAAGCAACCCTTTGAGGATTCCGTACATATACATTGCAAGGCTTAAGGAGGGCTTACAGGGATACTTAATAGAACGGCAGGTGAAAAATGTAACACTCCTCCTTTGGGCAAACAGGCACTTGCAACTAATTGCCCAGAAGTTGTACCTGAACAACGAAGAAGATTTGCACGAGATGCACACAGTCATGGCCGAATATTTCCTCGGTGTTTGGTCAGGTGGGCGAAGAAAACCTTTCCACGGCAGTGACCAGTACGTGAACGGTTGTCCTGACCGTGGCAGTAGGCGCACGAATGAGGAGGAAAAGCACGGTATGGAGCAGGCTGCTTTTGACAGGCAGGCACCTGAGCAGCCGTGGGTCTTCCAGTGTAACCCGCTGGAGCCCGACATCTTTTTCATCAACCACAGAAAAATGACGGAGCTCACGCATCACCTGACGCGGTGCGGGCGAACCGATGACCTCCTCTACGGCGTCATCATGAACTTCAGCTGGCTCTACACCATGATCAGAATCGGGCGGTTCGATAAGGCGCTGTCTGACATCGAACTGGCCTACACCTACTCACAAGAAAAGGAGCTGAAGTTTCTGGCGAGCACTCTCCGCAGCATAAAGCTCAAGGTAGTGAAATATCCAGGCTCTCTGTCCGCTGAACTGCAGCAGAGGCTCCTGCCGGTTGTAAGCTCGTTGCCCAAGCTGAGACACCTGCTTCTGGAGTGTGACAAGGATGGGCCCAAGTACTGCTCCATAGTTCCTCTGCATTCTTCCATGGACGTGACGTACAGCCCCGAGCGCCTGCCCTTGTCCTCCAGCTGCGTGCACGTCACGGAGATCCTGCCTATGTTCAACCCCAGCACGATCATTGCTGCTTTAGAAAACGGCTCCATCAGCACCTGGGACGTGGAGACGCGCCAGCTGTTGAGGCAAATTACCACGTCTCCCTCTGTCATCTTAGGGATGAAACTCACCACTGATGAGAAGTATCTGGTGGTGGCTACAACAAAGAACACTCTGTTGATCTACGACAACGTAAATTCCTGTCTCTTGTCTGAGGTAGAGATTAAGGGGTCAAAACATTGCGTAATTGGAGGGGACTCAAATTTTATAAATGGATTCACATTATCCGTCAACCACGCCCTTGCCTGGCTGGAGGCCAGCAAGGATGTCACAGTAATAGATCTGCTTTACGGATGGCCTCTCTATCACTTCCACTGCTGGTACGAAGTGACCTGCGTGCAGTGCTCTCCAGATGGAGTCTACGCCTTCTGCGGGCAGTATCTGAACACCACCACTATTTTTCACCTAGGCAGCGGAGAGAAGCTGGCCACCGTGACCTCCGAATTTTCTAGCGGATTTGTGAAATTCCTTCTCGTTCTGGACACAGCCCAAGAGATGGTGATGGTGGACAGCGAGGGCAGCCTCTCGGTGTGGAACACAGAGGAAATCGCAAATCCCCAGCTTACGGACGACTTGGACTGCAGGAGAGAAGACAGCGAGGTTGTCAGTGTAGAGCTTTCCGAAGACCAAAGTGCAATTTTAATTTGTAAAGCCGTCAGCATCGAACTGCTTGACACTCGTGTGTGGAAGGTGGCTGAAAAGTTCAGAGCCAAACACAATGAGCGCTTTATATCTGCCGTGCTGTCCAAAAATGGCAACTGTATAATTGCTTCAATAGAAAATACCTCAGCCATTTTTGTTTGGAGAAGAGATACGGGACAGTGTATGGCAAGCTTACAGGAAATCTCAGGAACTATAGTCAGGCTAATTAAATCCAATCATCACAACATGCTGCTATCCTTATCCACCAGTGGTGTCCTTTCTATTTGGGATATAGATATCATAACAGCTATGTCCAATATTGACAAGTCTGGCAAACCTATCCAAAGACTGGTGTTGCCAGCCAGAGGTGAATTAATATATACCTTGGATGGATCAGACTCTGTCCATAAGTGGAACTTCAGCACTGGATTCATCGAAGCCGTGTTCAAGCACGAAGGCACTGTTGAAAACTGTGTGCTGACCTCTTCTGGAGAAATCATGGTTACGTCGGATGACAAGTGCAGCCAGTACGTGTGGCACACGGCCAGCGGAGAGAACATCTTTCGCATTAACGGGCAGAAAATCTCAGAGCTGATGATTACTCATAACGACCAATTCGTCGTCTCCCTCTGCGAGCAGAACGCGTCCAGAGTCTGGCGGCTGGCTACAGGACACAGAGTGTGCAATATTCTCGTTGCCTTACACAACGCGTTCATAACCACTGCAAACACCTTCGTGGTCGGGATGGCCAAGAACAAAGTGCTGGCAGTGAGTCTCTGGACGGGCAGCATCACCAAGAAGTTTTCCTGTGACGATGGTGCCATCATAGTGGACATTAAGCTGATACCCGATTGCCCAGATATTGTTGTGTTCATAACATCAACTGAAACGGTGAACATCTGGAGCCTAACGGAGGAAGTCATCTGCAGGCGTGTACAACTGCCTAACAATTTCCTAAAAAATCTGGAAGACTTTGAAATATCCCCCAACGGGAAGCTAGGAATTATATCCCGGGGAGATGAGAACATCAACGTCCTTGATTTACACAGCGGAAAACTTCGCGTGGTTCACGCTCCGGGCGTCATCTGGCGGCAGCGGCTCTCCCGTGACGGCCGCTATCTCGTGTACATCTGTTACCGCAACGAAGATGACGACGACAACGGTGCCGTCTCCAGCTTGATAGTCATGAGGCTGGCGGACGGCAAAAACATAGGTGCCTGTTCTCTCTATAAAACTCCCACTTTCCTTGCGCTCTCCCAGAGGCATTTGAATATTATTATTGGATTTGATGACGGAAGCATAGGTACTTACACGGTAGTTGATCGGGTGGATGCCACCCTGAAAATCAAAATCGCCACTTCAAACAGCCGTCAAATTTTCAACAACACAACACAGGTGATTAGGCCCAAATGTCACAATTACAGCTTCAAAGTAACTGCAGACTGCATCTGGAGGGAATCAACTGAAGTATTTGCAAGGGACAGCCCCATTACAGTTGCAGAGCCCGAGGTAAGTGAGGCAACACCAACCAAAAAACACAACTATTGCTATGAGAAAGTGTGCTCAGCCATAGATTGCAGAGGACACGGTTTTACTGCTGACAACTGAGCGTCCACCTGAACTAGTTTACCTGAGTAATAGTACACGGGCCCAGGTTGCCTTCTGAATTCAAGTAACGATCAGTGCATTTCTTGGAAGACAGAAACAGCAGAGGGCAGACCAACCGGTTTTCCCTCGACAAATATTCTGGCATTTACGTAAGCAAAGAAAGCAAGCTAGCAAATATTTACTCAATGGGCTGCAGGGTTTTTTAAATTTCGGGATACAAGGTTCAGTCCAAGATTCCATCCAAGGCCTTGATTGAAAATTTCTAGCAATACTATCAAAAGTGTTACGCTATTACAGAAGGTAGGAGATCTTACTTGGGGTTGGCAAACTGTTTTGACTGGAACAAAGCTCCCCATGGCCAGGGAGAAGAGGCAGACCACTGTGGTCCAAAGCAAACTGCCTAGATGTGGGCAGAGCTGGGTCTATTGCGAACAGCCAACCTTATATCCACTAGCAAAAATAAGTTTTTCTGCTTGATGGTGCAATGACAAGATGTCACCTGCCAACCTGGAACACTTGATACATTCCATCATCATACAAAAATAGCTCCTTTTTTTTTTTTTTTTTTTTTTTTAAATTAAGATTAGTCTTTGGGTTGAACAGAGTAGGCACCAGTCGACTGCAAACCTGTCAACAGTTGAGGTGATAGGTACTCATTTACCTCAATGAAGGGACTGAAAGATCTTTTTTTAATTGCATGCAGGGATTTCAGGTTTCTGTATTGTGATAAAACTGATAAAAACCTGAGTCATAACAGGAATATAGGGTCTTCTTTTTTTCTTTTTAGTTTGGGGAGTTCTTTTGTCTTCACAGTGTGTATTAGTACAGGGTGTAATGAAAACTTTTTCAAAAAGAAAAGGGCATTACAGACACAGGTAAATGCCTGTTAACTTCTTTATCCTAAAAGGCTACTATTCATTTTGTTGTAGGAAAGTCCAAAGTAACTTCTAAAGTAATTTTAATGGAGAGCTTTCAGACATGCCATGTAGTAACATTTGCCTTACTATCATTTCTATTCTTTCCCATGGTAAAAGCAGAGGAGATGACCGAACACTCTGGGACTAATAGAACATGCCTGTGTATGTTCTGAAATATTCCACTCTATATAAAGGCTATCCAAAGGTTCTTTACTGCTCCAATTTGTAACGAGTTTTTCTTACTTCCACATATTTACAAGTTTCACCTTCTGCTTTAAAACTGTTCTGAGCCTTTTGTACAGTTTTATCAGCTTTAGGGCAGAAATTGGGAAATATGAACAAATGCTTAAAAAATCCATTTCACCCAGGCTGACAACATCTGAAGGGGTGAGAAGATTTTTCCCTCCTTACTTATCTCTAAAGATGGCACGTCTGTGAAAAGTTTTTCAAAGGATTTAAATGAAATAATTTTATTTTTAGAGTCAGAACTCCATGCCACAGATTTCCAAGAAACGAAGGCTAAGCTAGGGTTTAATGTAGTGTGTGAATGTTCTATGTACAAGCCAATATAGTATATTAAGTGACTTGAATGATTTTTCCTAACTTGTTTGCAACTAATAGATCATATTGAATGTTTTTATGTAAACTTTGTATTGTTGGGACAACCTACCCAATCAGAGATTTATATTTTCATAAATGTTAAATTTAGTTAAATTTTGTTACAGAGTTGTTAAATTAGAAATCTATTGCAGTCTTCAAACAATATACAGTCTTGTGTATGCATTGTTTGTACTAATAAATTAAGGAAACAGACTTGTGTGTAGTTTATTTTTAGGGAAAACTCCCATGGGAGACTAACATGCTGCTACCTGAGAAGTGAATGATGTGCCCAGTTTACAGGGACTACCTCCAGAACAGCAAGTTTCACTCTGTCAGACAGACAGACCCCAGGTATTTCCAACTTCCATCAGCCTGTATACAAACCATTTTTAAAGGTCTGTATTCATAAGGAGAATTCCAGGATTTTTCCCACTTCAGGTACCTAAATAAAACTGAAATTCACACAAAAATATGTTTAAATGCTGCTTATGACTAAAGACTGCCCGTGTGCCAGGTAAGCAGCTGCGCAAAGGCCTCGCGCACCCTGTCTGCTACAGAAGAGTTCAGGTCCATGGAGCTGCAGGCGAGGGGCTCAAAAACGGGGCCTCACTCGCCCATGAGGCTGCTAAGCAAGGAAATGCTCCCGCGGAGCGCGATATCACACAGGCCCATCGGGAGTCTGTCCCCAACTACCTCAGTTCTGCCACACAGAGGCCTAGCAGTTCTGCTATCCATGAGGCGCCAAAATGGCAACAGGAGAGCGCCATTTACCTTCTTTCAAGGAACACTATTGGCATATTGAGAACAAAGCATTCACTTTATTCCTTATCTAAAGCATATCCATAAACACTCTCATGTGGCATCTGCGTTTTCCAACACAGAAGATGCTAGAAAAAGGTTATGGCTGGAAGAAAGCTTCCGGGCGGAATCAGACGGAAATTCTCTGCCAGGCCAAGGTAGACCAGAGGTCAGCTAGAAAATCAGTATTTTTTATCAGTCATTTCCTTTGCACCACAGCTGGGGAATGCACAGCCCGTGGCTTCATTTCATGCAGCCTGTGGCCACAGGACTCCTTTCATGTTATTATCAGGTAACATCAGAATGTGAGTTAACAGGTAGCCCAGAAAAGGCGGCCCAAGGGTCTGTGGAGGGCCCTGTGGTTCCCCAGCTCCAACTGCTACATGGCACCTACTCCCATCCTCCACAGGGACCTGTGCTAAGAGCAGTTCTAGCCAGCTAACAAGGCGGTTTGAAACAAAAAAAAATCACCACTAAAACATCTTTCATAGCCAGAGGGATATGGCTATGATCCATATCTGCCCTGGATCAGCTTGGACTCCTGCTATTTTGCTCAGCGCTGTCAAAAACTGCATTGAAAGCTCTTCAGGGCAGGCGGATGCAGCTTGTCTGTCTGAGAGGTCACAAGGAGCCCAGTCATTTGGGCAATTACACCAGTAGCAACGATCTGCAGTGTTCTGTTTGGTTAAGCAGAAGTTTAAAAATATATATGCTTTAACATATATAAAACAAATATTTATATATTTAACATATATAAGCCACGAAAGGACTGAATTTGAAATTTATTTTCATTTTTTCTAGTTATAAGACTAAAGACATTTTTTTTTCCCACACATTCTTTTATGCAATCCTATCAAAATGTGGCTGAGGGCCTTTGGAACTCACTTTGAAGTCGTGATACCCCATGAAGGAGGTTATTGCACTGCTCTTCCTGGAAGATAACTGCAGGGATAAGCAAGATTACATTTCTTATTCCTTTTAGTTTGCCTTTCCAGTCTGGTCACTGAACATCATTCCTGGCATTTTGTAGGTAGTCTAGTAATGTCCATGAAAAGAAGAGATGGTAACAGAGGGGTTGCAAATCACGGCCTCCACTTCAGGTGCAGGGGAGAGTGAACATGGAAGCACATTCCCCACAGGCCCTCCAGCGACAGGAGGAGGCCTTTTCCACCTGCCTCTCACACAGGGGCAGTTTGCACCGCTACCTACACAGCACCAAAAGCAGCTAAAAACATCAGCCATATATGTGTACACGTATGTGTGTGTGTGTGTGTGTGTGTGTGTGTATGTGTATATATATATATATATATGTATGTATAAGCAAAGGATGAAACAAAAACCCAGGCACACTGCAACACAGATGAAGAGAAATCTCAAAAGCAGTGGGATATTTTGCTGACTGTCATCGGTCCCTGCTGATGGCTCTGTCACCAGCATATGCTGCCCAGCATGTCCCCTCTGCTGCTGCTGCTGACGTAGGTATCTGGACCTGCAAACGTCACCTTTTCAGCTGCAATTCTTCAAGGCAGGCTGCTACCTCAGCAGAAATGTCCTTCAAAAGGCCTCAGCCAAAATTGTTTAGTGAGGTACAAGAATGAGGCTAGAGGGGAAAAATGAGGATTTCCATAAGCTGAACATCTTAATGGCTTTTCCTGTGACATCTGAAAAAAAACAAGGGTGTTGGATGGGTGAAACAAGTGGTCATTTAATTCAGGACACATCTGTGAAAACCTAACCCAAACTGTAAGTCTGGGAAGATCTCACTGGTTTGCACATGCTCATAGGAAACACTGGACATGGAAAAGCTAGGCCAGCCTTGTCAGAGAGACCGGGGAGAAGGGGAGAGGAAGGCACCTCAACCTTCTCAGCTATCAAAAGTTACTCTAGAGAGACGCAGAGGTTATACCACATTTCTGCAGGTCCACACGGTGTGAGACACCCTTCTATGGACAGCACTGAGTTTCCTGTCCACATGGATGGGGCTAGGGAAGCTCAGAGCACCATGAGCCCCATGCTCGGCCTGACCGCCAGGAACAGCCGGACTGCAGCACCCACCACACGCAGCACCCCAGACCAGCATGCACACACATGAGGGCAGCGTGCTGCTTCACTACAATGTCCTCTTCCAAAAACAGGCATTGGAATAGGGATAGGAATGCACAGGAATGCTGCATAGCAATAGGCAGCAACGTGGCAGCCCTGAAAAGCAGGGACCATTCTGGGGGAGGCCAAGTTTGGGGCGTAGAGGGGAAGCAGAGTGAGCTGCCCTGCTTGCACACCCTGCTCTGTGCGGGCAGCCATCCTGAGCCTGGCCAGCAGCCCAAGAGGCATCCTGAGGAACCTCTACCTGCTGATCACGGCCTGCCTGAGAGTTTAACGTAGGCTTCTGCAGCAGGACATTCCCTGGCTCTTTAAGTCCCTTTTCAGGTAATGCTAAAAGCTCAGCTGTAGGAAAAGAAACCCCCCACACACACCAAATGGCAGCTGCAGAGCAGTTGGAGTCGGTGAGGCCAGAGGAGCTGGATGACGGGAGCAGAACTAACACTTCTGGTGCTGCAGCGCAGAGCTGTTGGAGTGAGGGGTTTGTTGGAGGTGCTTCAGCCTGCGAAGGACCCCTGGTCTCGCTCAGTGACACACTTGGTTTAGAACAAGCAGCCCCCTGTCACTTGCTTCCCGGCTCGCGTCGCAGCAGCTCAGGCTGCGGTGGGACTAGGTGGCGCAGCTGCTTCTCCTGCTGTCCCCCTTCCCTCCGCTGCGCTCACAAGTGACACAAGTTTGACAGAGCCCGCTGCGCTGACTGCAGCGCGTGCCAGAGGGAGCAGCCAAGCTCAGCACGGAGCATCTGGAGGATGTTCTGCATGAGAAGGGCAAGCGGGATGGGATGGGATGGGACGGGACGGGACCTTCCTGGGGATGGCAAGGACAACAGCGGCACCTGGCAGGGCGACCACGTGCAGTTGCCCTCATGGTTAGGGAGCGTGACAGGAGCAGCCAGACCTCAGGGAATCCTTCCCAAAGCTCAGCCACACGAAGGATCTGTAGAACATTTCCTACGGAGGGAGCCAGCTGGATCTCTGCAGCTCCGGACCCGCACAGTGACGCACGCGAGTAGGTGATGCAACGTTAGCGTGAGTTGGCAAGTTCCTTCCAGGGCTTATTTTATAGTTTCCAGGTACACTGATATATGTTAAAGATTGCACATGGAAAACACCTGATCCAGCTGCTGCCAGACATTGCTTTATATTAACCCCCTGCGCTGGGGACACCCTCCCAAATGTGCAGGGGCAGCAGAACGTGTTTTTTGGGAGCACCACACCCAGAACAACGCGACTCCAGAACAGTCAGCAGGTTTCGCAGGAGGCGACACCGTGCCTGAAACTCCTACCTGCAGTCAGAGCTGCTCTGTGGGGCATCACCCAACATAGGGAGGACTAAACTTCACTGCTGCGCGAAACTACCTGATACAACAGAGGAGCTTTCTGCTAAATCCTTTAGCAGAATTTGTGGCATGGGGAGATTTAATTTCAGAAAGATGCATGTGACAGTATTGACTCACTGTCAGGCTTGAACTTTGTTGTTATCCTACGTGACCATCCCAGAGGAAAGGAAGGATTTAGCACACGCTCCTCTCTTGGTTTAGCCCTGACCAGAAAGCAGAGAGGTTCACCCCGTTCATACCCAGCCTGCAGGTAAAGGGTTACAGATTCTAGGAAGTATTAAATGCAAACTTTAAAGGATTTTATTTTCATCTACAGTCACATGACGCCTTAATACCCAATGACACTAACTACAGTATCTCATTAAGAGGTCATGCAAACTCCCAAGCTAAACAAGGCATTCTTACATATTTAACATTCAAATGCAGAAGCCGAGCTAAGCCATGGAAGATCGTAATCAGGAAAGAGCTGCACTTCCTGACCAGCGTAAAAGCCACAGGTAGGAAAAGTTCTTGTTCCTTTAAACTTGTACATTTTGCTTTCAAGGGACACTGTTTATTGGGCTTATTCTGTCCTCTCTTTAGTTCTTAGTTTTCAGAGCAATTTAAGAGTTTTATCCTGAAAATACCTGATCTCAGTCATTTCACCTGCCGTAGAACCTGCGTGTTTTTATACTCAGAAACACAGCTCAGTGGACAGTCAAACAAACCAATTCTTTAAACAACGTCTGACTACTAGAAAGCTAAAACTAATATTCCTTAAGACCGTTTGGTTATTGCACAGGATGTGTTAAGAGTCTGTGGGGTGAAGGGGGAGTTAATATGTCTTTGATGTCTGAAGGGAAGGGATTTAGAGCTCTTCTGACTTTACTTACAGGCTGAATTGCGTATTGTTTCAGTCGCTTCAGTGAAAATATGTTTTAATGGTCGTGGTTTCCTCACTGAACTTACAGGAGTTCTGATTTCCCTCGCTATAATTCAGTGCACACAAAAATATCTTGCAAAGATTAAGCAAGGCAGATGGGGAGTTTATTTCAGTGCTACATAAAAGGAAAAAAAATACAAAATAGGGGAAGAAAGCGATGCTTTGGTTAAAATATTGTTAATCAAAAATTAAAATTACATATAAGCACATCCATTTTCCCATGGAGTGTGATACTTTCACCAATATTGCTGACAGCACTGCAAGTGTTCATTTTTTCTACCTGCACTGAAGGACTTCTCTAGGGTAGAATCTTTATCACAAAGTTCTTTCTCTCGTGACAGTTTTTCAGTTGTTTTTACACAGTGTTTGAACCACTCACCATTTTAATCCCTTTGCAAGGCTGTAGTTACAGGCAGCTCTATAGAGCTGTCGATTTTACCTTATCATAGAAGATCTCTGCTGCATCATGAGGTTTCTACCCGTGGGGATTCCCACTCCACAAAAGCAGCAAACTGGGTTTAGTAATTTACACCCACAATGACTGCGAGGTGATTGCAAGCAAAGTATTTTCCTCAGCTTATTTTACAAACCCATCAGTTTTTCTGGTACATAATACCAGCAAAAGCTAAAAAGAAATGGAAAACAATATATATAACTCTTCAGATCAGCTCTCAACATGCTTTGCAAAAAGTACTTTTACTCATGCTTAATGGAAATTCAAAATATCTGAGCCTCGACAAGTTGATCAACACTGCTTTAAAAGATGAGTATCACCATTCATTTCCAATATGTTTTAGTTTAATTTTCAGAAGGGTGAAGATGAAAACAGACCTAGTATGTCCAGCTTGAGACATCAAAATTCTTATTATCCAACTAATTCTTTTTGTGACGCGCCGGCAGAGGAGCTCAGTGCCGCGGTGCTGGGGAGGCAGCGCAGCCGTGGCGCGTAGAAAGAGCCAGTCTTTATTTACTCTTACATAACTGACCTCTGCACTTGCTCAGAAACGCTTGTCAATAAGGGGCTTATTTGCACAGCGACACTTAAATCTTGGGGAAAAGGAAAGAATGCACCAGCCCCCAAAAAAACAGCCGTCCCATTACGCAGCTTTTCCCTGAAAAGGAACATTGCGTCTTAAGTGCTAAGAACAGCCTATCGTGGCCAATCTTTTTTAAGAAATGTTTGTACAAACTGGGCGGGTCAGGGGAAAGTAGCGCTTAGTAGCTCAGCAATTAAAACTGTTGAATGTTTAATAGGTAGAATGCCTTTGTAAGCTGGGAGGTGCGGTGCTGTGGGGCACACACTGACCCACGCGGGCACTCCGCAGCCAGAAAGCCCAGACGTTGAATGAGAATGAAACATAACCCAAGTCCCAAAGAAAGAAATACAAATGAGGCATTTGCCTTCTAGCACTCTAGTAGACCAGATGTTCTTTATGGCAACAATTTCACAGTCATTACAGTAATTTGCACCACTTTCATAATTACTTTTTGCTGAAGAAGTTATCCAACCTATTATGTTGCTTTGGCACGTCAGCATAGAGTGAAGTGTATCGGTGTTTCATGGGAAAAACACACAATTCAAATGCTTTCAGGTGTGCAAGAACAGAGGGAGATTCTTTCAAACGTATCACTGGAAACCTGAGAGAGAACTTTGCATTCAGAACTTGGAGGAAACCCACACACAAATATCAAAAGACTTGCAGAAGTTTGGAAGGGTTCACACACTACCCCCAAAGGAGCTCCCCAGACCCCCACTGACGGCTCAGGCGGCTCCAGGCACTACCGACTGCAGGGGTCTGGACTAGGGGGCTATGGGCCCTATTTCCCTAAGGAAAATCTTTCCTAACGTCTGTTTGCACAGGAAGGCACAGTCTTTTTCTGCTTGTACAGTATTTAATTAAATACGGCCTCAATGTTGTCTACATTTCCCGCTGCTACTGCTTGGCTGGGGCAAGGGGATGAAGAAAAGCTCAGTGGCACCACACAGCCCACTGAAACACAGGAAAGCTCCTAGCCAGAAAATAAGTATTCACTTTTTGTGCCTGAATTAAGATTTCTCCTCCTAAATTTGTCCATCTGAGAATTATGTCAGAAGAGAATGCCAGAACTGTCCTAACAAAATAGTGGCAGTAGTAAAATCTTTAGCATTTTCTCTGAGTGTCCTTCCTTTCATGAGGAAAATCTTCCAGTATTTTTAGCAGTGTCTGGTTGTTCCAGAAATCCCATGGGATTTCCACGGGAAAGAGAACAGTGGGAATTCCTGTTCCTCCGCGGATGCGGGTGCTGTGCAAGGTCGCGGGCAGGAGCAGAGCAGAGCAGGGAGCGAATTCCCGGTCCCAACGCAGGGCCCTGCGGCCACCAAGGGCTCGCTCGCCCACCGGCGCTGCACGAGAGCGCCCAGAAGGGCCACGCAGGCAGGGAGGCCACAGACCAGCTGGGCTTGGCTACGGAAGGAAAGCACCACCACGCAGGATAGATACACTGCTAATAAGAATAGGTGCGAGGCTGCGTAGCTCTTAGCTTACTGACAGGCTAATATCAAATTGGGCAGATAAGTGAGTCGTGGTAGAAAGGTCAAAAGGGACTATTGGAAAGAGAAGAAACAGTAACACTGTTCCTGCCAGCTCTCCTATGAGTCACTTTCGCGTGGACCTACCGAGAAACCTTAAAATTTTATTAAGTGGAAACTAAACACTTTATCTGTAACAACAGGAAGCAGAAAAACAAAACCCATAAGTTTCCTTTTTGGTGTGACCTTTGACTGCCGCAGTCTTTCTAAAAAGGTTCATTTAAATCCCAGCTTTTCTCTTTAACCTCAACTGCCTTCTGCAGAGCCGCAGAGGCCTTCTGGTTAAAGAAGTGTTTCCGAGTCACTACTATGTGACTTATGAAAAGACTTACTCTTTTTCCCTGGGGAGGGTGAAGAGTGAGCCCCCTCCCTGGGCCCTGCTTTCTCCGGTGCTCTCCGGGATGCCGAGGCCTCCATCCTTCCCAGCTCACCCTCCCACTCCATCATGGCACTCACTTCCCTCTTGTTCCTGCCACCGCTTTGCAACCTGCTTTTATCAGCGGGATGTTTGGGGGCACCTGGCTCTACCTCCCACCTCCAACACCCCAGCCCTGTGCAGGAGTCCAGCCGGGCTCCCTGCAAAGGCATCAGCGGCTGCCACTGCTTTCCAGGCAGTCATACCTGGCAGCGCTCTCACTTGGGGGGTGGATTTCCACGCTCCTGATTTCAGATGCTGCTGCCCGGCCCTGCTGTGCCCATGGGCAGCAGCACAGCACCGGGCTTGGGAAGCAAACCTTGCTCACCTGCAGCTCAGCGGGAAAAGCCGCTGCTGGCAGCTCGCAGCCAACTCAATGAAGCTTTGTTAAGGGCCTCTGTGCCCCTATTTTTGGTCTGGGCGGGGTATGGAAAAAACAATATTTACCGTCGCGCTAGCTGTGCCCTTTGCGTGTTTGTTTCTGTGTCCTCTTTGTCCACGCAAACCTGGCAGATGTCGCACGGCTGGTATTTGTGCCGCGTTTTTGTTGTCGGGATTCATGCACGTCTCCACTGAACATCAGCGGCAAACAGGCTGCGTCTGGGTGGCAAAGATACACGTTCAATTGCTGGGCACAGTTTCACAGGCAAAGATGCAGAAAGGACAAAAATACCGTAAGATTTCATTTGGAATGTAAATGAGGCAGAAGCTACAGTCATCAGCTCTAAAGTGATGGTCTCCAGGGGCCTGAGAAGCTACCGCCATGCACAAGGTCTGACTTCTGCCCTGAAAATCTCATTTTAAATTAAAATTGCTTGGGAATATTTTCCACCGAATTGGATGGACACACATAGTGTGAAAGTGGCTAGTCCATATTAACCAATATGCATTAAAAACTTGCTTGGTGCAATTATCCAACTTATTACCTTCTATAAAACTGTTCATGTGTATGTAAAGGGAAAAAACATACAAATTTGCTAATGCAAAACTGATCAAAATTACAAAATGAAAAACCAACTGTTCAGTAAAACGCCTCTAAGTCTGAGACTTGGACCCTGCTACCCAGAGGCCTCGACAGAAGCAGCCGGCAGGGCCCCCGCCGGCCCAGCCCCGTTAACCAAACACCCATTAACCGGCAGCCCAGGCAGGAACAGCAGGGAGGCCTCTGGATCGGGGCAGAAACATTCCCACTCCGTGTCACAGTGCCCCAGGCACCCCCTCACCGGGCCTTAAGTGCAGGTTTGATGAAAAAGTCACATGTCTGCACCTGACGTGTGAAAGCAGGAGCTAAAGGATCCCAGCGGAGAGGGGCACGAGGCAGGGCTGCTGCCCGCTCCCCTCCTTGGCTGCCCCAGGGATCACACTGGCTGCTCCTCAGGGGTCGCACCAGCTGCCCCACAGCCAACCCCCGCACGTGGTGCCCCCCACACCACAGCCCCACCTTTGCCTCGCGTCTCTACAGCGCTTCAGTGAGGGTGACAGAGCCCCAGAACAGGCTGCGCAGGGAGGCTGTGGAGTCTCCTTCTCTGGAGACCTTCCAAATCTGCCTGGGTGCCACCCTGTGCCCTGTGCTCTGGGTGTCCCTGCCGGAGCAGGGGGTTGGACTGGATGATCTCTAGAAGTCTCTTCCAACCTCAACCATTCTGTGATTCTGGACCAGCACTTTACACTGGACACTTCTGAAATGGGGATGGCCGGACTCTCCTGCTGAGGGGCGACTATTTAACTCACAATGTTCACTGCTCTTCTGCACCTGGGGAGACCAAGTCTGGGCAGCGAGAAGCTGCCCCGGAGCCCCACACAGCAAGCACAGGAACGTGAATCCATCTCCCAGGGGCTCTATGTCATAGCGCAAACTGCCTCTAGGAACTAACACACTTTTAAATTTCAACCAGCGCTATCAGTTATCAGTGTTGATAACGGCCTTGCCTTGAGGAAGTGTGTCAGATTAGCCAATACTGTTCCTCCAGGCAGCAGGTATTTGCTCAGGTATCAGCTACCCGAGACACGTCCCTTACGGTTCCACTATCGCTCTCTGAGATGAAGAGATCATCTTGAAACGTCCCTGCAGTTCCTAGCATATGACATCAGGAGGGACCCCAAATGACTTCCGCAAGTCAGGCTTAATTGAGCAATTCTGGGTGATAACTCTGGTGAACGCAGCCCCTTCTTTCACACAGTACGGACAGCAAAAACAGCAGCACAGTAAGCTGCCTTGATTCCACACGAAACTAGGCCTGTTAAGACAGCAAATACTTTTTGTAGCCTGCAAATATTGTTCCTGTGTAACACTGAAAAGGCTGCAAACACAATCAGGACGAGCATGTCTCCATTCAGTCACAGAAAGGAGATGCAGCTGTATTTCACTGCTATCTCACCTCCACCACATTTTAGATACATTTAATTCCTTTTAATGCACTGTTCAATATGTTGGATCTGTCTTATAGTGAGGAATAATTACTGTAATTACAAATAAAACCCCTTTACTCTTCCTCACTAAATCATTGTGCCTTATCATTCTCTTAGCCACCTATCATCACTCAATGTCTGTTAGGGAAATTGGTTTAAAATAAGCAAAAGGGAAAGTTCACAGGCACTCTCAGCAGCTCTTGATTAAATTAGCTCTGTGCTTTACACATCAATCTAAGTGTTATATTTTAGAGAAAAGAGAAACGCTTTCAATTGAAAAGAACTCAAGTGGCAGAAAAAAGTGCATCACATGGAAGTCTTTATTAAGATATTTTATCAGTCTTTTCTTGAAGAATTTTGAGCCTGACCTTCAGAAGCTTTAGTGTTTATTTATGTGTTTAAACAGGTTTTTTATATATTTTTACAGTACTTTGAAACTACAGTCTGAATAATCATCTGCTTTTCTACTGACCATTCTTCATGTGAAATGTTCTTAAGCAACAAGGGATAAAATGAGGGGAGAGAAAGGGATAAGGGAAATGGGAAAAAAAAAGCAACATAAATAATGCATTTCAGACTATGTCTGGCCTGAGAACAGTCTAATATAGATATATTGCACTAAAGATACTGATTTATATACCTTACAATGTTTTAGAAGGATTCATACTTTTATTCTACTTACGATTCATATAAGTGATCATTCTCAAACTACCCCAAGCTGAACGGGTCTAAGCAGGTTGCAAAACAACCTCAGAAAGAGCACTTTGATGCCGGAGTGCCGTGGCCTGACCATTCACTGACGCGCCGGACTGCAAACACCTGGGGCTCCGACACACAGCGCCGGCCTTGCCCTGAGCTGCGGACAACCGGGCTCCGACACAAACAACGTACTACCATTCTGCCCACTAAACAGGCTAAAACTCTGTATCCAAATCCTTCCACTGAGGAAAGAATGTCCTCTAAGGGTCCCACCACAAGCTGTATTGCTCAGTTCATCTCAGTTCATCCAATTTAACACCAATAGGAATAAGACATCACCATCAAGGTGCTAAAACCTATTTCACCACTGCTTCCATACAGGACAACTGGATATAGACAGCTCTGTTTAAGAGGGAAAACGTTTGGGGTTTTTTTGTTTTGTTTTGTGTCTAAAACCCACTTACTCATTCGCACCGAGCAGATCTCAGGACTTGTTTTGCACCGGCTCCTCTAGGCAGGCCCCGGGGCCCGCGCGCGGCCTCCTGCTGCGGGAGCCCTCTGCTCCTCAGACCTGCTGGCGGCCACGAGGCCGAGCTGCTAACTCGCGCTGCCCTCGCCTTCCGTCTCGCCAAGATAGACTATCTTTTGGCTGATTATCTTTCGGCTGAATTTACAGCATACACTTTGTGGGTCATATCTGCTCCTCTGTGGCGGTTTTGCTCTAGGTCAGCAGTAACAAACCAAGGATGTAACTCTTACAAAATCAAGGTATTTATCAACACATTTCAGTGTCTTTTCATGCTGTTGACATTCCAGTTGGAATAGCCAATTGTAACTATAAATCTTCCCAATAGATTTCTCAGTCTATTAGCTGTGCAAAATATGATTTGTTTTTTGCTACCCACTTCTTTTGAAACAATAAAACCTATGTAAATCTTTACCCTGTAGGCTCTACCAGCCTTTCAAGAACCTAAAATTCCCTGTTTTACCCCAAAATCTGTTAAGTTACCAAGCTCATTTGCAAGTCTGTGGTTTGCACTTTTCCTAACGACTGCATTAAACGAGTATTTGTTAGGATAAAGCAAACTTGACTGAACTGCTCTAAAGCAGCACCCTGAGCGCAGCTAATCCACCCGTGGTATGCCCCGCCACAGGGCCCGCATTGTTCCAATCATGCCATGGAACGGCCCAGACCTACATGCTCTACCCTTGACATGAAGTAAAGTTAACCAGAGACTGAGATTTCTTTGTTCAGCAGAACGGCTTTTTCCCAGGCCTGCTCAGTTCCCCTTCATCTGGCATTCCCAGCACTGTATTGCTCTGTCCATAGAGCTCGCTGGGTGGCACAGGGAGCTCCACAGAACTCAACAACTGGCCTAGAGACTGGCACAAAATTCCCAGCCCACGGGTTGAGTCCACCAAGACTCACCTCCTTTCTAGGTTTGGCCTTCTGCTCTTCAGTCTGTGCAAGACAGAACTGTTGTTCTGTGGGATTTCTACTGCATCCCTGTTAGTTTTTCTTGTCCATGTGCCTGCCTGATAAGGAGCAGAACGTCCAAAGATATCTAAGAAAAAGCCTTTTATGGTAGGGGCAATAACCCTGCTTAGACAAGAATGATGTCTGTTAGATGATAGATTTTTCTCCCTAATTTCTTTTTATTCTTCAGCTAAGTCTGAAACAGTCTAGGCTTATCCCTTCTTCTTCCACGTGGTTCTTTTACTTTCCAGGAGGGGTGAAGTCTCTTCATGGAAGCAGGGATTGCTGCTGCCAGCAATAAAGCTCTCCATGAATGACCTTTATGAGGCATTCAGGTGAAATGCCTGGAACAAGCGTGACATGTTTCCCAGCTGTGGTGTGAAGTCATGCCGCTCCCATCACATCTCTGGGCTTTCATCCCCTTCCTTTCAGCCAGAGTGGAGGAAGTTCAGCATGAATTGGCGTAGAGGGTTTCCCCTGATAAAGGGGCTATAGGTCCTCTGCAGCTAAGCATATCAGGAACGAGACAGTTGGCTTCTTTTTGTTTTACAGTATTTCCCTGTTTGTCTTACGGCAGGATCTACAGGCACCAGATGAGATAAAGGTCTCATTGTTCTTCTTGCTGTCACAGGCACCCAATAAGGCATAACCTATTTAAACACTTTTAGACTAAATAGAGTAGTTTCAGAATTGAGTGGATCTAGACATTTACTTCAGGGATTAAAAAATAATAAAAAAAAAAAAAACAGGCCCATTTGGCCTATTTATAGCAAAGTCATTATCCCAAGTAAAAGCTCTGTGTCCTTTTGGATTTAGGAGGGGGCTTCCATCACAGGGGTCTCAACCCCCAGCACTGGGTCACATCAGGCAAGAAGGGCTGCCAGTGCCACATGCTGCCTTGGCAGCGCTGCATCCAGATGCCTAGAGCACGCACGAGGTTCAGGGCTCACCCAACAGAAAGGGCTCCTCAAGGCCACGGGATCACCAAGACCGTGAACTCTAAATCCCTCTGGCAACCCAGCGGTCAAGCCTCTTAGCTCCACCAGAGTGTAGAGGCTCTGCTCCACATGGGCCAGGGACATGTTGCATTAAGAGGACTTTCAACAGCTCTACACATTTCACGGCAGCAGTTCACGCCCAACAAGCCCAAGCAGTTCCCAGGTAGCCGAGTAGCTGGGCAGGGTTTTCCCAGTTGCTCCATGGGAGCAGCACCCTCGGCCTCCGCTGGCACCGGGACACAGATCGCTCCTCCGCGAACACGGAGCGCTCCACGCATGGAGGTCTGGGGAATGTCCACAAGGTCACAGGAAAGGCCATTAGCAGATTAGTTGGTCCCCTTAATCTCAAAGCCACCATCTCCACTCATTACTCCTCCTAGCCCACAAAAGCAGCTGCCCCAATATTAACGTTTTCATCGATTTCCTTCTTCTTAGGCTTTGCCTATGGAGGTATCTACTCCACAAGCCTAAATTCCCAAGTTTCCTTCTTTCACATTGCTAAAACTTTCACATCTATAAAATTTTCTGCTACCTGAAAACACAGCAAGTAGAAAAAAAATATAAAAATATCTATAGTATATATATATATATATAAAATATCTATAAAAATATAGTTTGAACTACCCAGGCTTTGTTTTAGTTGGAAAACATTATGCAGCAGTATTCCTTTCCCAAGGCAATAATAATAAGGAATTTTCACTCCCCTCCACTATAGTTTGTAGCAAGGCTGTTGTTTTAAGCCACTACCACAACTGTACAGGCACTACGGATTAAACAGCAGGCTTGTTTGGCGAACTCCTTGTTGCTTCCTGACTAATAATTCCTATCTGAATAAGCAGGGGGTTTTGCTGCTGTTAAAAGTAGGGTGGGAATAGGTGGCCCTGTCTCCGGGCACCCTGGAGGCTCCTCCAGGCCCGGCTCACTCCAGCCGTGCTGCGACGGCCTGAGCTCGAGGCCTCCACTTCACAGGTTCTTTCCACCTCATGAGTTCAGAGCAAACCCCACCTCAAACACACTGGTGTTTTTAGTGGGACTTTCCTCCATTACCGTCCTTCAAATAAATATTTACTTTTATTCTTTTTAATACATCAAGCACAGCACAAGGAAACTGGTGAGATCACGGCCTGCCCCTTGGCAGCCATTCAGCGTCGCAGAAATTCAGTTGTGATGGCCAAGCACAGCTCAAGTCAGTCCTATGTCACTTGTGGTGAAAGAAAGCTGTTACAGAGAAAACAGAACTTTGATCCATTTAAACATCTCGAGAGATAATGGGCCAGGTAACAGAGTGCGTAAAGCATTCCCTTTTGTAAAGAACAAAAATATCCTTTAGATAACATTTAGAGCCTAAATTAAAGATAAGTTGCGAAAGAAAAAAATCTGTATTAGTTTTGTGATGTGTAACAGAGACCTAAGATTTTAATTTTTATTGTCGGACTTTATCATTAAAAATTTGGTTCTTGTCAAAGCTTGTCAAAGCTAGCCATTAATTAGCTCTCTAATTATTGTAAGAACCAAATCACACAACTGAAAGACTTAATAAAAGGCAATAATTTTCATCCTAATGAGAACTCCTTAATTTCAATAATTGCAGTGTAAAACAGGAAAAGAAATTCTGTGCCAAAGACATAACTGTCCTCTGCAAGCCCCCAATTTAAGCAAAACTCTACAAGATGAGATACACAGCATTGTTACTGCGAAGCCAAAAGGAACATTGATTTACAACAGTCCCTGAATTGCCCACTTAAAGCCACGGCAACGCACATAAATCACACCAGATTGGTTAAGCTGAGCCTACAACAGAAAAATGAATAGCTAAATTTGAGGCCTTCCTTACAGCTCCTGTAATCAAAGACAGCAAACAGGCAGGAAGCCTCTCACCACTCCAACTGTCCCAGTGGTCTCAACGCTGCCCATGAAAACGGCAGGTAAATACAGCCCCCGGCCCGAGGCAGCGAGGCCGGTGTCCTGCCAAGGCACCGAGCGCGTCCTGGATGTGAGAATCCAGCCTTTAATAACGGCTGCAAAACCACTGCTCAGAGCTGCTCGTGGAAAGGCCACTTCAAACCACATCCACAGCCTCTGCTCAGGCGTGGTGGGGAACTAACACAGGTAAATGGAAGCAATTTCACCCCTAAGAATGATGCGCTGATTTAAAATTGGTTGATGGTGATTAGTTTGGTTTCGTAACAGCGCTATTGCTGTGGACAAGCAAGGCCGTAGATGCTTGGAATGCTTCAGGCCCATGGGATTCACAACTTTAAATTAGGGAAAAGTGAGTTAGTGCTCCAACAGAAACTCCAACAAGAACTTTCATTTATTTCAAAGGCTTGGAAGCCAGAACTCCATAATTTTATCCAAATGTCGATGTCGTCAATGCATTTCCCAACAGCTTTTAATTAAGTTAAATAAAGAAAGCAGATGCTGCTGAAGAAGGGCCCAGTTACAAGAATTTCTGTTTCTAAATAAAACTGTGCTAAACGCAGAACACCAGTTTTGCTGAGAGACGTGATACACACGACTGAGTTGATAGGTGTTCGGGGGACTTTTGTACCATTTAATAATTACTGGGAGCAGTCAGCACAAAGATGATTATATAAATACAGAGGAATGGGTCTACGGCCTCTATTTCTTTCATTTAAAAACATATTCAAGCAGCATACATCATAGCAGCATTTCCATTTCTTTAAAAAAGACCAATCTGCCCAAACCAAAAATGTCTTTTTTCAGTTTTCTTAGCCCCTACATGTATTAAGTTTCATCAAAAATGCCCAAAACGTCCATAAAAGCTACCCTATCCCAGGCTGGTCCTGTTTGATTCAGAAACGCATGGGGAGCAGAAGGAAAAGGGAGAGAGGAGCCTTGGGGAACGCAGCAGCTTCCCCTCACGCGACCGGAGCGACGCGGGCAAAGGCAACAGGCCCCTGTGTTTGCTCCGTTCCACGTCACGCGCTGTAAGAAAGAAGAAAAACCAACTCCCAATGAAAGCTCCTTTTCCAAAAGATTGTGCAGGAGCAATAGGAGGAAGCAGCTTTTGAGACTTGCTTTTCTATTTTAATGGACAAGTGAGCACTTAAACATAGAGATACAAGTACTAAAGTGAAAATAAAGTATGATACTGATGACACAGCAAAAGCAATCGGGAAATGCTGCTTTGAGCTGTGTGTTCGATAGCACCGAGTAGGCAAAGCGCGAGCTGAAGCACGTCTCTTCCTCTTCATCCTTGCCCAGGTCATTGTAATAGCCAAAATATCAGGAGCTATAATGCACACAACCCGGGCTGAGGTTGGGGCCTTGAAGGCTGCGTCTGCATCCAAGCACATGACTGAACGCTGAGCGCACCAGGATGCTTTCAACCACAAATCTATTTCAAATATTTCACTAAAAGAATCATGTTTGACTAATTATAACTCAGAACGTTTTGTGACCACAACCACAGGAAATACCATTTCCCAAAGTTCTCCAATTTTCAAAGTCCTCAGCATCATGTACTTCTTACTTCTATTACAAAAGCTTTACTTTTAAGCCATTTTTGTAAGTTGATTTTTGACTGAATCTCTAATCTTCTGACTGAAAGGATTAGAGACCTAATGTATCTTCTTAAGGGATTTTTCTGCTTACAGAATCGGCCTGAATCTTCTCACTCTGCTCATGATGCAGGATTTCCTTCTCTAGAGGTCTTCCAAACCCGCCTGGATGTGACCCTGTGCCACATGCTCCAGGTGTCCCTGCTTGAGCAGGGAGGTTGGACTAGATGGTCTCTAGAGGTCCTTTCCAAGCTTAAACATTCTGATTTACCACTGTCCATTTCTGCACCCTCAGAAATGTGAGTGGAGGAAAATCACATCCAGCAGGATGCTTCCCATGGCGCTCTGCCCATGGACTAGCTTACGGTGGTGCATCACGCTCTTCAGAAACCCACATAATTCCCATATCTAAACTACATGTTGCTTTGCCATCGTTGATGGAAAATTATCAAAGACCAGGAGGTAACTGGGCATCTGAAAATACTGCTTCGGAAGAGAGGTCCAAAGCAAGGTGGCTCCAAGGGCAGGTGAAAGCTGGCAAAGCAGGAAGCATTGGGCACATTTGCATCAGGTAGTTTTAATGAAGGTGGCTGTGGAAAGAGTAAAGATGCACAGTGCACACATGCCCTCCCACCCTCACACATCCCAAACAGTTCCCTGGTTTGGTACAAGAACAGTGAGGGCACGAGCTCCTAGGTAAACGTGAACAGGGTCATCCCAGACCACGGAGCAGAGGCCCTGCCACGAGTCACCTCTCCAGCCCAATACATAGGAAAAGTCACATCTCCAGGCTGGCACGTCCTTGGCTCTGCCCACGCGGAATCCATCCGTGTGCCACATGGGGCACGACGGCAGATAAGGCAGCGAAGCCTTGAGCTCCTCACACTCGTCAGCAACAAGGGGGCAAACCAACCCACGGCTAAGCCTAACACTCAAGCCTGAATGATGCTTCTGCCAAACCTAAAGTCCACACAGGTTTCTTCTTCTGGCCCTTGGAGAGCAACCTGGAGGAGACAAAGCAGAACAGGTCACATCGAGGTTCAGCTCCATTCATACTGACCTGCTCCACGAGCTGCGGTTACAAAGGAGCAGAGATGATGCAGCCTCCTCTACCTTTGCTACTCCAAAAACAGCTCTGCCTGGGATGGGATGGGATAGAGCAGCAGCTGGGGTCGGGGCCTCTGCCATTGCTCCCGTGCGAGAGGCCGGAGCTCAAGCTCTTGCAGGAACCTGCACTCCCCAGATGGGGCCGATGAAGATTTCTCACAGGATAAAGTGCCTCCTAGTGTAGCTTTAATAATAATTTTTATAAGAACTTAAAAATGATTAAAAACTTTTGATTTAAAGCGGTTACATATAGATGAGAAAGTTAAAATATTTATTTTACAGTTTAATGAAAAGATGTTCTCTTATAACAAATGCAGAGACCCAGCGCAGCAGCGCCTGGTGTCTGCCATTGTTTGCAAACATTTCTTGCTTCCTGTGCTCTTGTTCTGGCACGAGGGTTTCAAACACAAGGACCATGGAGCTTTCCAAGCCATGAGTGTGTCACAGCAAGGAAGGGAGGGCTAAGAATTCTGCCAGATTGCAAGGTGCAGGGACTTGCACTTCTAGCACTCACTTTGAATCTTAATTCCCACATATATTGTTATAAATTCACTCACGAGTCCAGTAATATTGTTCTGAAGCATAGAAGCCCCATCCTCCCAAAGCCTCAGCTAGGGTCCTGCCCAAAATGCTCTCTGAGAAAAAAATCTGATTTCAATATTTTATATTAATATTATAAAATATTTTAATATTTCTGATTTTAATGGCAGCAATCTGCCATTATAGCTGATTTTTCAGTATTTGAATAAAGCATCACTGTTTTCCATGACTCTCTTCTTGAAGACTAAGCCACACTAACAAAAAAACAAAACTCAATCAATATAGAGAAGTCTAAATAATGCTCTGAATTACTGATTCTTCTAGCATAACCACCGATTCTTAGTATACATTTTCCAAAGCCACCTAGGTTCCTACAGGAGCATAATGAAACATACGCTGCAATACAGACTATAGGGAATGTATAGCCATCTCATTATATAATATATATGCCAGGGAACATTGAGTCAGATTGAAGTTGTGTAATATCAGCTACCTGGGGGGAGTTTGTGGAACTTCTGTCAAGATATCTGGAGCTGACCACAGCACTGAAATTGAGTCTGATCCAGCTGGGCAGTTTCAGCATCTCTCTACATATGCGTGTAATAAGACAGAATGAAAAACACAAGAAAAACAAAAACAAAAAAAAAATAGAGTCAGAAATGTCCTGCTGTAGGGACAGTTTTTAGAAGAAAAGGCTTTTCTTTTCTTTTAAATGGAGAGACGGGATAACCCTACCCATATTTTTACATGTATTTGGAAATTCCACACATGATTAAATTCCCAATAGGATGAAAAACACCCTTTTTGTTTTCCCATCGTATCCTACTAATGTCCTTGTCGAGCAGACCTCAGGCGGAAGCAGGGAAGTGCCAGCAGCCACCCGACACCTTGGACCACGACCCGAGTGTCGCAAGGCCAAGGACTAGTGGCAGCCACGGGCTTGCCCCCTGCTCGAGGCATCCGGCTGTGTGCAGCAGAGCCCCGCGGGCAGCCTTCCAGCAGCAACCACACAGCAACACTTGTGTTTACAGCATCTGCCAAAGGTGTGAGGAGGACAATTTCTCTGCAGCATGTTTCCAAAGCAAGTCAAACCCATTAATTAAACCCATTCTCTTGTCCTGCTTCAAAAGGAAAAACAGAGCTGATTTACGAGCATCGACAGCTGCAGGAAGCAGGAGTTGGTTTTGGTCTCTGTTTCTAATTAATTTTTAAGCACCTGGGTAGGCTGATTCCTCCGATTCAAAAGGCTGCACGTCCTCAGTGTGTACAAGGAAAGGAAAGGAAGGTGCTCCATACATGGGTACTGCGGGCAAGCTGCTGTGCCTTCTCAATTCCCTCTGAACTAACCCTACAGAAACGGGGCACCTCAACACCTTTGTGCCCAAGGGAGGTGCAGCATGAAGCTCGAGAAGCCCTGCTCACAAGACACTTCTTACCTGGTCATTCCTTACCCAGCTGGTGAGAAGCTGGGAAATGAATGGCACTGAGAGCAGCAGAGCCTGTGGCAGCTGACAGCTCTCCTGCTAACTGCATGCCCCCCGAGAAACTGCCTCCAGTTTCGTCCTCTGGAGGGAAGATAAATGTCTCTGAGTTGCCAGATCAAACGGCAACACATGCGAATAGCAACATACAGCAAGAGAGATTTCACCTGCTTCTCCTCTTCCTTGTTCCTTAAACGAGACACACACTGCTAGTATTTTGGCCTGAAATCTGAAGGTCAGCTGAAGCTGAAGAAAGCTTCTAACACGCACTCGAAGAACAGGAAATTTTTACAGAAGTGGAAAACTTAGGATGCAGAGCTCTGACCCCACATTCCTGGGCTATCTTTATCCCTAAAGGCCCGTGCAAACACAGGCAAGTGAATCCACATGGCACCTCCTGCCTTGCACAGCCACGTGCTGTTGTCACAGCCCCTGCCAGCACAGATCAAAGTTTCCTACACGTTACTGAGCTGAGCCCTGGGTGCTCAGTAGTACAGAACGTAAGGGAGAAGGATACAATCTTACAACTGAAAAAATAATTTCCGGACTCCAGGTGTTAATAGAAGCAATTTAAGATTATCAAATTCAGCTTTGATTTCATGACATTGTATCAGAATCCTAAAGGCCTAAATTCCACTCCTAGGAAGGTCACTCACAGTCCTCTCACCAACCCGCAACAGGACTCTGTTTGATGGTGACCCACACACCAACCCCAGCGCAACCTGCCTTGCACAAAGAGCACTCGAACACAACCATATGTCAACATTTAGAGGGAAATGCATTCCTTGCATTTCTGGCCATGTATCTCCCAGCCTGGACACTGAAAGAACCATCCCACACGTGCAGTTCAGTCAGAGGACAGACACAGATCCCTTCAAAATGAAGGGGCCAAAGCAGAACAACAAGGTAAATATAGAAATAACTGTCCATGGTGTTTGAAAGGTTAATTCTGTGCAGCACAAAGATCACCCGGGGTTTATGGCAACACAGGCTTATCACACCACATGCAGATTTTGAGCATACGGCTTTGAGATAGCTTATTTCCCAGCAACTAAATGAAACGGGAAATGCAAATTGAAGCTGCTACAGCACAGAAGCTACAGGGAACTGTGGCTCTTCTCAGCACACTAAGAGAACTAAGTGTACTTAGTTCTCAGTAACCAAGAGACTATGTTTTCTTTTCTTTAATTCCAGGTTATTTTGGAATGTGAAAGCTACTTGCTGCTTGGACCCGTGACAACCATGCAGATACTACTGACTTGCATAAACAACCTACGCTGACATGGTAAGCACATCCCAAAGATCACATCTCGGTTCGTCTGGAGCTACATCTCGCAGCAAACTGGAGCAACTCAGTGCGCTGGCTTGCTCAAAAAGAGGCACATAAAAAGTATTAAGCAACCTAAGCGAACAGGATGTGGCAACACTCCTTGATTTACAAACGTTTTCTTATAGGCATCACACAAAGTTCCCAAGAACCTCTCAAAAGGGATGTTGCTAAGCAAAGATGACCTAAAAAAGACTATTTAGTTATGAATTAGTTGTGAGTGTAATTTGCAGGACTAACAGCCACATTCCACACTACCACCAAGTAAAAGAGGAGAAAGCTCCAAAGGCAAGGAAAAGAGCATATTTTTAACTCAAGTTTAAGTACAAACATAGAAATGGTTTATGCCTCATCTTGGTTGGCATAGAGGAAGTGAACTATTGGTTCACTCTGAAGTCAGCTTCTTCAGGTATTCTTTCCTTAAGCCTCAGACATTTGACCCTGGGATTTCAGCATTCATCTTAACAATACGCTGACTACAGGCAGCTTCACTAACTCGTGGCTTTTCGTATTAGAAAAAACAAATTTTGGATCAAAACACAGTCAGATACCTTGTTATTTTCAGCGGGAAGGCAGAAGTTCACTCTGTCCACCCATCTCTTGACATGATGTAACGGCTATGCCTACCCCTTACCAACAGCCATGACCCCTATCAGCTCTCCTTTTTGGCATTTTTCTTTCCATTTCTAGAGAAAATTGGGAACGTATTTTGTAGCAGATTTAAACAAAACCCAATTAAAAATTAAAAGAAAACCCTTTAGCTAATCTGCTGCTCCGAAGTTTCTTAGACAAACAAAAGCAGCTCTCCAGAGATGAGAGCACACCACGGAGTTTAGTTAAAACAGGAAGAATCTTTTACATTAGTTAAATAAAATCTGCATCTCTTCAACACATGGCAAGAGGCCATGATTTTATTTTCATTTAAAAGCACCACGATATGTGTAAACGGTTAGGCCACGGTTTACACAAAACAGATGAGGACATTAAGACAAAATTACACTGTTAAGTAAGATTAATTAGAGATTAGGAGAGAAATTAAGTGGAAGAATCTACATTATAATTAATAATGACAGCTATATCAAATAGGAATAGAATTAAGGTAGAGACACAAGATGACTCAAAAAATAGGAAGAGATAGTAAAGAACAATAAAATATTCTTCATAGGCTTTATTCTTTCCTCTACCTAAACTACAAAAGGCACTTTTAGCACCTGCATGGATTCTTTCTCACCCTTTGCATCAGTGTAAGATTGAGCAGGGCTATAAATCTGCAAAGTACTGCACAAACATTAAGCTCTGGGAAGGATATGAAATTGCAGTGTACAAGATCAGTTAAGTGACTTGCTGTAGGGCAACAGAGCAACGCGATGAATCAAAGGCTCCCAGGCTCTCCTCAACATTGAGTCATGTCATATATCTGGGCCACCTGAATCTGATCCCAAATCACAAGCTGCTGAGTACAAATCCAGCAGCAAGCACTTATTTTTAAGTCCTCTTTCAGGCTCTTACTAGGAAAGTTTCCACATACTGCAGTGTGCACTGTTGTCTTCTTGGGGGTGAAGACATCTCCTCTTTGTAAGGGAGGCTTCAAACCTGAAAGCCAGCTGTGACATTTTGAGAGAACTTTTCAGATCTTAACCACAAACCTGGTTCATATATTTGCTTCTGTGCAAATCCAGGGTATGTATACAAAAATGGAGGAGCAAAACCAGCAGCAACTGCAATAACTCTGTGTGTCATCCCCAGCCCTGTTATCTATCAATGGTCAATTCATTAATAAATCACCATGGCTTAGATCCTAAGCAATTTACGCTGATAGGGATTACAAGGCCATAAAAACCTCACCATTTTCCAAAAAAAAAAAAGCAAGTTCAAAATTCACACCACCACCTTCAACACCATTTGGAACACAGGCTAGTAATACAAATTGCACTGAAACTTCCCAGATTATTGTTGCCAAAGCAGAGAGATGCTGGGATCAAAGAAAGCACATGGTTCAAATTCTAAAATACACTGCAAAATACAGTGTCTGTTTCACAAAAATGAACTTGACTTTGTGATTAATATTTATTCCAGCTTTGCACGCACACACAGATCCACATGGGCACATGTCCACATTCCACTTGCTATGAGAAATACAGAAAATATTAATACTTCAAATAACGCAAAGGCATCTGCTTTGTTTCATTCCAACTCTACCATTATCTTTCAAATTTCTCTCTGCAAATTCACAGCAGAAAACATTTCCCTGAACTTTCTGTTTAGCCCAGAGCATACTCATCTGGGAGAACAACAGCTTTACCAGATACCTGGAATATTATTGAAATGCCAGCGGCGTTTCTTCAGTTTCTGAGTTCCTGAAAATCTGAAGGAGAAAGTTCTGACAAGTATAAAGTCTTAGCTGATTCTATAAATATCCTGGCCCCTAGCAAAGAAAAAGGGGGTTGATGTTTGAAGATTTTCTAATTTTATTGTTGTTTGTAGTATAAACATTCCACGTGAGCCCTAATCCAGGGCAGCAGGCTGGCTCATGCTCACTTTAAGCAGGTGAGCATTCCCATTCAGCTCCAAGGGATGAGCATATTACCCAAGTGATCTGCTTGACCACTGTCTAAATTAAGACTTTAGAAGGGCCTGGTAAATGCTCTTGGAAAGCGAGAAGGTTCCCACGTTTCCTCCCAGTTTGCAGCAGTCACCCCTACCTCATCTCCTCCACTTTGCGGACACATTCAGAGACCATTCACAAAATGCTGTTTTATTATTGCAGGATCAGGACATATAAAACAAACTCTTCAAGCAGTCAATGGAGTACAAACTGACTGGTAAGCCTTTCTTTTTTATTATTATTATTATTATTATTATTGTTATTCTCCTTGAGAGGGTTTAAGATTTACTAGCCCTTCACTATTATCCCTTTGGCACAGCAGAATAGGGAAGCTTTATGGTTATGAGCACTGGGTGACAGAACTGGTTCTCAACTGTGTTTCCCTCCCCTAATATTTCTTTATCAGCAAATTAAAGCTTACCTGTTTCCACTTTAAAGTTCAGAAAAAGTTAACTACCATAAAGCAGAAATACAAGAGACAAAGTTGACTCATTCTAAGTATTGGAGGAGAAAAATGGAAGGAGAAAAAGGTGAAAGGCTGGCAAAAGGTTACGAGAAGGACACGCTAAGACAATAGGAAAGAGAAAGAGGAATTCAGTGAAGGAAAAAAAAGCTGAAAAATATGAGAACTGATCTGGGTTCAAGAGGAAGAGCACAGTGATCTCTAGCAATTCCCTTAGCAAAGGGAAAGCTGCAGGTTATTCCATTAGATGGACAAATTCAATATCCTGACAATTTTAAGCCCTTGGATCTATTTTTTTTCTCCCAGAAGAGAATGAGTCACACAGTT
Organism: Nothoprocta perdicaria; assembly: GCF_003342845.1. Lineage (NCBI taxonomy): Eukaryota > Metazoa > Chordata > Aves > Tinamiformes > Tinamidae > Nothoprocta > Nothoprocta perdicaria. Next base: position 9,906,805 of record NW_020455204.1, on the reverse strand, counting down.
TCCAGCTTTATCCAATTTTCTTTGTATTAAAAGAGGCTAATGTTCTGAATGGTGGAACAGCCCCGCACTACCTGCCACTAGCAATCTGCTGGATCATCTAAACAAATCAGAAGCACTTGAAATATTCAAGGCAAGAGGACATGAGGGCCACAAAGCTCCAGCTGAGTACCCCAGCTGGGACCACAAGCCTCACATGCTGCCTACAGGCAGCCATGCACAAACTCCAATACGTGTTTGAAGCAATCTCTATAGATATCCAAGCCCTAAGTTAAAAGGTATGATATACTTAAAGGATAAGGGGCTGCTAAGTATCAGCATATTCTGCATACCTATGGCCAGAAAAGAAAAAGAAACAGTAAGCCTATTCACAAACTGGCATGAAAACAAAAGATGAGTTTTCAATAACCCAGGATGCCAAAAACACTTATGAGTTAACTTGTACTTACACATTTAGTTCACTTATATGTAACTCTAATATTAAAAGTTTTTATTAGTTTCCTATTCAAATCTGCAAGAATTTTTATAAATTCTGAAGTGAGTCAAGTTCCCATCTCCTCTCCTTCCCCCCCTGCTACCTCTATTCATAAAGTGCAAAGTGACAGATCATGTAAAAGTTCAGAATGAACAATGTATTTTTTTCTGCCATCTACAGTCCCCAAATTGCTGCAGAAGGTCAGAAAACTGTTACTGGTTTCTGCTGCTACCCTGAACTCACAATGTTTATACCAGAGGGAACAGCACCCAGGAGATGAAAGACCATCCCTGGGATCCCAGAGCAGCTCCATCTCACGGCAGCGTGGAGCATGCTGCTGTGCTGTGAGCTGGTGGCAGTCGCACGGTGCAACCACAAAGCACTGCCGGGAACCCTCCTGCCTTGGGCGTTTCTCCCAGGCTTCATCCCGGGGCAGCAGGACAGGGCCTTCCATAGACTGCAGGATCTTCCCGTTTTCCTAAGGGCCCAAACAGAAACTCTGATTGATAACAGCATGGGTGCAATAAAAATGAAATTATTCCTGAAGGCCACAAAAGACAGAAATATATATACATATTTGAAAAATAATTCAAGTCAAGAAAGTATTTCAGTAATCAGACTCGCTCTCTTCAGCGATGCTGAACTCTGAAAATGGAAGTCTAAGGAAAAGTGGCTTCTAAACCAAGCGAGAGCAAAAAGCAACTTAACTGGCATACAAAACTTGTACTGACATACAAAAGTCAGGAGAAAACTATGCTTTCCCTGTCAGTGCTGCAACGAAGATCAAGGTGTGCAGTTCGTTCAGCCCCAGGAGGATATGCTCTATGAAAGCCAGATTCTGCCTTTATTCGCGTTCTATTGATGCTCTCTGGTGAGGAAAACGAGGCAGACCATGGTGGTAGGACAGGAGCCAGCTTGGCCCTGCTTTGCTGAAGGGGCTGCTGTAGTCGTTCACCGCAGGGCCGCGCGGATTCCCTCCGCGTTCCCGAGCGCGGAGCTCCCGCATTTCACACGCTGAGCAACTCTGCCCGGGCCTCACCACGCGCCCCGCTCACCAGCTTGCTCACACTGTCCCAGCTTGCTAACACTGTCCCATGCAGGCACAGACAGACACAGCCAAAATTAAACCCGATGCAGGACAGACCTCCGCACTCTTCCTGACCTCAGCTACCGCCTTTCTCAGTTCAGCTACGATTCCTGACTTACCTTTCCCCAGGCACAACAGCATCTCTGACCTAGGACTAGCTTCAATGGACGTCTTTGACCTCTCAGTACTGCTGAATTGTCTCAGCACTCGCACTCTACCAAAGCTTTTAATATAGCGATGGAACAAGCAGCATGATTGTTCTCTCTGCCTGCTCTTTCTGACCTAAATTTTCTGAGTTCTGTGACACTAAGTGCTCCTTCTTTACTACATCCTTCATCCAAGCATAGGGTTTAACTTCTGGTTTAGCTTCTCCAGCTAATTCTGCACATACAGCTAGAAACATCTATAAAGAACCTACCATAAAACCTCTTATTCATGACACTCCTCTAATACTTTAAAGATAGGTCTTACAAATCAGCTGGAGAAAACACACTGAATTTTAAACTATATATAGTTTTCATGACAAAATCAATGGTCCAGCTGCTAGGAGGGGGGAAAAAAGCATAGAACAATAACATGCACATAAATATCTAAATGTTTCCAGTGAAGTAGAGAGCTAGTCACAATTTATTCAGTGGAAGGACTCAAGTTTCTTTAGAAGTGATCTGAAAGACTTCCACGGCTTTCAGTGAGAACCAGAAGGGCCAAACCTAGAGTCGTTTCCCATGCAGGCACACGCAAAACGCACACCCCCCGTGCAGAAGGTTCCTGCTCTTCACGATGCTCAGAAGTGGCCGCTGCAGGGGAGGAGACCCCACTGCAGAGCAGCACCGAGGCAACACGCAGCAGTTCCGACCCTCTCATCTGCTAGCTGGTGTGACAGGGGGACGTGGCTAGAGCGGGTCAGGAAGGGACATGGACGGACACTAGGAAACACAACTCCAAGAATACACATTCCTAGCAAAAACAAGAGGCAGTCTTCCTGAATGGGAACCATATAAGATGGTAGGGAACAAAGCAGTATTTGGCAGTATTCAAACATTCTGCACATGCCCAGGAGCAAGTAACAGTTTTTAAAAGATGCACTTGAATGATGTGAACACAGAACTGAATTTTCAATTTATCCTTTTCATTTTTACTGTAACATCTTCATAAGTTACTACTACTTCTAAAATAGACTTCAAAAAAATGGAACTCCAACATCTATGACATGCAGCAGTTGCCATGTGCTTCCCTCTCAGCATATACAGGCAAACAAGTCAAACAAGTTCTTTGCATGGTACTTTTCCCTATGTCCTATAGGAACAATGACTTTTTGAATTCAAAGACCAGATCTTCAGGAATTGTGCTTCAAAGGCCCCATTTTACCCCCAGGAAGAAAAAAAAAATGCTTCACAGATCAAGAACACAGAAATGTACAGCTCTGTGGACCTATTCACCAATTAGGCTCTTTTTACATTTTTATATCACTATCTTTCCTCACAATCTAACCTGCCATATTACCTCTTCTAACACAAAAGTTACAGCACAAAAATGATCAGCTGCTTCCTCCGCCTGTGTCCGAGCGGGCCTGCAACAATGTGCAAATGAGCAATGTTTCTCTCAAATAGATTCATTATATGATATACATGAAGCACATGAAATCTCCACTCTCCTCCAGGAGGAGAGTCACAACCCAGTGTCTAACACAGTAGCTCTCACGGTTCTGCTGCCGGGTCACTGGGCCCGGATGCTCTGCAACGTCCCATCTAGCTACCAGATACAGGCGTTATCCATATGGACAACTTGTCCTCAGTCCTTATTCAAGCTGCCATTTCACTGAACACAATCCAATCTACTTCTCATCACACAGTGCTCCTCTGCTCAGGGCAGAGCCTTCTGAAGCAGAGTTGGGGGAAAAAAGGGGAGCTTAAAAACTTTTCCTATTCTTGCTCCAGTATTAGTTGTTTTCACTCCAATGCTTTGAGATTCCTGGTGACACTTCAGTGAGCTCTAAGCTCCCTGGTCCAAAACTGAGGACCCCACCACATCCTCCCCAGTCCACAGGCACTTCATTTCCACCCAGGTGTCCAGCTGAGTAAAATTCCCATCCAAAATTGCAGCAGAGGTGGTAGGAACAGTTGGGAAAAGGTTGGGAAATCATCTCACAAAGATCAGCTTCAGTTAGTCCCTCAGTCTAAGTGACATCCTCAAGACCCCATTATGAAGCAGGTGCTGAAGCTGTGCCCCTGTGACAGGAATAATTCCAGACAGCACAAACAAAAGAGAAGGGGAATTATAGCCTGGTAGCAGGTAGCTGAGCTGGAAAGGGAGCAAGAGTCTCACTCCCTGATTCTAGGGCTGTCTTTTTGTTGAATATTGTAAATATTATACAGGATAAAATCTATAATAGTGTTTTTCAAACCAGAGGTTGACGCCCAAGAATCCATTCTGCAAAGGGCAAGTCACACAAGCCCACAAAGAGGTACCTCAACCTCCCAAAAGAGGTTAAATCTCAGAGACAAGCCCTCCTTGACATGGAAAATCCGCTAGGGATATTTTGAGGCTCCAACTGTGTCTCAAGCACAGATCACCACGTGGGCCTAGTCCAACACAACTGCCAAATTAAAAACAGTTTACATGCCGACTGCTTCTTTCACACGTACCCGACCATCTGTTTGCCACATCCATTTTTGCCTTGTCACACATTCAGACTGTGCATCCTTCAGGAAAGCAAGTATATTTCTACGTTTGTTTCTGCACAATATGTCCCTAAATAAGATTCCAGGCTTTAGGAGCCCCTGGAGCACAAATCAGTATAATATATAGGATTAACAGTTTTAAAAGACAGGAAATGTGAACTTCAGGAACTGAAAAAAACAGTGATGTACATTTTGAAAGAACAGATGTAGGGAATAAGCTTGGCTGAGGAGGAAATGAGTGTTTTTATGCTACACACTATATTTGTTTTTCTCTTGTGCAAACTGGCTAATGATTGTGAGAGTTTTACCCTTTGCTCCACTCTTCCTTTTAATCTACTAAAATAAAGCAAACGTTTTGTATGGTAAATAGTGGGGGTAGGGAAATGCTCTATGACCTACCGCTCTGAGCGGTGAGGAGCAGGCAGGAGGAACGCGTTATTTTCTCTTCAATTTCTAATGAATATTTAAAATCAATTGCAGTGGGTTTAACAACAAAAAGGACATGTGCTCAGATCACCTCCGAACAGCTCTCCATGTGTGCTCTAGGGCACTCCACCACAGTGTTGAGGGCCTTACAGACAGCCCCATCTTTAGCGTGAACCATCCTTCCTTTCTCAGAAGGGTTTAGAAAAGAGCCTACAACTACCACAGAGATCGGTCAGTGAATGAAAGAGCACAAAAGCAACTTTAAAAGGAAAAATGTCAACAGAGCATGGAAATGGGAATGATCTGGTTGTATTTTTCAGTGTCGTCAGAGCCTCTCAAGGCTCGGGTGCACTGGGCCGGGCTCTGTCAGAATCACAGAATGTTTAAGGTTGGAAGGGTCCTCAGAGGTCATCTAGTCCAACCACCTGCTCACGCAGGGTCACCTAGAGCACGTGGCACAGGGCTGCATCCAAGCGGGTTTTAAAGATCTCCAAAGAAGGAGACTTCACAACCTCCCTGGGCAGCCTGTTCCAGGGCTCTGTCACCCTCACTGTCAAGAAATGTTTCCTTAAGTTCCTGTGGAACTTTTGGTGCCTCAGTTTGTGGCCGTTTCCTCTAGTCCTATCGCTGGCCACCACTGAAAAGAGGCTGGCCCCCTCCTCCTCACTGCCTTATCAGTGTATTATAGACACTGATCAGGCCCCCCTCAGCCTTCTCTTCTCCAGGCTGAACAGGCCCAGCTCCCTCAGCCTTTGCTCACAGGGCAGATGTTCATCCCCGCAGCCCCGCTGGCGCAGGCCAGCCACAGAGGAGCACGTGGGCTGCAGGGCCTGGCCCGGACACAGCAATGGCCGCTCCGCAGCGCCCGGCACAACCACCCCGGAGCCCGAAGCCCGGCATGCTAACAGCCCTGCACACGACAGCCTGCTTCCCAAGGGAGCCAGGGCGAAGAGGATAAAGGGACAAGACGAGAGAGGGGCAGTAACAGAGACGGGCTGGTCTCTAAGAGTCCAGCACCAGCGATGAGAAGAGCTCATTCTGCTCATAAAGGCAACAGGTCACAGCAGATCCCGGGCTGGGAAACACATCCCTCCCTTTAACGGTGTGCTGGAGAGAGGGGAAGCTGCCAGGTGGGAAGAGAAGGGGCAGGAGCTGTGGGCAGCGGTCAGCAGGGGACCGCGCACGCAGAGACACGGCCCGCAGGCCACTGGGGTGAGCGGGGCCCTCGGCAGCCCGCAGAGCAGGGCGCTCTGAGGAGCACGAACAGTGCTGAGCACAACTACAAATATACCACAAATATCTGTAGAAGGGCCAACTTAGGCAACAACCAACGGCTACAACCAAAAACAAAGCGCCTTTTGCAACACTGATAGCATCTTCTTCTCATTACCTTCTCCTCGTGCCAACACACCTGCAAATCCCAAACGCAGGTGTGTTGAAGCCGAGCTGGCAAGGCTCAGCCTTCCTTGCACTGACATCTGCCCCCCACTGCAACGTCGTTTGGGGCAAAACAGCCATATGAAATAGAGAAAAGGGTCAAGATGGGGACAGAAATGCCATGGGGACCTGATAAAAAGCCTATCTTGATGCCTAGAGGGGAGCACCTGTGAGGAAGGGGAACAGTTTCTGTTGTCTGTACCAAAGCAAATACTTCCTATTCCAGCTAAGGTTATTTGCATTGGCATGTTCCATAGAAATATTTAATAGAGTTTTCTGATATTAGAACTACAGGCACATAAGCTAATTAGCACATAGTTTTCTAATGCCACCACAGGACAAACCTGACCTTTCCCAGCTCTTGGAATAGGAGCAGGAACATAAGGAGGCACATGTACTGCCCTGAGTCCCGCGGCCCTGAGCGCAGAGCCTCCTCGGAGCTCTAACTGTGCAGCGCTCTAACTGTGCAGTCTCCCATATTGCACAACTCTTAATTCTGACATAGAATTGTCTTCAAAAATACATATAGATTCTTACAAACAGGCAAAGACAATGTGAAAAGGAGTATCTGCAGTCACGCAGTGATGGCAGTTGTCTGTGAAGATCAAGAAATGTGACTTGTAATCAAGCAAGCAGAGTCAAGGAGCTGAGGTTAAGCCCCACAGGGCACCCTAGCTTTGTAGGTGAAGTAAATGAAGGAGAAGATTTGAGGGGGAGAGTAAGGAAGGGGAAGACGGGCAGTCACAACCTGGGCAATAACCTCGCACTGGGCCGGAGGGGAGCACAGGGCTCTTCCTGGCTGGCAACCGGACACTCCTCGTTCCCAAATACAGCCCGTGCCTTCCTCAGAGCAGGAGGACCAACTCTTCCTTCCTCAGAGCTGTCCTCCTCTTGCACAAGGACGTGGGCACCAGGGCCTGCCCCAGCTCGCCCTCTGTGCAGCCTGCTGCTCCCAGCACATTCATGCAGCACAGTGTGCGAGGCACAAGTGTGACACATGGCTCCCGCACCTTACACAAGTGTGAACAGGGAGCCAAGCTAAATCTATTCACCTATCAAAAAAAAACCAGACAAATAAAACCCTGAGGTGAGTTCTTACCATTTCTATAAGAGGATGTCGTATTTCCTCCAGTTACTTGATTATTAGATTATTTATGATGGTTCACTTGCTCCCTAAGGTCCTTGAGATATTTTCAGACTAAATATCCATTAGGAAAAATGAAGTAGCTAGATTTGAGGTCAGCTTCAAAAGAATTAGTCTTAACACAGAGTTAAACACAGAGTGGGTATCAGTTGTTGCCTCTATAACAACTATGCTCAAACAAGAGTTGCCAAAGAACCCAGAGATTTGCTGAATAAGATCTGATGTTCCACACGGTAACGTTTTTCACAGTTGTGTGGCCGTCACCTCTGTGCTAAATTTGACTGCACCAGGAGAACCGGAGTACAGCTGTCAGACACAGCAGTACAAACGATCTGCAAGTGTGTGAGAACGACATGTGTGTTCAGGAGACACTGACCCATCGCCGCCCTTCATTGGTGGCTATCCATCTCCACAAGGGACTAGCAGGAGTGATGTCAGGCTCACGAACTTTTTCCTCTCTCCCTTTTCCAGGGGAAGGGAGGGAGTCATGACCTCCAGGCTCAGCATAGCTAGTCAGGTACTTGCTTTGCATGCAGAAACAGCAGGTTCTGAAGAGCTCTGGGGCTGAGGCCTTTTATGGATGACACTCACCAAGCAGGTCCCGGCGACTGACAGGGCACGGGCTGGCCCTAAAGGTGCCGCTACTCAAAAAGAAATCACCAGGAAGAGCAACCAGAGGCCACTGGGAGAGGCAGCATCCAGGCAGCACGTGCATAAATAAAGGAAAGTAAAGAGGAAAAGACTCTGTACTTGGTAATCTAGAGTGAGAAAGGATGAATGAGAGAGAGAACCCAGGGAAAGAACAAAAGCTTAGAAAGCACCAGGTTTGGATGAGGGCAGCTAGAGACAGAAATCAAGCTTTTTTTTTTTTTTTTTTTTTGCCTTTTTAAAAAAAAAAAGAAAAGAAAAAAAATGATTATAACCAAAAGCCTCAGCCAAAATTAACCAAGTTGAGACTGAGATTTACTGGAAGTAACATTTAATACGTCATTAGGTCATCCCCTCACCTGCTTCTACTCTGGGTAGACAGACAGGAGGGGCACAGAAATTTTTGCTTGCCTGGAATACCCCTGCCCGTCCCCACTCGTAACGTTGCCTTTCGTCTGCCTTCTGCTCAACCACAGCACAGCCGCAGTTCCAGTGGACGAACCGGAGCCAGCCACACTGCGCTTCTCAAATCCGGTAACATAAAGCAGCCCTCTCCACAAGCACAGCGTGGCTTCTAATGCAGGTTTACATTTCAGAGCCAGCTACCAGACACACTTCTATTCTCAGCAAGGTCTTACACTTAAGAAAAGTCCCGTTCCAGACTCTTAGCAGGCGCCAACTTACAAACATTCAACAAGGGATTTCACTTCCCAGTCTCCCCACTTCCCACATTTATTTTACTGAGGAGATTGTTGCTCTGCTCTCCGCAAGCTAAATCCACTTGCCACCACCTTAATAAACACATGGGCATTTCTTTCTGACTGATTATAAAATAGATGGTCTTCCACATCCAAAGGAAGAGAGTCCTCCTTTGTAATAACAGATCTTACTGACCTCTGCAAATGCTCATTCTAAAGCATTACAAGGAAATCGTAACTAGACTCTCCTGCGTTATCAACTAAAGGCTTGCTGAAGAGCCTCAGGGAACTATACAGACTTGAGCCCCTTCCATCTCCATCAGAGCTACGTATTTTAACTGATGCAAACGCTGACAGCCAGCGTGCACACCACAAGGCTCTCCTACTTCTCCTGTGCTCCAAGAACCTGATTTTATAGGATCAGTCACAGGTTCAGCCTTGCAGACATGCAGGAGAGTCGGTGGCTACTTCAAGCTGAAAAGCCAGAGTTTAAAACCAGGCATTTTAAACCCAGGTCTCCCACATTGCTCCTTCCTGACAACTCCAGTTCCTGCCAACGTTCCAAGTACATGTCCAGAAAAACAAAAATCTGTACTCCAAATTTGAGCAGCACCTTAACACCAGGTGCTACAGTTATGTCTGCAATGAAGTGCAATGTAATAGCTAATCATAGAAATGGAGAGGCTATAGGAATTTCAGGACTGAGAAAGAATGGTGCTGAGGTCCAACAGCAGTTGAGCTGAATTTGAAGGATGTAAACTTTAAAGTCAAGCATTTTACTGCTACACTAGACAGAGACTGAATTCTGGAAATAAAATGCTGCCTTGCAGAACACTTTGGGGCTAAGTCATGTGCTGTTAATGTCATGTGCAGAGCATATTTAACAGAATAAAAGTTTTATAACCAAAGCAGAAAAAAAGTTGAACAAAGAATGCAACATCTTACTCTTCCCAACTGCAGTCTCAGCTAACATCATTATCCATTTTCTCAATGCTCTAAACACGCATTTCTTCTTTTTCTTTTTTTTTTCTTTTTTTCCCTCCTTCAATTGAACCTGCATAGCATATGCTTGCTTCAAACTCCAGGCAGGAATTTATTAATAAAACTTTTTTTTTTCATGGGACCACAATCAAGCATCGGCAAGCAAGAATGATGGGAGCTTAGCTTCCTCTAAAGGAAACTGAACCTGAACCAGAGTATGTTGCCTTTCCATGAAGTGAGGTCACAGAAGAGCAGTTATTGAGGCTTGTCTAACATACAGTAACTTGTTAACCATGAGCACTTGCAGGCAACCCAATGGTCACTTTTTAGTAGTTTATTATTATTATTATTCTCTCTCTTTCTAGCGTAGAAGCAAATTTCTGGAAAAACTAAAGATTTTGGCTAGACCCAAACAGTGTCCATACAGGACTTAGTTCAACTGTATTTGTTCCCAATCAGCCAATCTAAAGCAGGGCTATGGCTCATCCAACCTTCAAAAAGATTACAAACTCCTTTTGATCTGGCAAGGCTGACAAGGAGCTCAAATAAACCTCCTGTCTGGCCCAAGCTGTCCATACTGCAGAGCACATACTGCACAGAAGAAATGCCAGCACATGTAGTCACCTCAACCAGCTATTACTGCATAATCTGCAGAAGAAAACCCCTGTATGAAAACTTGTGCTATCACAGAAATTTTCCTAGTTAAAAATACTAAGACAAATAGCAGAGGTGAAAGGGGGGGAAGTATAAAGGGAGGGAAGGAAGGGCCCACAGGCCGGCGGGGCAGCGCGGCCTCTGTGGCCTGTCAAGCTACAGTATCCGGCCGCTCTTCGGAGCGGCTCCAGCTCCAGAGCGGCTCTGGTGCAGACAGAGAGCAGAGCTACGAGCAGCTACATCCACCTATGGGTGGCTGCTGATGGGCCCCAAGGCCTTTGGGGGCTCTACAGACCTGACATGAGACATCATGTTCAGGGCTGACACCAGAGGAAGTGAGATTTAGAGGCGGGAAAAGGTGGGATAAGGAGCCTGGATCGCGTAGAGCTCTGACTGTCATTTCTGCTAGCACAAGGGGCATGCAGTTCAGGCCATACCTGGTAGAGATAAATCAATAATATTCTCCTTTGGTGTTTCATAAATAAATCACTCTAGTAAATACCCTGACCCTGCAGCGTCAGGTGCTGTCCTACTACGAAGGGAGCTGCTGTCCCCAGGCAGAGACAGAAGTAGGTGAAGTGGTAGCATATATTGAGAAGGAGAGACCTGAATAACAGCAAGTATGAGATCCACGTGCCAGGATAGCCCCAACCCATAAAGCTAAGAATATTGTTGAGTCTTTTTCAAGGATCTGGGAGGATCAGACCTGTCTTCACTTTAGGATCAGAAAATAAAAGTTTTCAAGGGCCCAGATTAACTATTCCTGCTCAGAGTACAACATTTCCCCATCAGGAGCCACATGGCCATCCCAAGGCATGACAGACAAGTAACATTTATCAAGTCAGGATTCTTCAGGCTCCCCCGTAACTGAAGGGGGAGTGCAGGACATGTAACACAGTGGCAATAGGAAGAAATGCTTACTGCCTCTTTAACACAAAAACCAGCAGGCATCAAATATTGCTAGTGCAAAACAGGATCGTATCAAACAAAACCAGGTGCCTCTTTGCACAGGTGGTCAAATTCATGAAAGAGAAGTCAATGGACCCCAAATACAGAACCAGTGCTCCCATGTTTCCACTCCAAGCCACAAAGTTCCTGGAGTTTAGGAAAATACTGTGAACACCACGGCATGCTGGAGACCTTATCTCATCTAAACCTCATCTAAAGGCTGGTGTTAACACAAGAGATGAACCTAGAGAGGCCTTGAACGTACTGCACTAGCCCACTCCTGTGTAGGATCTCTTTTTAATCAATAAAACCCTTCTAAACACGAGCATCACTTTCAATGCAATTGCCCATGCATTCATTTCATAATGCTTCACTCACTTCCCCTCTCCCTTGCTTTCCCTCTCTCTCTTTTCAGATTAAAGAAAATCCAGATGGGGTGCAGGTGCTGCAAAATGATACAAAGGTACAACAGAACTAAAATAAATGCTTAGTCAAAAAAAGTACTAAAACATACATCTGTGCTCCTCTATATCTGTTACTTAAAACTATTTACCAGCTTTAAATTAACCCAAATTTACTTTGTTTTTCTTAATAAATCATGTCAAAGCACAGATATTCTGATTTCCTATGAACCTTCTTTTGATTTACTGTAATCAAGGGTCTTCTCTGTTTTTCCCAACACACAGAAGAGTTGTGTGGCATTCAGAATTTCTTTGCCACAGGGCTTTTCTGTTTCTCGAGTGAAAAGAGCAGACTCAGATCCTCCCTTTCCCCCTACACATTCAAAGCGAGCTACAGACCCCTTCTTCCGTAGCTTTTAAAGGTAGTTAATTGTGAGAAGAACTCCCACACTTAAAGTCTCCCAGCAGAAGTCTGACAGTCCTTGAGCCCCACTTGATTATTGCTCCCTAACACATCTCTAAATCCAGCAAAGAAGTGAGAAAGGAAGCTGGTGATAAGGAAGAGGAGAGAGAAAGAAGAGAGGCTTTGGAAGAAATAAGTCAGGAAAAATTAGGGTGGGGGGAACAGAGAAAAAAAAAACGGAGGAAAGGACAGAATTTCAACAAAAAGAAACGGACCAAGAGACAAAGTTTGAGAGAAAAATATCAGGAGGATGGGGGAAAAAAAATGAAAAAATAAAAAAGATGTTGGCAGTTAAATGAGGACACATTAAACAGTCTGTCATTGGCTAATCTAAGCTCAAGAGGAAATATAAAGCTGGAAACACGGACCAACTCGCTGCCATCTCTCTGTGCCCCTGGGGACTCTCACTCCAAGGGCTGCTACCATCTCCCCAGGGCACTGCAGGCTGTAGCACAGTTCATCACTGCGTTCACATCACAGGAGCCCAGGTAAAGCTTAGTGGCAGGAGCTCGTTGAGACCAGCTTAAAAGTTAAGCATAATCCTTTCCTGGTTTCTACTAGTCAACAGCTGAATTAGAATCATGGAATCACAGAATGGTTAAGGTTGGAAGGGACCTCAGAGGTCATCGAGTCCAACCCCCCTGCTCATGCAGGGTCACCTAGAGCACGTGGCACAGGGCTGCATCCAAGCGGGTTTTAAAGATCTCCAAAGAAGGAAACTCCACAGCCTCTCTGGGCAGCCTGTTCCAGGGCTCTGTCATCCTCTCTGTTAAGAAATTTTTCTTTAAGTTCCTGTGGAACTTTTGGTGCCTCAGCTTGTGACCGTTTCCCCTAGTCCAAATTAACATTTCCTTTATAAATTAATTAACATTTCCTTTATAATTAACATTTCCTTTATAAATCTTCCCCTCACCAGCTATATTTTTGATCCAGAAGAGGCGCAGTCACCTGGATACATTCATGAGGCCAACAGCTACAAACAACACAGGCAAGACAGCAATAAATCCCAGTTCAAACCGAGTGGTGAAATTCAAGAACACAAAAATGAACTCCAGAAGGATGAGCTAAAGAGAACGGAAAATAAAAGCCAGGTAAACAGCACAAAAGCAGCTCTCTGGCACCACAGAGGAACCGCTTTCCAGGAGGATGGCCCTGAGAAGTGTGCAGCAAAGCTCAATGTGGCAGTCAACGGCGGCAGCTCCTGCACTGGAGCTCACCCCGGGCCCAGTCCCAACGCAGCGAGGGGAGCCAGCGCGCAGGGAGCCTCCAGCCTGTCAGCAGAGTCTTCTTCAGCCAGAGACTTCTGCACCACACCAGGAGAGCCTGCCCAAAGCTTTGACCTAGAAGGAGGCACCCACGGCGAGTTGGCCTGTGAAGCGTCAGACCATTTCCAAGATGGGAACTCCCACGGGGCAGGGAAAGACACCTCCTTCCTAGGAAGTGCCATACAGGAGACACAAACTAACGCCATGCAATTGCCAGAGGTAGATTACCCCCAAAACAGCAGCGAAACCAGGAACTGTGTTGAAAAAGACACCCTTTCAGACAGCGATGCACAACCAGATCAGAACACCAGGCCTTCAGCAAAACAAGAGCAGGACTCCTATCTAACTCTGCCTTTGCATATGAAGGAAAACAGTGCCGAACCTTTGCTAACCTCCTCCGTAAGTGTGAGTGAGGACATTCCTGATGGTATCACTGCCAAAGCCCTTCCCAAAGCAGCACAGGCACCCACGCAGCCTGACCACAGAGATACCCATGGAGAAACTGAGGAGGAAGACGCAGAAGTGGCTGCAGCTCTGGCTGCACTGGAGGCTGCAACCGCAGGGGAAGACCTGGAAGATGATGATGATGAGTACTAGATGAAGGGTTCTTTCTAATACACTCATAGGTCTTATTGTGGATCTAAATGAATTCATGTGCTGTACACATGGACCACTGTTATGAACAGCACAAATAAAAGGAATTGGGACTCTGTCCCTTCAGCTGTTAAAATGTGGCCCTTTAATTTCTACTGCCTTCGGTACAAAGGAGCTTCCTTGGCTAAGGGTTATAATAAGGCCCTTCTTGGTGGGTATCCAGGAGGGCAAAGTATCATTTGTTTGCACAGGATATTCTGCTGCGTGCCCACGTCACTTGGGCTCATGCAAGTATCTCCTTCAGGTCTGAGCCTCAGGAGGGTTCACACTTCAGGGTCAAAAGGCTTCCATTATTTAAAACAGAAACCATGGAGTTAGAAAGCACATGATTAGGTTAGATTTTCATGATTTTAGCACAAAGTTGGTGCAAGAACACAACAAGGAATGCAGGCTTGCATGATAACCACATCTCTCCCCTTACACTTGCCCTGGACTTTTTCTGAACCCCACATGAACTGTTTCAGTTGATTAAAACGACAGAAGCAAAACCCAGTTCAAAGAAACGGGCAATTTTCTGCTGGTTTAATGAGCTGAAGCAGCTCAAGGAAATATCACAGTGCAGCGTCAGAGGTGTTGAAGAGTTGGTCCAAACTCAATTCTGCTGCACAGGAAGACTACGTGTTGGGAACTGCAGCCTGAGAACCCTCCTGAGCTGTGCAGCACAGCTCACCTGCCTGAACCCGTCTGTCTGCAAACAGGCTGGGCCTCACTGGGTCCTGCATTAAACACATTCTGTTTATATGGTCAGAGCTGGTGGGGGCCCCTGGCTTAACTGCAGTTCCTAAATTGAAATCAGCAAAGGGATTGTGCTTCCTACGTAAGCAGGAGACCTGAAAATCTCAAGCCTGTATTTTGATCTTTCTCTGAACACTTGGTCGTGTGAGATTTCTTGTAGGAAGCAAGAAGATGCAGAGAGAGGCTCTGTGCTGTTGCGTCATCAAAAGTTGGATTGTAATGTCTGGAGTAGAAAGTGCTTGAAATTTTATTTTGAAATGTTGTGGTTTCTAAGTCAGTTAGAAACTCTTAACTATTTTAAATATATTAAAGATTATCTGGTAGCTTTTATACGTTATGCATTTTCTGATTATGTAACAGTTGCATAAAAGAAATTGTAAGATTTATTCTTTTTTAGATGTACAAAAAGCATCAACTGTATATTTGCCAACATTAAAAGCTAAATCCTAATCTAATCAGTAAGTCTTATCTAAAGATAAGAATACTGAGGTACGTTTACACAATGTATATACTCAAAATATTTCTGTTTAAATGCAGATTCCCCCTTCTCTTCCAGATACTACAAAGCCAATCAGTATTTCCACTTCTCAAAATGTTGGTGATAGTGATTTGAAAACTAAAGTCTCAGCTTCAACACAACTAAACACAGCTAAAGATCAAAGTCACAATATTGTATTTGTAAAATAAAAAGGTTTTATGTATTTTAAATATATCACAGCAGTGTTGTTTCTCTAGCACCTTCTTCCCTTTCCAGTGCAATTTACACATCCAACTGTTTCGCGACTTGTAAAAATGCGTTAAGAGTAAAGCACCATTAAAAACGCTGAGGAAGGAAACACCACACGCACCCGAGGACATCTATCCACCTTCTCAATATCCTCCTGGTTAGCTTGAGGTTGGTTGGTTGGTTGGGACCTCCAGGCTCCGCTTTCGTTGGAGATCAAAGCAGATGTCGGCCTTGCTTGCTGAGAATTAAGACACGCTGCAGGCCGGCACCTCTCCACACGGGCTGCTAAAAACAAACGTGTTCCCCTGGCACCTCACACCAGGCAGCCTTTTTGACTACAGCAAAGCTAGTGCGGCCCATAATCCTGGGGCCCTGGACTTGAATCCTGTGTTGGGCCACAAACAACACATTCACTGCAAACTAGGTTCCCATTATAAAAGGAAAAAAAAAAAACCCAAAATATAATGTAAAATAAGTAGAAAATAATTGAATAATGGGTCAGTGCCCCTCTTAGCAACAGAGAGGATCAGGCACGTGCCTACCTCAAATCTGCAGGATACAGACAGCTTCCATAAATCCAACGGGGCATCTTCAACAAGGAGGGTTTTCCTGCACTCCCCGTGTCGCTTTCCACAGAGCTTCTGTTCTCTCTTGTTCCACCAGGTCGCAGCTGAAAGAGACAGTGTCAGGAATTCTTAGTGAAGCAATGCCCAAGTATTTTGGTTTTCCTGTGATCCCAAAGGAAATAACATGAGTGAGCTGGGTGCTGTTAAGTGTAGACACTTGCATGTAGTAATAAAGAACAGGTAACAGGATGGAAAACTACTCTGAATGACAGAAGTTCAGAGAAGGGCCTTGGTTCTTAGGAGCTCAGGTTTTACTGATTATCCTCTGAAACTAATGATACAGCTTAAAAGATATTATTTCAGTACATAAACAATGAAATACTGTGGAGTCAAAATACCACTTTTTAATTTGGCAGTGGATCATTAAAGAAAATCATTGGATTAGACGAGAAAAAAAATTCAGACCACTGCAGAGATTGCAAATATCAACGTTGACAAATGGGCCAACAGCCCTGGAAAGCCAGCAGCAGCCCAGCCCACAAGACTCAAGGTATTTCAGATATTTAGTTCTTAGAGAGAAGGCTAGTGGGCAACTTGGTTTACAAAACAATAGCAGAAACTGAAATCCAACACTGCAGAACTGCTCAGTCCAGCAAACAAGGCAGAAGGAGAAGCTGGAACTTGGAAACAGATACTTGCCACACAGATTTATTTTTTCTCTCTTTTAAATAGGCATCAGACAGGCAAATGTTGCTATGGAAACTTCTTATTAAAAATAAAATTTTGGTAAACTCTATTACTTTCTAAAGGATCCTTCAGAGTTAATTGCTTTAAAGTAATCTAAAAATTCCTATTTTTAGCATCATTTAAATGATGAAAAAAGAAATGCTGATTTTAATATAAACAAAATTAATTTTGACCTTGTGTTGTATTTGCAGTTTAATTTCCTAAATGCGATTTTATTTTCCAGAAGATTAGTCCCTGCTGATGTACCACATTTTGTTAAATGAGAACAGAATATATCAACATTTATTAAAGCATGTGCATATGGTATTTTATACATTTATTCAAATGCTTAATTTGTATATTTAAATTATGTTGAAATGAAGAATCTTAACAGATTACTATCTTGAACTGTCATGTTGCCCCTTGCATGCAGATGATATTGGAATCCACCTAAATGCATCAAGAGCAGCACTTCAAAGTTAAACGCATTAAAACTTCTTTAATGTACTCCATACATATGAAGGCAGATCTATTAAAGTCATAGCCTACATTAAAAATGGATCCAATTTTAAAGGAAGCATCATGAACAAAATTGTTTCAGACACTGTTGGTTTGTAGATTTTAGCCTGCCTTCATCTCAAAGTTTAAGAGGTTATGATATAGGCTACAAGATTTTTATTGAGTTTTCCGACAAGAAATTTCCTTAGCAAGGAATTTATTTTCCCATCATTATGAAATGAAAACTCCTGAGCTCTGTCCCTGGTCAGGCTTCTCAATTTTCACACTCCCATGTATGCAAACAACTGAATCTGAGGACTCCTCCTCCACGAGAAACTTCCCTTAGAAGTTTAAGGGAAGATTGTTTTTTTAAAATTTTCCCCACATTTTGACGCCTCACATTCACTTCCTAAACTTCAAATCAGGCAATCCTGGAATTGAACTAGTTAGATAAACTGAAAATAAGTAATATTCACTCTGCAGCTACAGATGAGAGTACTCCTGATTCAGCACTTCAGCAACCTCTGTCCCAGGAGGTCAGTGCCCTTTTCCATTTCAACCTGTGAGATGCTGAAATTCTGACACAAGTTGAACATGCTTCCCCATTGGTATAAGAGTGACAGAAATATCGCGCCTTCGTATAAACAACCAGGATTTAACAGACTAATTCCTTCCATTTTTTATTGTTAAATACCGTTTTAATTTGCTAACAGGGTTCAATTCAACTTCACAACAGGTCTCTGTCATACAGGTTGCCCTCCACTTCTCTTGGGTGCTGCCTCACCACCCAAACCCCCTTCTTCCTCAGCCCTCCTCCTCCTCCTCCTGCAGCAGGAGGACAGCACCTTTCCCCTGCACCACCTCCGTGCAGTGAACCTCAGTTTATGGTTCACCAAAGTACAATTCACAAGCAGCCACTTCACAACCAGCACCATAAGCCACGATCTGCCCAGGCTACACCACTCCCTGCTCTCAGGCTTGATTGCAGGGCACTACAGATTAAGCTGCACACAACAGGTTTCTGCCGTACTGTGCAGCTCAAATCTATATGTTGCCAACTGAAAAACCTTCTATTCTATAGCAAAACAAACAAAACAAGCCCTCCAGGAAATACAACTTCCCAATATTAAGCCAGGCTGTAGATGATTTACGAAAAGCTACGGGACCAGCCCCACGATAAGGCTGCGTCACGTGAAGGCCCCGCTTTCCCAGGCCTGCTCGCGCTGCCGCGCTGAGCCTGGCTTGGCCGGCGGCAGGGCGCCCAAGCAGAGCAGGCACAAGGCAACGCCTCAAGCACAAGATCCAGGTTTTCAAGAGCCTGTGGCCACACAGGCTCTCCTCTGCTCTTAGCACGTGGAGCTGTACCCAGAGACAGCACGCAAACCACCAGCCTAACCCAACCGAAAGGGCAGCAAGATCAAGCGGCAACAGCTATACAACTATGAGCACGCGGAGTGAAACAAATGCAAGAAGATTTAAAAACTGCTTAAGGACTTGAAGACACATGGAAGGGGGATTTGGCCAAGAATCTCCTATAATGAGTAACGCAGATTGCTTCCACTTCTATTCATTTAATGGTTACTTTCCAAATAAAGATTTACTTTCTCTTTAGTTCTCATTTGAGGACTTCTTTCAGCAATAAGAGGATCCCAAATTTATCACAGGAACATTGATATCACACTCACAAATGGAATGCAGCTAGTTAACACCCATGAAAAAGAATCATACTAAAGGCCCAGCATGAATCACATCCAAAAGTAATTACCCAGGCAATATAACAGACATACCCCCACTGAACTGGGGATTACTTTTCCAGAGTCGCGTGTTCACTCGTGTTAATGAGCACCTTATGTGCACTGCTATTGTTCTGACGCGAGCCACGCAGATCCTCTTCCTTCTCCTCTCCTTGATTAAAGCTTGGCTTAGGCAGCAGTTTCCGTTTGTTCCTTTCAGTAATTACAGTGGGGACTTGCAGAGCCGACTCCAGGGCACTGGTGAAGCAGGAGGCTGCCTAGGACAGTGCAGCACTGAGAACAGGCACCACCTGGACCCGGGTCCCCTCTCTGACACCAGGAGGGAAAGAGCAGCCAGGGTGCAAGGGCTGCCTCTTTGCCCCTACACGTCCCTTTCCGGGACACAGGACACTCACCTGCAGGCAAGTAGGAGCCAGTTACAGAGAAACTTCCAACTACCTCGGGTTGGATTAGTGCTATATTGCTCTTCCTCCTTCTCCAAAAGAAATAAGTATTGACAAATAACCTGTAAAAGCTTCAATGGCTCCCTCTGCTGCCAGTAAACACAGATCTCAGCTGAGCAGAGAGAATTTGTCAGGTCCATCCACGTGTATGTGCACATGTATCTACACACAGCACCTGCACAGGTACATGTACATATACACACGTATGTACATCTTTGGCAAATGAGTACTGGAAAATACTTACACTCCTAAATCTGCTTTTAAAGGATAACTATTTGAGTATTATGAAAATATTAAAGGTTAGTAATTAAAAGTATTAGCTATTTCATATAAACTATATCTCATTTCCTATCTTCTGCAGAAGAAATAGAAAATGAAAGTAGTATATTAATAAAAAGGAAAACTCACTGACCTGTTCTAGTTGTTCTACATGCATTTAGAGTGAACCACAGACCCGAAGGTACTTCAGTTAAGGGCTTCAGAGAGCCGATTTTAGGACAGCGGGACAGTCTACTATCAGGCTGCTGCCTTCACTATCACTAACATTTCTGGCAGCCTGTTCCGGTTCCCCCAAATTTTCTGCAAGTCTTCCATGCTCACACTGCTGCCTCCTTCCTCTCCCTGCTTTTCTGCCATCAGGCCTAGCAAGTATCACCCGAGTGCTCGGACTCTGCAACAGACGGAAGCTGTCCTGCTGTCTCTAAAGGGATTGCAGCTCTAATAAGTTAAAACAGACACTATTCATCACCTTACCAAGAAGTCATTTCAATCCTACAAAAGTACCTACACACACACACAAAAGAAGGTGAAATACATATTTTCGTATCACTTGCAAGTAAGGTAGTCCATGTACCAGCATTTTGTAGCAGGTCTAGCCTGACCAAGCAGGCCAAGCAGCACCTTGAAGTCTGTCTTTGCCACTATGCCTATCTACGATAGCTATTGCTGAGAAAACCAAGAAAGCAGTTTCGTAAGAAACAAAGTTATCAAATCAGCTACAGAAAAATTACCAAAATAAATGCTCTGTGTTCCCTGGTCACATTTCAGTAACTTAAACACAATGTGCCCAAGCGCCAGGGCCTCCTGTTCACCACTGCTATGTGCTTGGCAAGTCACCTGCCCAGGGGCAACAGGCCTACAAGGACTGAAAATTAACAGGAAGAGAAAGCTAAGGAAGGGGGTGGGGGGAATCACAGAGGTTTACATGCATAAGACAAGCAGCTGCGCTGACAGAAACATTCATTTACCAACATAATCTTCTTTGCAGACGTTGGTGGAAGTCAGCTGAACTAGAGCAATAGCAAAACCCGCTGCCCTTACCCTGCTGTGGCACTAGGGGCTGCACGGATGCAATTTAAAGGAATGCTGCTGCAGTCAATGTGCAGCTCCCTGCTGACACTGCACAGGCGAAGAAAGCCAGTCTGCATTTCCACAACGAGGTAACCTAGTGCAATTCACAGGACCAGCATCCCACAAGCTCTGCAGCAAGATCCACTAAACAGGCAGTCTAGTATAAGAGATCTTTCCTGAACTCACCAGCAAAACGTGCCACCAAGCCCCTCATATCCCCTCCCCACCAAATAACCGCAAACTCAGCTTTACAGCACAGACCTTTTCCAAACCTTGCCCAGTAATCTTCCACTACCTTCAACTTCAGCTCCATCAGCGCAATCAGCTTGAGATTTTTCCTGTCTTCTCTTCCCCACAAGCTGGAGGACTCTCTCATCTTCCCCTTGGCAAGAGCTCAGCTTTCTTCTCCCCATCTTGCTCTGGCCTTGCCTATCTTCCCTGTAACTTTGCTGTGCTGGATAAAGCAATGCTCCAGGCACACAGGTTGGCCACGTGCCTCCCAACCCTGTGGTGGGAGTTCGAAACAACAACCAGCCCCAGCACAGGTGCTGCTTCTCAGGCAGGGCGGTGAGAAGACCAGGAGTAAAAGGCACCAAAACCTTGGCTGAAAGATGCACCAGTGGTTTTGCATTAGCATTCACACATCCCATCTGGGGAGCCAGGTGGGAGCACTTGGCCACCATTAACCACCCAGGAAACACCTCCTGGGGCAGCACGGAGGGGAGTTTAGTGTCTCATGCCAGGGGGCACTGGCAGCACTACCAATCCCAGACAAACCAGCTGCCTACTTCCCTCGCCAAAACAGGAACAGCCTCAGAAAGGCACTTTTTAACCCACATCCCTTTATATGAGCACGCAGAAAGCAGCGGCTCCATTCAGGAGGTTATTCTGTCATTTCTTACCAGGCTATTTGCAGCCCTCTCCCCCATGCTGTGCTTTTAGTTTTGAGGAAGCCACTTGGCACTCCACACACTTCCACAGCCTGTAGGGAGGCCTGGCTTCCCCCAGAACTGGGGAGCAGGCAGAGGACACCGCAGCTCCTCCCCAGACACCTTCCAAAGCACATCTCCTGTCAGCCACAAAGGGGATTTGGGCGCTTGAGGCAGCCAGGTTTGCTGGGCACGAAGCTGTAGGCCCGAGGCAGGTGCTCGCAGCTGGAGCAGCGCACTCCACCTCAGGGTGGACCTCGGAGGGACTATCATGCGAAGGGAAGTGCGATACCTCTTCCTCCTCCTGCCTTGTTCTTGAACAGAAGCAGCTCTTACTAATGATCTCCAGCCTGTGGGGGTGCATTTGGCTTGTTCAAATCACACTGGGAACCTCTGGCTCCACCGAGCCCTGGGCTAGGGCATAAAAACCAAGCTGTTTAGCATGGCTACCCAGTCAAGCTTAAACTTGCCAGGGCCTTCCCTCCAACAGAAAAACCTACCTAGGTTCTCTCTTGTACTGAGGTACCTCAGTGCTGCCCATTATCATATTAAAAAAAATGCAAATTTATCTCAACCTCTTAATTTTCATCGTCAGTATGCCTGAAGAGCTTTTGTTTTCTTTACAGCAGTAATTCACTTCTTTCAGTACAAAACACCTCTGAGAAAAAGGCTCCACCATTTCCCTGGGAGCTTTCTAATGACTCTGCATTCTGCTGCATATTATTCTGTGCTGTTACTTCATAAAGAAAAGTGAACTGATCTTCTTCCTTTCTTTTGAGCTATTTCTCCCCTCTCCCTACAATTCTGAACTACACAAAACTGCAACGATTTCATGTTACCTTCCAGCTCCAGCTTGAAAGCTTGAACTATAATTCAGACCATACTCATTTCCTCTCTAGTACTATATCTCCCTGCTCCAAGTATGTACCTTCCCAGTGAGTTACTGGTGTTTTTGTTTCCCTCCTCCCTCTCCCTTTAGTGCTGTCAGTAGACTGCATTTTGGGATCAAAACCAAGCTTGTTATTTTTGTTTTCAAGTCAGATCAGATCAGTCTCTTTGCCTTGGGTATTAATGTCTTCTAAGGCAAGACCCTTACCTTTCAAGCTAGGCAACCACTTTAGTGATTGGGTAAATAAAATGAAAGCACTGCTCATTAACATTCAGAAGTGCAGGAAAACTTGAATTGCTTCGATTCATTTCTACTTAAAGTGTATAATGCAATACCTAGCCCTAAACTTGGAACAAATCAAAAAGCACTAGGCAGGTGCAGCTAAATGAGACCAGCTGGCTAGAACAACACTGTCCTTCCAAAAACGACACATGCAAAACACTTGCGAGTAGATTGAGAGATTCCTTGTGAGTAGAGGAATCCTGAAGTACCATTTTGTGAAGTCTTTGTACCTGTGAGAAAAGAGGGAAAGAAATCAGACCAAATAGAGTCTAGCATACTTATCCACCAAGTGTTGGTAACAAGGAAGTTTGGAAATACAGAAGAGATATGTTTGATTCTTACCAAAACACTTTACAGCAAAAATAGGATTTTACTAAAGATATACTTAGCTCCCTCATAAGTTTTGCTAAGTCAACCTGCAGTAGGATCCTGAGTTTCTGCATAAGCCTCTGGCAAAAAAAGAAGTGTGTTAGAAAAAGAAAAGAGAAAAATAAGCAAAAAACACAAAACATTTTTCTTCTGTAAAAAATACCCTTCCCGTTTCTTTAGAGCATTCATCTATTCATCTATGTTGGTAAAGTTGTAACAGCATTTCACAAAAACTTTAATACATTAAACCTTTTCTATTCAGCCTATGCTTATATTGCCTAATGAAAAGTAGACATTAGATAGCAATGATCTGCCCTTATTTTCTGCTGTATACACAAGATCAGAAGAAACCATGAGAATAGGAAAAGTATCAACTTCTATAAATTTTACTATTTGCAGTACAAAATTTTGTTATCAGCTGAACATCTTGTTCAAAAAATCTGACTCTAAACCACAGCCGTAACTGTTCAACAAAACGCAGGCCTCATTTGTGTGATGCAGCTAAATCATAAAAATAAAGAACAAAAACCTGAAAACAGGGCAGTACACTGATAATTACATATGAGCTAGCCACAACAACTTGCTTTGAGCTTCCTTCAGACTGTTCATAAAGCAAAACTCTTTAATGCCATTTGCAGATTGCCGTCATCTGTGAGAACATACTGTGACAAATTAAGCATTGTGGTATCACCGAGGCACAGGATGAGAGTTAAGCAACTGTAAAGAGCTTCCTGCCATTTGTAATTTTTCTTTCCACAACTTGTAAGAACAATTGAGAATGAAGAATGCTGTGTATTTTTAAAAGCTCAAATTCAATGAGGACGTTAAAAGTCTTAATGCTTTAAAGGTAAAAGGTCTTTAATTGGAGCAGATACCAGCTTAGACTTTGTTCTTATCTAGATGAAATGCAGAAAATGTTTGCAACAGGCCTTTCTCGAGAAAATAAAATTCCTCTAACTTAAGCTCATCACTCTACAACGTAATTTTCTCCCTGTTTCTATAAATAAAGTTTTAAATGCAAAGAGACCACAATATACATTTTAACAGCTAAGATTGTGCAAAAGTTAAGTTTCACAGACGGATGTAGACTTAAGGAAATCACAAGCAAGCTTAAGAATCAATGTTTTATTTACTGCTTGGTAGTACAAAAGTTGTATACAAACTATTTTGTTAAAAATACATTTCATATTTAAGAAAATTTAAGAAAGACTGACATGGCAACATCCATACCACTAAAAAATGCGGAGTGTAGTGTTAAATCCAATAAAACAGGCACAATTTCTAAATCTTCTTGTTTAAGAAGTTAAGATCCTGTACAGATCAGGCCTTAAAACATCTTATTTAAGTATGTTAAATAGCCAAACAATGTTTTATATATCCAATACACTTGTATTTATTTTACATATTTTCAATAAAATTGAAATAGAAACTACTTTTAAGTTAAGTAAAAAAATAGCATATTTCTGTTTAAATTTTCTTCAATCTTTTTGGCATATTTACTTGCAGTCCAAACCCACTGCATACTAAAACACAATACTATCAGAATAAAATATTTTTTAAAGCTTCTGAGACAGTCTACAACTGTGCCTCTCCTTCTGCTAAGTATCCAAAATTGCTTGTTTTTGTAAAATACTTTTTTTTTTTAAACCATCTTGGAAACTGAAAGCTAACTACTACACTAACACAAATTAAACTCTTCTGCAAACATTAAGCTCTTTACAGAAATAAGCAAAGCTTGGAGAGGACAAGAATGCAATAATTTAATAGATGTATGCCTCTCAGCAGCCGTAAAGCAAGTTTGATGGTCATGTTAAATTTTGAAATTAAGGATCTTACAAATTATCTCTTAATTTTATAGAAAGAATATTGGACTTCCAAGAATCAGCCATGGGCAGGCTTATTTTAGGGACTCAAATACGGAGACACACACATTGATAGGTCTGGATTGTGTTTTGCAGGTACAAGTCAAAAGGCAACCATCAGTAGCACGCACTTCCCAGTAACAGCCCAATAAGCGTGACAAGCTGTGAGGATTAGCTAAAAATTAAGCGGGCAGATTTTTTTTATCCTTCTACATATTGATTGTTAGCATTGCATAGGCTGGCACAGGAAAAAAGTCTGACTCTTAAGTGTGAAGGAGAAACACAGTTTAGAACATTTAGACTAAAAAGTTTGAGATCATTAATTTAAAATACCAATTTCAAAACAGGCACTGATTTTTCACTAAATTCATAAAGAAGATTAAATTATTTTATAGTTCTCAGAATATAGTGCAATCTCTATTAATATGCAGTATATTACAGCTTACATATTCTTAGGCACTCAGAGCAAATGTTATTTTTCAGTTTCTACTGGACAGCAAAGTTTGCTGAATTATTGCATAGATTCCCAAGTAACATATAATAAAATAAAGCAGGGATTGTATTAAGTAGACACACACACAGAAATACATACACACACAAAAACAAACAGCATTACAGAACAGTCACTGATACTGCCACCAGTAAGTCACGCTAAAAATATAAAGATAGTGATGCTATGGCTTAACATTTTCATGCCACCAAAAACTCCTATCCTCAGTCCAATAAAGCCACTCCAAAGTACTTAAGTACACTCTGACATTTGTAATGTCATACATTCCATATGCTTATCTAACTGCTGAAATAGGCTGCCTTCCTTTAATAAGGAAGCTGGAAAGAGCGGGGGAGACATAAAAAGAAAAGCGAGACTATTAGGCATTCCTGAGAAACAGGCAAGAAGCTGGAAGGACAAACAGCCTCAAAGAAAGCGGCCTCCCCAAGAGCTCATCCAAAGAAAAGCTCATCCACAGAAAAGAGGCTCCTTAGCCTCCTGTCAAGCAGGTAAGGGAAGGATGTTGATGCTGTTTAACAGCTGCATATGGCTGAACTAGCCTGTACTGTAGGAGGCTTACATACCAGAGGCACACATGCAGATCTTGGCTGATACAATATTTGTTTCCTTACACATTTTGCT
Source organism: Nothoprocta perdicaria (assembly GCF_003342845.1). Lineage (NCBI taxonomy): Eukaryota > Metazoa > Chordata > Aves > Tinamiformes > Tinamidae > Nothoprocta > Nothoprocta perdicaria. The sequence continues at coordinate 9,880,584 of NW_020455204.1, read as the reverse complement.
TGACTTTTATCGGTTGGATTGTTAAGTGTGGCTCGTCTTAAGTGCCTTAAACTCTGCAGTTTTGCAGAGAAGAGGAGAGGGGAAAAAACAGATGGATCGGATGGAAGGGTACACATAGTTTATCCATAAGGTAATTAATCAGAAGACTGAGCTCTTGGAAAATACTTAAGAACAGAAATCATGGTCATTTAATGAGGCTTTTACTGCCAAAAAGGGTTATAGATACTTTTCTTTACAAGAAAAAGTACAATGAGGTCCTCAGAGCTCAGCAGTATCTAAGCATCTGAATCTCACTGGTTCTATTGATGAAAAGCCATTAAGCACTTAAACTTGGCATAGGTGCAACCACAGAACTTGTAAAAATGCTACAGTGCCATAAATACATTTCTTTAAATAATATGCATCTTGGAGTTTTCACTTTTCTCCAAAGTCCTGGCAGACACATTTCTTCTAGAAGTCCCACCTGAAAGAGAAGAAAACAATTCTCAAAAAAAGTGTAAGTAGCAATATTAATTTTAAGATTAACAGGCCTATTAACAACTAAGAAGATATTCCAAAAATTAGGAGAGAGGAAAAAAAGATTCAAAAAGCTTTCTGTATTCAAACTGGCAAGAAATTACATAGGCTTCTCTAGAATTCCAATCAATTACACAATATAGTGGACAGACATTACAAATTTTAGCATGTAAAGCTATAAAGGAAAGTAAAATTTCAATAGGCAATTATGAAAATCACAGGCAAACATGTGGACACAAACTGACAAACTGCATCACAGCATAAAGCACAACTTTTTCCAAAAGAGAAAGAACTAAGCTCTAAAAGTGTTACAGAAACTTAGTGCACAAATGAATATTTCTGTGGGTTTTTTGTTGTTGTTGTTTTTGTTTTTCAGTAGATGACAATGGAAGTACAAGAGTTCAAATTAGAATTTTGACTTGGCTGTATGTCTACGTCTACTTTTTCATGTGCCACTAAACATATTTAAATGAACAGATGGAACAGGGTCCACTGAAAACACAGACCCAAACAGGGAGAAGGGAAGGTCCAACTTAAAAAGCTGCAGTCAAGGCCCTCGTGGAAGCTGCAGCACTGCAGAGCTCTTTGCAAGAAAATACTCAGAACGTGTCAGCCTGGGGAAGCAAGCAGCCCTGAACCTGGGGTAAGAGCAAATACAAAAGTCTCGAGGCAGGAGCCGCCGGGACTCCACATTACACAGGAACCCCACAGCCTGTGCCTTAAATCAGCACCTTAAATCAAGCAGCATCAGCTTGTACAAACCCACTGCCTCTAAATGCCCGAACCACCCTCCTGTGGCAGGGCTTGGAAACACCAAACACAAGAGTGTCTCCCCTCTCCCACTACACCCAACAGCCTGAGTCTAGTTCTCTAAAATTACTTATTTTTCATCTGCTCTTGGCTCAGGCACAAGTCCTAAGCCCTGCTTATCTGTTCCATTTCAACAAATTGGGCTACTAAAATTTCACAGATTAGATGTCTGAAATAAGCACGGATCTAGCCAGTACCTTTATGCTTAGGTATGGACAGCTTTTTCATGTCAGCAGGGACGAAAGCTGAGCTTGAACCCCATTAGGGAAGGCTGTTTCTGCCATTTAAGCAAGATCTGCTTGATTTTTGTTGCACACAGCAAGCAGCCCCGCTGGTTTTCCAGATGATTTACAAAGTGGTTGTGCTGAACGGGAGAAACCTTTACAAGAAACTCTGCTGAGCTCATTCCTCACTATTGGAAAAGTTGTTTTTAGAAAGAGCAACATTTTGAACCCTAAGGGAGACTCTGCAATAAAAAACTGCCATAGACGGACATTTCCTTTTACAGCTATCCTATTATAAATTTCTAGAGAATAGCCTATTTTTAGATGAAAGTAGTAATAGTTCAAGTTTAGAAACCACATTTTATGTAATTACAGGGAACAGCTTTCTTTTATTTATAAAATGAAAAAGTTAGAATGAAAGTTAAAATGGCAAAACATTGTTTTTAGAGTGATTTCAAACATAGATTTTTATACAACTGCCCTGCAATTAACTTTGCATATATACCCTTTTCTTGCTATTTTTATTGTTTAAAGAGCAGACCCGCAGACTGCCCTTACGTCAGAGAACAGGCTCCTAAGTCAGATCACACCAATTGCTGGAGATATAGGGAAAAAAAGCACACAGAAGTAACAATCCAATTGTACAACAGCCCTGACAATGACAATGTCATTAGTGCAAAAATACTTTATGTGCCATTTCATTTAGCTAGCACTGATTTTTAAATGGGAGAAAAGCAGCAATTTCAAAGAGAAGAGAAAAATGTGTCAGAACATAACTCTATCTGAAAAAAAGCCAAGTGTTCGTTTGCCTTGAACTGACACTGTTCAAGGTTTACAGGTTTCTCAGCAGAGGAAGAAACCTACCGCTTACCTTCTTACCACGTCCTTGGGCTCCTTTCCCTGGGCAGCTTTCTAAAGCATGTGGAGGTCAGCAATACACGTGCTGGTTCCCTATCGCTGGTTCCCTACGGCAGGGCTTCCCTGTGATGGGCTAGGAGTGACGGGGGAAACACAGCCTTGGTTAAGAGTCATCCCGGGGCTGCCAGTACGGGCGAGGGGGAGGCCCCTCACAGCTTCACACCACAGCCTGCTCCTGGGCCCTCCTTCCTGCATTCACACCACGGGTATAGTATGAATAGAGCTCATCTTGAGGTCTACTCCTTCCTGAATTTAGTTGTCAGGCATTCAAGGGTTTGATTTCTTTGTTGTTGCTGCTGCTGCTATTGTTTTAAATACAACATTTAGCTTCCACTTGTGCACTTCCCTATATTTGAAGTTACTGAGAGCCAAGAGTTTGAAGCTGGACTTTGCTGACAACACTTTGGAGAGAAGCTCGCTGAGCACTTGGTGCATTTTTGTCAGGTCTCCTTAAAGCCTTGATCTTACCACCCCTTGGAACTCCTTCCTTCACCAAGGATCACTCTCCATTTTGCATCATCCATATAAAACAGCCTTGCCCCCTTCCAATTATCAAATTCTTGTCATCAGTTAGAAATAAATCAGATTATGTTATAGAGTTATTCCACATGCTTAAAAAAGAGAATAAGGCTAAGTGGTCAGGAGCACATTTCAACATGCTGGACCGTATGCCCTCTTCTTGTTTCAGCATATTCAATAGGGTATTTCAAGCAATTCATTGTAGTTTAATGCAAGCAAATCCCACTCGACCTTCCTGACTAACTAGAAGAGATCATTGTCTTAGGAACACTCTCATCTTTCTACCTTCCTATTAGCCAAAGTTCCACTGATTTATCAGAGAACTATCTAGCAAGTAGTCACCTGATACAAGCACAAAGCACTGTGCAGCAAGCCTAAGAAAGAAGCACTGTAGTTATTCCAGGAAAGCAGCTGTCAGCTGTATTTGTTTCTTTTGGATAGAAAGCACATACTGCTACTCTACTACCACTTATTGAGGGAGGAAGTGGGGTAGAAATCGGTATACAGATGTCTTGGACTTCTGAAGCCACCTCTAAAAAACAATTTATTTCAACATCTCTCCTAATTGTAAAGTCTAACTTAAATAAAAATCTGCAGGATATTTTTAGCCTTTACCAATTTATCATTAACTGATCAATCAAATGTGTATTTTGCAGATATTTTTAGCAACTGAATGAATTTTCACACCGTGTGGATACATTTTCAACCTCATTTCTCTTGGCCAATTACCTTAATTATTTCCTCACATTCCGCTTTCAACATTATACTCTGATACCTGCAGCTTACTCTGAGCTTCTTCTCTCCTGCGTTCCCTGTTTCGCGGGTGTCGCCGGCACCTCCCGCGACTCCCGTTTCGCCGGCGTAACCGGCATGTCGCCGTTGACGCTCTCCACTCCTGTAACGGACATCAGGCTCTTCCGCTCCTTGGAATTCGATTTGTGCTCCACTTTTGTCACTCTGAATCTGAGGGGAGCAGAAGACAGACTCCACTTTATTTGTGTGTGTGACCCCCTGTCCTCCCTCCTCCTGCTCAGTACCAGGACGTGGGAGAAGCCGCTCCAGCAACCCGTGCATGCAGCAGGAAAGCCGTTGGGCCAGAGAGAGAAGAGTCCTGCGAGCCAGGGAGCTCTTCAGAGCAATCTCCCTTGCTATTAGCCAGGCATATTGTCAATGCACACTGCTGCTGAATCAGCCCTGACACTACTTGTCACGTTCAGAGTTACAGCAAGTCCTGCTTAACCCTTGCAGCCTCCAAGCCTCCTGCAAGCTCTTTATTAAGCGTACAAAAGGCTTGATGTTTGCTGAGACCACCACATGCTGAGCTGGCTGGAGGAAACAGAACTTACTGTGTCTTGTCTCAAAGTCTTTAGGGACAGAAATAAACCAGCTGTTAGTTGTTTTCAGTGATTAGACTGAAACTGGGACAGTTTGGGAAAGCAAGGATGACTGCCAGTTTTCACATCTTCATAGAGAACTCCCCATTCCAAAGACCCTCTTCTATACTACCAAAGATCTGAATTTCTTGTAGTTTTTGGAGGTGGTGGTTCATTGGTTACAGGGTTTTTTTAGAAGGTGGACAGAGGAGGAATCAGATGAAGCTTTTTCTGCTTCAGAATGACACCCTCTTCCAACTCCTATCTCATTCAACATCAACCCTTGGGATTTCAGTTTTCTGTACGTTGACCTCTACTCAACACCTCTTTTAAGGCCGATTTCTCACTATAAAGTCAGTGTAAAGCTCCTTTTATTTGACATGACTGCCCTTTCAAACCAAGCCTTCCTCAAATATTCTTAACCATCTTTTTCTCTTAGATATCGCCCCAATCTCTACTCCTCTAGATCATCTGCATGCTTTTCTGAAATCCCACAGGAAGTTGAACAGAAACCCTCAAACATCCTGTGAGCTGTCAGCTTTTACAGTAATGGCACTTCAAGATTTCTGGCAACCTTGTCTAACCTCCTCAATTACTCAAGTGTTTTCTTGGTTGTCATCCAACTGGCATGAGTCCTCTTACTAACTCTAGATGTCAGTCCAAAATTTGGACTCAAGTACAAAGCAGATGAAAATATTATAGATAAGTAAAACAAACAAAAAAAAATCATGTATTTATATAATGATGTTCTCTTCAAACCTATATAAAGAAGTGCAACTAAAAGAAGGCAAATATCTCACTTTTCACAGACTGCTCCAAGCATCAGGCCAGGCCTTTGGACAGAAATGAAATGTAATCTGATTAAGTAACACTTAAGCATTGCCAATGTGCAATCAGTGTTTCAAAGACTGCTGGCAAGAGAGGATTGTGAGGGTTTGACAGCCTTTTATACACGGGTAACACAGAGAAGTCTTCGCTGTGATCACCTATCTGCTCTGATCTGCTTACAGGTATAGAAACACATATAGAAGCAGTGTGTATAGAATATCAGGATACTCCAACGGGGCCACTCTGGAGCCCAGGTCTTACCTGCCCACGGAAAGTACTGTGACCTCTCCCAGGCGGCTCCTTCGGTGCTCCTTAGGTTTGTGGGCTGGCTTTATAAGATGCCATCGCTTGTGACTGCAGCGAGTGCAGACGTCCTTCTCCGCTACCCCTCCGACAGTGTGGAAGTGATGCCCTTTGCAGCTGTGTTTAAATGGAACAGCACCGGGAGACAGAGGAGACCCGGGGGTTGTTGGACTCCCAGGAGTGGTAGGAGATAAAGGGCTGTGGGAAAAGTACAAAAGAAAAGTAAATGTTTACTACAAGATCTCATTTCTTAAAAGGAAAAATGATAACAAATAACTTTTAGCTGTGTCTAATGAGCAGTACTTTTACGGGGGACAACTTATTTCTGAGTGCGCTTGTTTGAAGGTTCTCCCTCATACATTGTAACATAAATGTATTTTTGCAGTTAAAATTTCTTCCACAAATGAATTCAACTGGAGGCGATCGATTTGACTAACACAAAGGGCAAGGAAATGGAAAGAGAATTAAAAAAAATTAAGCTGAGAGAGAAGAAGGGGTTAAGAGGATAAACATAGGTGAAGACATATAATGAGCTGAAGTGCACCCTTGGAGAACTAACAAAAGCATTTCAGAGATGTTACAGTATCTTTAAAAACCTCATAAACACACACAGTCCAACAATATTAGGAAAAGGCAAAACTAATGTCTACCTTAGAAAAAAAGAGCAGACCATGCAGCTTAAGCCTCAGAAAAACACTGAAACAGTCAACCCCAAGAGACCTAAAAGATAAGAAAAAGCAGCGCAACAACCAAAACATCTATTGAGACAACAGCAAGCCAGGCTAAAAAAAAAAAATAAAAAGATAGCAGAGGTAGAAAGCATCATATATAATTTTGGTCTTCAATATTGATTTTGATACTGCCTTGCAACACATTCCCATAAGACATACTAGATGAAAGCACTGTTTAAGCCTTTTTTTTTTTCTTTTTCTTTTTTTTTTTTTTTTTTTTAAAGAGGAGAGAGAATATTATACATCAGTGGATTGTAAGGACACACTAAGTAGAGTTATTCTGGTCCAGAGGACATTCGGTGTTTTAGAAAGCTTCCTAAACAAGAAAATAGGAAACCAGCTGAAGAATCTCAAAGGAGCCATAGCAGATGAGACTAGGAACTAGGATGATCAGAGGAGACGGGGAGGAGAAGCACACACACACACACGCAGACAAACCTTACATGAAAATACTAGAGGCACTGCAGTAAGGGCAAAGTTTCCCATACTTAAACAGCAGTCACTGACTTTGCGAACCCAGATTAGAGAGTGACTAATAAGATTCTTCGGAAAGGGAAGGCTGTTGCCAAAAGAAAATAAAAGGACAAATTGCACACTGGAAGTAACAGGAGTATAAGGTGTGAAGTTACCAAAGTAATTTTGTTGCACTGCTCTGCAATAATCATGTCTTAGTGTTCCTGGAGTGTCCCACCCAACCCCGGGATTGTTACTGCATGAAAAACACTGTCCAAGTGAGAGACATTCAAAAGGAGAGGAGAAAGAACAGATTACAGAAATCAAACCTGCCAGGACAGACTGGAATTACTCCGAGGTCTTGAAAATAAACAAAAACCACTGACAGGAGACATTTTATGTCTCAGAATAAAAAAATGAAATAAGGGAAATAAAGTCCGTTCAACATGCAGCAAATGCAACAAAGAATGACCAAAGTGCAGATCTCAGTTTTTACTATTTCGATCATTAGGAAGCATTTCCTAAAACACTGCATATATGAGGAGACACAAGCAGAAATCCGTTGTATTCCCAGACTTTGGGAGTACTTGCCAGAAGTGACACAAGAGCCATCAGCCATGTCTTGCATTGCCTCCTAAGGCCCTATCCTATTCTCTTGACCCCACTTCTAACGATACCACAACGATACCCAAATTAAACCACTGAAACAAGTCTGAAACTCTCACATGACATCACACACTCACCCAGAAAGTCTGGGAGTTAGAATTCGACCACATATTCCTGCTGCAAAATACAAAATATTTCAGATTTCAAGGTAATTCCATATGGGAGAAGAACAAGTTGTTTAATAACCAAACATCTTTTACAGTTAAAATAGGAGATAACTTGCCACCTAGTCCTGTTTCTATTGCAATCCTAAACACCCTTCCACCCCTCTATTCTACATAGTCCTACTTGAAGCTTCAGCTCCCTGCTTTGAATATGAACACAGGATTATATATCAAGAGTATGCAAAGTAGAACAGCTAAAGTACAAGCACAAGCATTTCTAAACAAATGATGCTTGCAGGAGACAGAGAACCCAGGCAATACCCGTTCTTATTACCGCCTTTGTAAAGAGAAAAGGCAGAACAAAGAGGACAGAAAGAAATGTCTATTTTAAGTTGACATCTGTACAAATGAAACAAGTGCTCTTCCTGCCCATTGAAGTGTCAGCTTTAATCCAAAACTACTCAGTAACTTCACCCTAAAGTAAACAAACAGGTGCAGCCTCTGTGAATCCCGGGTGCAAAAATCAACAAACACACATTACACATGTCAAGCAGAGACCAGAAGAACAAAATAAATAGAGAAGTGTACCAGAGGGCATGCACTGAAGTGCAGTGACTCGGAAAGAAGAGCATAAGGAAATCAAAATATTATCCTCTCAGCTGATGACTCAGGAAGTGATGTAGCCTTACAAGTGCACATGAAACAAAACCAGAAAAAATCTCCAGTCACTTAGAGATTTTCTTCCCTTTCCAACATGCTTTAGGTTTCATATAACCAAATTTATACTTCCAAGTTATAGAAAGTTAAAAACTATGCACTATACACACCGTCTTATCACTGCAATAATTTTAATTAAAAAAATATATTGGAAGTTAAATGCGTTGCCACTTTGACCAAATTTCCAGATTACTGACACTAAACTTTGGCAGATTTAGGCAGTTAGCAAGCTGTTACATTGAAGGATGTCATTTCACCGAGCTTCCATTCACACAGGTTCACTGAAAGGAGCTGTCTGGCCCTCATCTGTTGGCCCTGGAGACACATGTTAAGACGAGTAATTACCTTTCGGGTTCAAAAACACTGCTGTCTGCTACCATGGCCTTTAACACATCGGCATTGGCTGCAAGGAGAAAAATTGAATTAAGTGTACAGCTCTAACTTGAGAGAAGCAAACAGCAAAACCAAAGGTGTTCAATCAAATGTCACCTACTACTGTGATGTCTGGATTACATAAATATCCAAGAAAGCATGAGACAAAATCATGAAAAATCTTAAAATAATCCTGTAAGGATTTCTTACTCTGACATACTAAAGTAACACTTTATAGCACTTGAAGCTCTGCCCCCATACAAGATGTATAACCTATAACTGAACCACCCTCCCAAAGTTACAAAAAGTTTGTAAACTTCCTTTCCATCATAGCAACAGCATCACCTCATAGGTAAAAAGCAATTTCAGAGACCAAAAACACTTGTTGATAAACGTGCCCTACAAAACTGCATATTAACTCTCAGCCAAGGAAGACAAATTGATCACATATTTCAAAACAAATAAATGTGGGTACCCAATCTCAACCCTGAAGAAAACCACACAGGCTAAAAAATCTTAAGGATTATTGAGGGAAAGAAGAAAAAAAAAATCCAGAGGACTGTCTTCATCCAGGCTTAACTTAGAGGCAAGTCCAATACTTAAGAAAACTTCAGTCTTTTTAATTTTATATTGTATAAATCAGAGTTATCATACTGTAAAACATGCAGTCTAACTAAGTAGTTCTCAGACTGCTTAAGCTTGGGTTTATCTTTTTCCATCATATCTTCTTTCCCTTTTACTTTGTGCATGTAACACATGAAGATGTCATGGCTGAAACACAGCAGACTCAACCGTCTCATGTTGTCTTAATCATACAGATTTTTTTGGACTAGAGCTGCAGGAATCATTTTAAGAGTCTGATGCAGTCAAGATTTAGAACTTTATCTACACTAAATTTTGTCATAAAAAAGCTTGAGTTTACTTCAAGAAGAAAAAAATAAAAGGCAAAAATTCAACCAACACAAGCACCAAAATACCCAATAAAACCTCAAAAAAGGCACAAAGCAAATATACTCAAAATAGTTCTCAGGTAAACAGAAAGTTTCCCATTTCAACTGAAATTATGACCTTCTGAAGACAATCTTTAAAAAAGTATGCACAAAAAGATTATTACATGAAAATACATGAATATACTATATTTCAGAGTATCTGAAAAATGTATTTGCTATTAGGCACCACCACAAAGGCTTATAACTTCAATATCTCATACCATACCTTCATTTTTCATTATGTAGTTAACAATTTGTCCCACAGTGTCACTATTCTCATGTATAGTTTCATTCATTTCTGTGCAAGAAAAAAAAAATCATCAGTACCCTGGTCTTCCAAAAGGAGAATTGAGTTATTCAAAAACAAAATGAGAAAAACCAGAAGAATGTTATATTAAAAAATAAAGATCTATCATCACTATGGAGAGAAACCCTAGATCTGACTTTTTAGTCCTTACTCAGGAAAACCACACATTTGTGGAGTCTGCGCACACAGATCCAAGATATTTTCATGCAAGATTTTAGAAAGCTCAGTACTTCCATAAATACACATCCAAATTCTTTCTCCATTTCATAAGGAGACATAAACAAGAGAGCAGTATTCCTAATTCCTACTATAGAGGATAAAGCAAATTATTGAAGAGTCTGAAGGCATTATTTTAAAGTAGACAGTCTTGTGCTTCTCAGGGACTCAGTCTAAAGTTTTCTGAACTATGGCAAGTCAAAATCTGCCTTTTTAAAATATTTATATCATGTGTGTGTTTCTACATCAAGTTCTCATGACTGTATAAACCAGGAATTTAGGAGAGAATGATCCTGACTAAACTGAATGCCGTTGGATTCAGCTGTACCTGTTGAAACAGCGCTGGAAGATTCCCCAGAACAATCTCATCACAGAGACAGAGGAGGCAGACAAGAAGTTAAAGGCACCAGCTCTGCCCTTCCCTAATAATTATTAGGAGCAGCTTTACAAAAATGCAGGTAGGGACAAGCTTGATGGGTCAGACCCCATGTTTGTGAGGGTGCTTCCCTGCCTCTCCATCCACTCCTCATCTTCAGCCTCCTGCCTCTAACTGTACAGTTTGAGTCCCAACCAGACCCTTTTCCCACCCCTACCCCTCACCTGGCCAGGTTTCCAAGGCAGGAAAAGGGAACCATGGAACAATACAATAGTAGTACAGAAAAGACCAAAAAAAAAAAAGGCAAAGATATCTTTAAGAAATTAGGATGTTTGACTATTTTCCTTTTTACTTGACTAGAGGCTTAGTTTTATGATGATAAGGGAGATGAGAATGACAGCACAAGTTTGCCTAAGACTGTTAAACATGCACCTATGACATACTTTGCTTTAAGTAGAGGCTTTATGCCACTCTGTTAACAGTTATGATTAGTACTTGGCTATTCCTCATAGCATATGATAGGCAGTAAAGCAATCTGCTGACTCGCGTGGCAGTTTTTGCCACTAACATTATAAATAAACTAGATTTTTGATCTCTCCACAAGCTCTTAATCTGTGTTAGAGGACTTGCATGGGAAACTGGAAGACTCCTCATTTTGACTGGCAAAGATCAAAACTGACAGATTGTGTAACGGTCAAAGACAAACAAATGAACCCACTCATCTTGAAAGCAACAGGGTCACGTTTAACAGGGAGAGAAAAAGGACACAAGTCTCACAGCAAGCTATTCTGTATTAGTAGCAAAGCAGAGAAATACGTAAGAGGCATTTACTAGACCCACTGATTACCTATTTTTTCGCCAATTTTTTCTTCTTCTACTTCCTCAGCCTCTGTTGTACAACGATATCCTTTTTTCTTAAGGACATGACAGATGAAGATGCCCAAGAGGCCCATGATGAAGAAAACAGGAACCAGCGCAAAGGCAATGTACTCTGGGTGGTCAGACCCATGACCATGGCCAGTTTTAGTTGTCAAAGTAGTTGTTGGCAAACCATGGCTTGACAAAGCTTGGAGAAGATCTTCATCACCTATGTAAATCAACAGAGAGTTATTATGATACACCATACAGCACCACTTAGGAAATTATGAGCCTGACTGAATGCCCTTAACGTTCATGGGGACTTTTGTGACACCTGGAAAGGGCAGCATGGATTCAGCCGCCCCAGAACTCACCCCCATTAAGTTCTGTTGGTGAAATAATTATGGAAGAGCAAACACGTCCATAGCCACGTTGTATTTCTTCAACATAACAGGGAAAAGCAAACGTGCCTGTGGCCTCATCTCAGCTCCCAGCAAGAGGGCACAGCTGGCCGGAGCTATCGCTGCCCTTCACAACACCCAGCTCAGCGCTGCTGCCTGCCCTCCATGGGCAAAAGCCCTCGTCCCTCCTCCCACCCTAACACTCTGCAAACCAGCTTTAAAGAACTACATAAAGGATTGAACAGCGACTGTTGCAAAGAAAAAGTATCACGCTTGAGACAAATAACCATGTTTTCTTTCCTCTTAACAGTGGAATTTCACAGCATAGAAGGTTATAAAAGTTTATCCTCTCCCTTTCCTTCTCCTTAATTTTCATCTTGTGCCAAAATAACAAAATTGCAACTCTGAAAAAATGCCTCATTAATATGAATATTCCTCCCCGAATGACATACTTTGGACAAAAATGCTCTTTTTTTCCCCCATTAAAGAAATGCTATCCATAGTTTCTATGCACAGGTTTACAATGTCTGACAAGCACAGGAAGCAAAGCATAAAATGTGTAAAATACAAACGAAAAAAAGAATCACTATTCACATGCTAGGCTTAAAACAACAAAAACTAATAATCAGCATGAAATGTGCACACTCTTCGCTCCTTTAAGGATTAGGATACTTCTTCTCCTTCACTTTTCCTGAAGGGATGATGCTTGAAGTAGAAAAGAATGACAGAAAAGACCAAGCAAAAATCCAAGCACTCTACTTCAACATGCTTCCCACCTGAGTGTCATTATAGCAAGGAAGGCAGTCCATACTTTTTTTCCTATTAATCAGATAAATCAACTGAAGGAACAAACAGATTCCCCACCAGGACCCCCATTCACATGACTGTGACATTTCATACCACCACCATCTACAACCATAAAACCCTTCTGTAAGTTAAATAGGAGGGTCTCCAAAAACAAGAGGCCATCATTGTTCCAGAACTGTTTGTTTTTCCCCCCCTCTGGATTCATTATATAACTACCAGCTAAAAATGCCAGCAAGGGCATGCACAGCTAAGAAAAGCTTTGTAAAGCTGCAGTTGAGATGTATTTTCCTTAACTATTTTTAATCAAAATATTAACCACTTATTTACAAAATTCTGGATTTTTTTCCACATGTCTTGACTTGTCAATTCAGTGATAAGAAACAGTGAAGATTTACTCAAAGTGAAAAATAATAGTACTTCTTTGAAATAATAACTGAAAAAAAATTCATTAGCAAAAAAAATAGGAAAGTATTTCTCTAATTTTATAAGCAATTGTAGAAATGCAGAAAAACAGAACAAAAAGCAAACAAACTGAGGAGACTGGAGTCCAGATACATTTTAAATGTTAAAATAAATGTCAGTTTGTTTACTTTGGACAAAGCAGGGTGATCTAGCTTGTTTCCAAAAACCACAACAAAGCTATTTGCTTTTAAGAGAAGCCAGTAATTCTACAAATACCCTGCAAATTCTGTGCACAAATACGAAATTTTTACAAGCTCTAACTTTGCCTCGTTGGGCCCTTAATCAATAGATACAGCTTAACCCTGGAAGGCTACAATTGTTTGACACCACAAAGGATGCAAAAGACAGCAATGGTAGACAGACGTGGTCAGGTAACTGAAGAGCTGATGACATACACAGTTCATTTGCCTTCTAGGAATTTACAGTTTGATATAGACATAATTTGGGGGGGGAAGAGAGGGAGGAGACGAGGGAAAAAGAAGTGTGGGACAGGTGACATGAGCTACAAACCCCCCTGTGAAATTGCACGGGATAATTAATTTATTATCTAAGCTGAAGGGGGGAAAATAAAAAAGAATGGTTGAGGTTTTAAGGTTCCTCTAGATATCACCTAGTCCAACTCCCTGCTCACATGGGAGAAGGATCTTTGTGACTGCACTGCCTTGGAACCTCCAGAATCCCATTGAGACAGCAGATGCTACAGGCTCAGAAAGGAGTTAGTAAGTCACCCTCTGCCATGTATAAATGTAAGATAACTTAACAATTAGGCAGATTCTGCAGTATCTGTTTAGGAATGAAGAGCAAAGACCTAATGCTCTATTTCAAAGGCCTCCATTGCCATTTACTAATCAAGTACATTGCCAAGAAGAAAAATCACTGAAGACTGAATCTGTGGTCCACCTTTTTACATTTTCTAGCACATTGTGGCAAGAGCCACATATGTTGTCCTAGCAAAGGAAATATGTCTTACCATTCCTCTATAGCTCTGGAAGGTATTTCCCACTTTCAAAGTCTAGGGAGTAAATAGGACTTAAGGCATGCTCAAAGGCTCATGGATCACTCAGGGATCAAACTGGATCACTGCATATATAATATAAAATATATATATTTATGAAAAGCAGTCATTTCACTTATTCAGTATAGTCTGTGGTTCAAACAGCTGTGTCAAGGCAATCACGGGATTGAATAAGCTGCAGTGAAGGAGTGAGCAAGTGCGGGCAAGGAGAATGAACACATCTAAATTAAGCTTTCCTGAAGTACTTGTAGTAACACAGTACTACAGTCCCACAGGATAATATTTTTTCCCTGTACTGTCTCTTATTATAATGTGCAACAAGTATTAACACTCTACATAACTATTTTTAAAATCTCACCAATTCAAAACCCACAAAAAACATACACACACTTTAAAATAAAAATACAGACCTGAGTCATGCAGCGGTAAACAATGAGCAGAGGAGAGTGCTTATGCAAAGGGACGGGGGAAACGTGTGACAAACGCTGCCAGCTGTTCCCAGCAAACAAGGAGAAATGCCATACGCTCCGGACAGCCAGGCTCAAGTTCTCAAGCTACTCCAGTGACGGAGCCGGCATCGGAGAGGGCAGATGACTTCTGAGAAACCTCTAAATCCCACCCGTGGGAGAGGAGGAAAACAAAACCCGCACCCCCGCAGGGACTCGCTGACCTTCCCGGCACTGCTCTTCAAAGAGGCCTGAAAATTCCCCCGCACGGGAGCGCCGAGGGCCTCGGCTCCCTCCCGGTCCGCAAGGCCGGCTGCCCCGTCCGCACTGCCCTAGTCCCCAAGCGCCCTCCCGGACACCAGGAGCATCAAAAACGCCAATGGTCACAGGTTCCTTCTTGTACATCCTCCCTGGCAGGACGGCTCCTGCTCGTCACGGCTCTGAACACAGTTCATGAATAAATTCATGAATAAATTCATGAACAAATCTGATTTCGTTGCTGAGATTGGCCTGGCTCATCTCAGAACTGCAAGCAGCCCTACGTGTTCACAAGCACTAGCACACCCTGCACTGCGAGGAACACACTTGGGCATTCCTCATTTTCTGGTTCCTCCTTAACCACAGACATTTTATTCACATAACCTGTGTTGTATTTCTGCCCCATGGATCGATGGCTAATGCACCGCTCGTAGAGATAAATTTGCTACAACCTGGTCTAGAGTAGAAAAATTCTGACAATTTAGGGAAATTCTGAAAGAACAAATACAGCTTACATCAGTAAATAATTTATATTTATATTGTTTACTTATATATATAGCCAAAACAATTGTGTCTATAGTGAAACTTTTCCTGGCACAAGGAATGTACTCACATACCTTATTAATGAAATACTCTGTAGTATAGATTTGCCTACACAGGATTGGATGGATATTTGAATTGCTTTAAAACTAGACAGAATTTTTCTGCTTAAAAATACATTAACAAAAATATATACTCCAACATAACAGCCTATGTAAACTGGGCCACATCACTTTTCTTCGGTCAGCTTTAGATATACAAGATCTGACCCTTCCATAAGAATTCAACAAGCTACAAATGTGTTTGCAAGACACTTTGCTTAACAACAAATATTAAATCAAAATTTCTATATAAATATACAATTTATACAAAGACCATAAACTGTATGTGATGTCATTTAATTTACATTCAAGACAGATGTAAAAAATCTACCCAAATAACCTAGAATAAACTGATCAGCTAGATCAAGCACTCAGTGCTGCATATAATCACAAGGAGAGCAAGGTGCCTGCCATTCATTTTTCAGACACTCAAACTCAATAAGCAGAATAGAATGAGGGAGAAAAAAGGAAAAAAGACTGCCCCCATTATGAGAAATATTTCCCAAATCATTTTCTGATCCCTTGTCCTCTTCCCCAGAGACAGATTATGATATTATGCACATTAACAGACTGTCGACAGCCTGTCTCCTGCTCATGACATAGGACATTGCTTCACAGAGAGTTTTATTCAAGTCCAGGCCACGGCAGCCCACCTTAATTCAACTCAATTCATGTAGGAATTCATTGCTGTCTCTGTTTTTCTGTCCTGATACTTGACATGCCTGACACTGGGCATCAGTCTATATATTATATTACAACTGCCTGAGGCCTGGACAAAGATGTGCTCCAAACGGCAGTCGCTGTGAGCAATACTCGTAGCGTTCAAAATAGCAGATTGCATCCATGCTGTGTAGCCTTGCTTTTTTTTAAGCAAAAATAAAAGTATTAAGCTTGACCATTCTCTGCCCTTAACTCAAAAAAGTAAAATAAAACCCAGACCATAATTAGACTCTTATATTTTTCCTATCCATTACCAGTCAAAGTCACTACCTCAGGAAAGTCTCAAGGGAATTTGAGAGGCCCTGTAGAAAAAACAGTAGATTAATATTAAATAAAGTGTTGTCTCCTTCACTAAAGCACAATCTTAGATGGTTTACACATCCTTATTAGCATTCTAATTAAGCACTGCATTCCCTCTGTTAGTTAAATTATGTTTGACCATAAAAACTACTACAAAACTAGATAACCTTGAAAGATTGTTATAGGAATGGGGCTGAAGTGCACCATGTAAGCAAAGGTATTGCTCCGTGACAAAATTTTCCTTCTAAAGTTTTATTTTGAGATACATATCCTTATAGACGTATGTATGTATTCACAGAAAACAGAACTGGAAGCACCTTTGCGATGCCATCCCACTTCAGCACTGTCCCAGAGCAGGATTAACTGTACCTGGACAGCAGCTACCTGCCACACGTGGCCCCAGTTCCTGCAAAGGCAACAGCTCCCATCTATTATTTTCCTTTTCACTGTAAATGAAGATCAGAGCAATTCCTTCTGTATCCTCCTATCTACTAGCATAGTATCAGATTTAATTTTTTTTTTCTTTGTGCACCAAGTTACAGAGATAGTCTTTCTTTGGAATTAGAGCCACACACTTGATATTTAGCATCATCACTAGGATCTCTGCTATTACCAGTCAATTATCTCAGTAAAGCTTCGCATCTAGCATTGATCTGAATAGACAACAGCTTTTCATAAAACAGAAGATGGTTATTTTTAAATAACATTTCTAGAAATACTTACTTAAATATCAAAGAATGCCTCATTCTTGAAAAGTAAATGTTTTGTAACCAACATGAAATTTGTTTAGCTTTTTTTCCAAATACAAACTACATAAGCCTTCCCATTAAAACAATGCATTACTTTCTTTTCCCCCTCTGTATTTCTCATACTAAACTAATCATAATTATGCACATCTCTCTGATTACGTTAAGCACGATCCAGTTGTTTTTGAATTGCTTATTTACCAACAGTATTACATAAACAATGATCTAATCTCCTCTCTTCAACTGATAACAAATCCTATATTGTTACTTTATATTTTGCTCCAGTACATCTATGCCACTCATTTCTAGTGGAATGTCTTGGGGGAAGCTCGTTTATATTTTCTAAATGTGACTCACAGTAATCTACACTATTAAAATACATACAACTATAGTTACCATTTGCTCCTCTGTAAAGTTGAAGGAATTAAGTTTCCTGATTTCAGGTATGCAAAGGAAACACAACTTTCTCACAACATGCACATACATAGAGTTTTGACTTTCATGTTAACTAAATTATTAGAGATACTTAATACAATCAATTTACAACCTCCTTAGTTGTGGTACTGGCTATATGAAATATTCAGATACAGCACATCCTCTGCTCAAGTATCCTAGCTAAGCACAGCTGGAAAGCATTTAACCAGCTTGCACATCTCTCACCATTCTGCCAGACCATTCTGCTGTTAAGGAGCAAAATAATTTAGGCAAAGGTTTTCTCAGGTGGGCTTTTCAGTTTGTTTGTTTTTCCCGTTGGTGGAGGTGGAAAAGGCAGGCAGGCAATGCCTGGATCATTCCTCGTTCAGTGCCCATGTGATACTGCTAATTATTGCCCTGGGGTAATCAACGGGCTAGTTATGATGGCAATGCCAGCCAGGTGGTTACGGCCTCTTGTAATTCCGTAAAGGAAGAGGAGAAGGTTCAGCTGGTCAAGCCTGGTGTTTCACTCTCACACAGCTCTAGGGCCAGTTTGCTCTGAGCTGCATTAAACTTCAGTGACACTTCCTACCTCCAGGCTGAACATCTAGGATAGATGGATATAAGCTTTGATTTCAAGCACCCATTTTAAGCATGATTTAGACAGGTAAAATGTTCATCTTGCAATTAAAAAGTGCAAAAACAAACAAACAAAACAAACTGTATACGTTATGTCCATTTCCTAAATACATACCAAACCCCTCATGCTATAACTAAATTTTATTTAGAAATGTTACTGAAATAGAGTTTCATATCATACTTAGAGGTCAAAAATGGCCAACTTAGGCATTTTACAGCTCATAGAGACATTCTTATTTTAACTAAGTACACACCAGGAAAGTAACAACCTAAATCAGCTACTTACCTTCATACAGTATGCCCAACTTACTGAAATATCAGTTAAAATGTTCTACTAGTGCTACACTTGAGGTTTCTCTTATTAAAGTCTAATTTCATTTTTTTCAGATGCTTATTTAGAACTCTCACGGCAACCATATAGTGACTGAATACTTTTTGTTATCTTAATCACAGCAAGCTTAGCCAGAACAGTTTGCCAGCACTTCAAATTAAATATACTTGTTAAAAGTTATCTGATTTAAATAGTACTTATCCACTCTGACAGCAATAGTCTAATTCCCTTCCTATAACTATGTAGATTAGATAAGAGGCAGTTCCAATTACAAATCAGAACACATCACTGCCTAAAACAAATGGACATTAAGACATTCGGGAACTGTCAGCTTCCTTGCCTTACCAGGAAGGGGTATAGAAGAGAACAGACCAACTATAATTGGCAGCTATTAAGAGGCTTGAAAAAAAAAAAAACTTGAATCAAAGAAAACCCCTTGCCTATTACTGGTTCAATTTATTTCACAGAAGTCACCTGAAGAGATATTTAAAAATCCAACTACAAAAAAAAAAAAAAAAAAAGAAGAAACTCTGATCTAACAGAGAACTTGTAAATTTTGCTTAAGTTTTGGCTTCCTTGTAGTAACCAGAACCATCAACAGAAGTGAAATAAGCAGGAAGTCTGATGAGAGAAAGGAAGCAACATGATGAAAGAACATAATGACAAGGAGTAAATAGCACTTCCAGCTTAAAGGTCAAGCAAGGCTGATGAAGGTTCTCTAACAGAAACTGAAGAACAGATCAGAAAACTTTCATCAAAAGGTTTAGAAAGCAGTTAGTTAGCAAGTAGTAGCTCAAAAAAAAATGAAAGCACAGCAACCAAGCAGGTTTCTCTAAAGCTAGTTTTAGCTGTAGAATTAGTTCTGCTTGCAGGATGCTACTAGTGAGATGGACGCACCAAGTCTCAGGGGTGACCTGAGACTTCCATTGTAATTAGCATCATTCCTGCTAACCAACATCATCTTCAGCAGCATAAAACCATGACTCTTGCACAGTATCTAAAACTGGACTCTACTAGATCCAAGTTAGAGACTAAATTTTGGTTCACTAAATCTACCCTAACATCAACATGGACAGATTTCATAGTAGGTCTGAAAAGAGTTTCCCTGTCTGAATTCCAATAGAGCATCTTGGCTCTGGTGAATTCCTTCCCAATGCCCACGGATTTCTGAGTTATATTCCCTATCAAACTCGTTTCATCAAGCAGTCAAGAAGCTTTAAGCTAGGCTTTGCTGAAAGCTATTTGGAGTGGGGAAAAGGAGGAGGGGGAGATGCTCCTGAATAAGGACTGTTTCTTTTAACAGCAAGCATGAAAAATGTCTAAAAGCATTGCTGTATTACCCATGTAATCTTCAATAAATTTAAATCATTGCAATTTCTGTACTCGCTTGGTAGAAGCTTGCCATGAACCAAGCAGGAAGACCATCCAGCTGCATCTGTGTTTCAGCTGGAAGTTGTTTCTCAAATTTCAGCTTTCAGTTGGAGTTGCATGCAGCTTCCCCTAAATTTAACCAAGAGCTGCAGCTAAAAAGAGTCACTCCTTGACACACCTGGGATTTGCTCCTCCTCCCTCTTACGAAGGAATCTACAGGTTCATCTAGCAAACAGTATTAATGTTGCCGAATACAATCAACAATGTATTTTTGCAACAAACATTTCCATTGCCTTAAACTATTAAAAAAAAAAAAAAAAAGATACCTCTTCTGAAGGTAGTCTGAAGACGCAGGAAGGAAATAAACTGGCAGAGAGCATCCTGACAAATTCAGAGGAAATGGGAGCGTTCCATGCCCCTACACTTTCCTATCTCTGCATTTCCTGCTGTGCTTGACAGTTTTTAGTTTTCATAAATAGCTCCTATTCATCTGCATACACCAGACTAAATTACTAGCTAATAAATGGCACCAATTGATGGGCCCCACTAAGGTCTTCAGCATAGCCTTTAAGCTCAGTAACTCAAGCCTATGTAAAAGCAGATGTAAAGCTAGCACAGGCCCACAGATATACATCCTTTAGCTCACCAAGCATCTGTCTACATCCTCTCTTAATACAGCAGCAGCAGATAAAGCTGCACAACCACCTCAGGAAGCAGCAGCACATACAGTAACCTGCCAAAGCAGCGCCCGAAAAAAAGAGCAACTAACTTTTACCTGTTAGACATATTTTACACAAAAGTTAGCGAGAAGTGAAAAGCAGAAAAAATGAAGTATGTAAAGAGGGGATAAAGAGGGAAGAAAAAAATATCCCTACGACTTCCTTCCTCCTCCACCCCTGCACGCAAAGTCTCAAGGAGCACTGGTGTGCGGGCAAAGCACCTGCCAGGCAGCACAAGTCTGACACGGGGATGAGCGGCCCTGCTCAGGAAAGCTCTTTGTGGGGAGGCCAGTGGCGCTGACGTTGCTCCCGGAGCACCGGCCGAGGTTATTCCCTCCTGGAGAGGAGGGCGGATGGGATGCCCAAGCTCCCGCGCTCTGGAAACAAACTGCGGGCAACAGGTATCAGGTCCCTGCCGGCACCAAGGGGTGACTGCTGATTTCAGGAAGGAAGAACAGGAAAGCTGGGCACGAGCAGGGCCCCTTCGACAGCAATAAGCGCCTTCATGCCGAGCCCCGCATGGGGCTTGGGACGCGCTGCCAACCGGGCCGACAGGGCCAGGCACCGCGGGACCGCGCGCAGGGCAGCGCTGGGCGCGAGCGCCAGCGAGGGCAGCGCCCAAACGCGACGGATCGGACCCGCACCCGCGCACTGCTCAGTGCCTAGGAGCTCGGCTTTGGGCTTGAGCCCGCAGGCTCGGCTTTGGGCTTGAGCCCGGCTCAGCGCCGCCGCTGCGGCAGCGCCTGCCCCGCTCCCGCGCCTGAGGCGGCCGCTTGCAAGAGGCGGCTGAGCCGGCCCGGGGGGGGGCCGCTCCCGGCCCGGTACCGCCGCTCCCGGCCCGGTACCGCCGCTCCGGGCCCGGTACCGCCGCTCCGGGCCCGGTACCGCCGCTCCCGGCCCGGTACCGCCGCTCCGGGCCCGGTACCGCCGCGGGCCCCGCGCCCGGCGCCACCGCAGCCTCCCCCGGCCGCTCCTCCCGGCGCCCG
>NW_020455204.1:9810789-9858643 GCF_003342845.1 Nothoprocta perdicaria | reverse complement strand
CGCCCGGCCCCGCGCCCTGCAGTGAGCTCCTCACGGCTGAGGCCCGTCCCAGCCGTTCGGCGTGCCGCAACCCTGAGCACCGCCGCTGGAGTTTCCTCCTCACACGGCTTAAAACACAGTCATATTCCTGTGGCAGAGCAAGCACTGCCCAAGGCATCACTCTAAAAATATTCCAGCGTGCGTAACTTATTTACCTGGTTTTACTCATTTTGGACACCTGAGCATAAAGCCCCGTTCATTTAGGAAACATAATTGCAAATTATAATTATAAAATGATAATTATAAAGCTATATACACCCTGGGATAATTTGCCTGTCTCCTGCTGACGAGAACCATGCGCTCCCAGCTTCACACATCTCTCTGCCGCCTTCTCGCTTTGGCCTGTCTGCCAAGCCGGTCTCTTTTCTGTATTTTCTGGTAAAGAAAATAGAGCATCACGTCCCTTAGAACAGTAGATCAATAGTATTCATGCTTTTAAAAAAGATAAAATAACCTGATAATTGAGCCCTGCATGTGATCAAAGTTTTAACTGTTCTGCTCTGTGTTAGACCGTCAACTCTACTGATGGGATGAAGTGTAGGCAGCATTTGTGTATAAAATGGTCCATGTATGAAAATACCAAGATAATTTATTTTCAAAGATAAACATGTTGACAGGTAAAAATAAATAAGCTATTTTCCCCTTAGGGAATAATGGAAAAAGCCCTTTCCAGAGAATAAGTGTTTTCTGACAAAGCAGTACCGACTGTCTAGCTCCTTGTTTACTTTTCCATTTGTACCATCTATTCAGCTACTTATACATTTTTTTCAGAATTCAAAATTGAATACTATGATTCAGAAGTTTACTGGAGTTTGACTGTTGCCTGTTCATTTTTGGCATCCTTATCTGGGTTTATTGCCTTTTCTGTCTAAGCTAAGTTATGCCATAGGTTATAAACTGTCAAAAGATAATAAATTAGCGACTGAATACAATACATAAACAGGATATAAAAGCAGTGCTAAATTTTGTAACAAGTTTTGACCTCTATATTAAATTAACTGTTCAGCCTGAATAAATTCAACAATTTCATGACTATGATGTTTATAACTGGAAATGGTTTGTAACCTCTGTTAATTTGAGTAGATAGCCAAGAACCAAATCTCTTCTCATTTGAACAACTGGTGAGAGATATCAAGAGATACATTGATTAACAAGCAAAACTAAACAAAGAATGATCAAAACTCTCCCTTTCAGCAGAAGGGGAATCCAAGGGCAGGAGATCTGCTTTTGTGCTCTTACAGAACACATCTTCATCCTGCTCAGGTTTCCCACTGCTGCCTGTCAAGGCTCCCACACTGTCTCTGAACTCGAGATTTATTTTATTTTTAGGGTGTGGTTCTGTGTCAGCTGCACTCAGTGTCAGCTGCGCTCAGTGTCCCACGTCAGCTGCTCTCCGTGTCCTACGGCAGGCAGACCGGGAAGAAGAGAGGAAGTTGCCTCCTCTATTGAGGAAGAGCACAAGCATAGGTCCCAGATGACAGATAATATCCCAAATTCTGCAGGATTTGTGAACCACATCTGCCTCTGCAAAGAGAATTACCTGGGGTTTTATCTGCTGGCTTCAGAAACATCACTTATGGGGCTTTCGTTTTTTTTTTTTTTTTTTTTTTTTTTTTTTTTTTTTTTACTTGATTAGAGTTGATTTTTACTCGATTAGTTGGCACAACTGCTGAGGCAGTAACTTCCCGCCCTTCTTTGCACACTGGAACAAATACCCTGGAGCACAGGGGAAATCTTAAACCAGTTTTGCCACTAGAAGACAGGAGAAACCTTCTGATGACTTTCCCAGAAAATAATAAGCCTCATTCAAAGTACTATGAACCATAAAGTTTCCTGAACTAACTCAAAAGTAAGCTTGAAGAAGGTTTAAATAACCCATTATACACCATTTTTTTGGTGACAAACTGTTTTCAGTTTGTTCCTGTTACTAGATATTGCAATGAGTTAGGAAATGTATACGTAATTCCTCTAATACAGAGCAGTCAAGGAGTTGTCTTATTTAAATAGACTTGGACTTTCCCACTAGTAATTCTTGGTGCTTCATCTACAAAACAAAAAAATATATATATAATTTATACTTATTTAATTCATCCATTTGAAAAAGTTTAAGTTTTTGTGTGTTTTATTACTCAGTTCTTCATTTCCTTTTTACTACTTCATTACTATAATTGATTGTTTCTCCCACTTTCTAAACAGTTATCTTGAATAAAGAACAAATAGAGAGGCTACTGTTTAATTTCTGCAACGTGCTGCTTCCACATGCTAAACAAAGCACAGAAGAGATGCCAGTGCATTGTACTGATAAAAGGCTCAGTTTACTGGAGGCTGTGGTTTAAGCTCTGCAGCTATCACCGCAGAGAACATCATGCTCATTTCTAGATTTATATTGTTTGAAACATAATCTTGGACACTTTCCAAAGCCAAGTATTTAAGGGTTTATATTAGGGTTTATTTCTTTTCTGTGAGTGGTATTGTTAGCCTTTAATGGAGGATGAAGATAAGCAGGTCTGGAACCAAAGAACCTTGGGAGTTGTCCTGCTTCCCAGTTATGTCTGAAAATCAAATTCCTTAAGCACGACTCAAGTTCCAACTGTTTTCTTTATAACTTTGGGTACGTATAGCAGTAAATCAATGTACTGATCCTTCAGCTATTGTTTGACTATGTGGCTGTATTTCATGCCTCAATGAACCCCCCCCCACCCCCAAAAAAAAAGTCTTACCAAATCATCATAGTGACCAACTTGTGAGGTTGTTCCATAACACTCCAAAAATGTTCCTCCTAAAATCTGTACACTAAGTGCATCTGCTTAACTACTGAATTTATTTTTATTCTGTTTTGTTTAATTTTGGATTCGCCTCATTTGGTTTTTGCAGTGATTAATTATAGGCTTATTTCAGACAATGTCAAAGTGCCCCACTCAAAGCTGCTTTTCCACATCAGAGCCATAGAAGAACTGGGATTGGAAGGGACCTCTGGAAATCACCTGGCTTGACCCCCTTCTCAAGCTAGGCCAGCTAGAGCGGATTGTCCAGGAGATCTCAAGATCTTGATTTTATGAGAACTGTCAGTTATGAAATTGTGATTTATTCTTTCTTACTTTAAATATTAGAAAGTAATTGTGTATCTTTGTAATAAAAGATGAAGACAAGAACCAGAATAACATATAGCATCATTCGGGGGCAAGAGATCTCAGGGCCTGGTACTGCATCGTTTTTCAAATGAGTCACTTTCACTTCCAAAGGGAGAATCAACTCAGATCTTAAAAACCTAAATAAGAAACCTTTACCAAAATAAAATCATTTCCACAAACTCTACCTGCTTTGATGAAAGAGTTTATTATTTACAAGGGCCTAGACCAAAGTGGTGTTCAAAACAGATCCTAATCGCCATACTGTATCACCAGTGCTTCATATTGATTCTACTACAGTCAAGTCTAGTGTGATTGCTGTTAGTATTTTCAATGATCCTTACAGGGCTTGTTGGTTTTGGTATTTGTGGGAG
Source organism: Nothoprocta perdicaria (assembly GCF_003342845.1). Taxonomy (NCBI): domain Eukaryota; kingdom Metazoa; phylum Chordata; class Aves; order Tinamiformes; family Tinamidae; genus Nothoprocta; species Nothoprocta perdicaria. The sequence goes on along the minus strand of NW_020455204.1, from coordinate 9,855,102 downwards.
GCGGCAAAGAAAATTTTGAGCAAGTCACGGTTTGTGGGTATTATGTGTGTGGATAAGCATTCTGATATCTCATGGCAATGCCTCCTCCCTTGTCAAACAACCCCAGGGACAACAACACCCAAACCTGAAGTTTTGTTCACACTGGTTTGGTCAGCAGTGATGTAGAAGTTTATCAGTAAGAACTATCTAAACACGTCCTTCTCTCCCCAGTCTAGTTGTATTACAATCAAGGAACCAAGTACAAGCACAAATTTTCAAAATCCACGGCAGACTTGTAGTGACTCTAACAAATGAAAATATACCAGGACCAAATGATTTACTAGCACCTTGACTCCGTGGTTACATTTAAAGTGCAGCATAGTTATGCTCATGTTTTTCTAGTTTCCAGTGTTAGTCTGAGTCATGAAATTCATTTTTTCGTTTTGTTTCATTCTGTTTTTTTAAGAGAAACAACAGCTTCTTATAGATGCTCAAAATAGTTATTTGGATTATTTCCGGGCTTGAATTAGGATTTCTAACATCCTAATTGTTACTTTCTACTTTGTCCAGTATGAACTATTTCTTAAAGGCAGAAATGAAGCCTACATCACATGGAAAAAGAAATTTGCTAAAGCCCAACTTAGCATTGAAGAAATGGAGTTCTGCTCTAAAATTCTAAACTTTCTATCTGACCCACTGCAATTTTTATAATATTTCAGCCTACCAGGTTGAGAAAGTGTGAGTAAACAAATTAATCTATTGGGGGTATAGCTTCTAAATGAATGCATTCAAAGGACTTGTAAGAGGAGTTTTCGCCTAAGGATCAGTTTTTCACTTAGGGAGGGATCATTCTGGAAGACACATAATTATTCTTCAAAGCTCTGAGTCAGAAAGTCTGGTTTACCAGCCAGTGGTTGGTACCTATCGCAGAATAAATCTCAGCTGAGGGAACTCTAGACAGGAAAAATTCTGACTAATCTGACTAAGAAATGATAATGAGATCTTGTCTGCAAGGTAGAATCTGAGGGAACTATCAGAAACAAAGCTAATCAAGAGGAAATTTTGAGGCCATGGAGAGAGCTTAAATTTATGCAGTTCCTTCATTTTCTTTCTGGATGTTGGGACTGAACAAAGGAGGTCTCAGGCAATAAGAAAACCTGGTCTCGTGTTCCCTTATAAGTTTAACTGTTTGTGTCTTGTTTGCTAGGAGGCCTTTGAAAGCCTTGGAAAGGTCTCTCTGTGTCTCCTCCCTTAAAACATGGAAGAGATTAAGGATACTGTCTCTTTAATGCAATAAGCAATTAGTTTAAAGGGCTTTCTTTGTACGTAGGTATTTGGCTTCAATTCTATTTCTGCCTATATAAGATCAGGATTGGAGCTTTCACCTCTTAAGCACGTGCTTCAACCACTAGATACTTGCTTTGATTAGGGTTGTCTCCTCTTTGTTTTTAATGAAGGTATAATCTATTTCTTTGGACCAGAGAGAATAAAAAATGGGACTTGATTTGACAGCCAAGAGCAAAGCTACTTGCCTAAGAAGAAGATAGTATGGTTATGGACACTGTCCCAAGAACACAGGATGTATTTTTCTGTCTGCATGTGGATTCAAAAAAATCACTGAAAACAAGGACTGGAGCCCAGCAGACCCTTTCAAGATTGCAGACACTAACATTAGAGCCTGGTATGAAAGAGAAAAGAAAGTGGTGCAGTTACCTTCAGCTGTGATTTTTGAACCTGTTCTGGTTGCTATTACATTTCTTGGTGCACAAGACCCTGTTGATATTCAATAGATGTTCCCCAGAAATGCCTGATAGATAGAGCTCTCTCAAGGGGATTTACATAGAGGAACGCTGATGTTTGGGACCCTGTTTAGGCATAAGTTGGTATTAGCTGTGTCTGAAGCGCCAAGCCAAAAGTGCCTTCAAGGGCCTGGGAAACTTTTAAGGATATGTTTTAAAGCTCAGGTCTCCTAAATTAACAACATCATCTCCTAAAATCACTGTCTTGGAGAATGGAGAAAAGAGATCTCACAGAAGCAACTTCTAAGCCCGACAAGAAGACTACATAAAAACAGCAAAGCCCATCCTATGTCAAAAGGAGTTGTGAAAGGAAACTCTTTGTTTTGAATGTTGTGGAGAACGGTGCTATGAATCCTCAGTGTGTAGTGTGGCTTGCTTGGTGTGTGATAGAGGCAACTTCAATTGGTCACAGCTGGGCAAGGCCTCATTGAGGAATCCAATGATAGTCCTGGTAGGTGGAAAACTAAGGTGGCACAATAGCATTAGGGGAGGTCACTAAGCATGAAAAAAAGCTGCATTAATGGCATTTTTACAAAGGCTGCAATCACACCACTCCATGCATAAAGCAATATTCCCCCAAAATTTTAGAAGTATTTTCTTGATGGCAGGGTTCATCTGCAACGATTTTAGCAGCATGTATGAATGAAACTACCGAAGTAGCTGAGCTGAGGAAGGTCACTGTTGCATGGCAGCGAGCAGAGGGGCAGGAAGGCTGCATGGAAAGGAAACCTAGGACTTGGAAACCTAGGACTACGTTGTGGTTCTGTGGTGACTGCTGCCTGTCTGCAAGGCGGGAACAGAAAGTGCTTTGAGCAGAGCCTGGCGCCAGCCCCTGCCCTGGAGACCTCTGTAGTGCCTCTCACACTGCAGTGTTTTCTAGTTTCCAGAACCAGCAGGCAGAGCAGCACAAAATGAGAAGCCCGGGTATTCTAATTAACAGAATTCTATTGAATTCCATTATCCACCCAGCCCAAGGGTCTTCCTTGTCCTCATTTTTTCTACCCCTTTTGCTATTTTGAAAACATAAAGAGACGGTTTTCTTTCAAGTTATATGGATTTTAATGTTAAAAACTACAGATGAGGATCTGAATTAAGCCACCCTAACTTCTGAGTCTCAGTCATCAGTAACAACCTGCACTTTCTGAAATATGAAAGCAGCAAACTTATTTGAAAATGAAAGAATTATGTAAAGTATAAATATTAATCAAGTTTTCATGTAATGAATAATTCAAGATTGACCTTGCTTAAGTGTAGCAAAGAGCTTTATTCGCTCTTCAATAGAAAGGGACTGGTTCACGCTTTGCATTTGCTGCCTTATTTATAAAGCAATCCTTTTAAAACCGTCCTGTGTCTCCAGAGCCATTTCAGTGAGAGATGGAAGTGAAATCCCAATAAGAAGGGATTAGTGATGGTAAATATGCTACCATGAACTCTTTGGAAAGCAGATTTGTTGTACATTTTCTCTCTTAGGAGTTATTTTTTTGTTTGTTTTGTTTTGTTTCGTGACATTTATAAAAGCTAATATGAAACCAAATGTATTGGTTTCACATTATGGTACTGCTCTGAGGTGAGAGCAACAAAAGGAGCCAAATAATAGCAGCAATTTGTACAGACTGCAGCTTTACTATGGAAAACAAAGGAATATGCAAGATTATGAGCACAAATAATACCAAAATAATAGTGCGGAAATAGAGCATAAATACGTCTATCTGGCATTCTGAACTCAAAATTTATGGTCTGGACCTGCCAGCAACATTTAAGCTTGGCTTCAGAGTCTCCTAGTCACTACAGGGGATTTCTAGAAGCTGCTGCCTCAGTATTTAGTCACTTGTGGAGATTTTTTTTTTTTTCAGAATGATTTGGGATTTAATGCTATGAATTATGAATTTAATTTAATTTCCTGGAAGAAAATAGGATTTTGACCTACAAGAAAGTGGTCATCAGAGGACTGAAAAGTGACTCACTTTCTAACATCAAGGCACAACTTTCATCTGAGCACACTAGCTGTGCAGCTGGACCAGCGCATTCCTTCAAAAGAATCCTGAGGCTGGAACCATTAAGGAAAATCTAAAGTTACATTGATTATGAAAATCTGGAAAGTCACCTGTTAATCTGATACAGCGAGACTTCTCGTGACTATTAGGCACCACATTTAAACTCTATGCACAATTATGTAATGTGGGTGAAAGTCAATAAGGAACAGATCTGTCAAGATAAAACCAATTCTTGTTAGACCTGTTTATTTCCACTGATTTCTGTATGAAACTCTCCAGAGAAGATGCCACACAGAAATCTAAAAACTGCAGAAAGAGATTTGATTTGAAGTCTAATTATATGCATATACTTTATAAATTTATATATGTCATCTCTGGTCAATAACCAATCATTTAGAGCCAGGGAAAAGTGGTTGTACACAAACAAAAGCAGGACTAGAATAAGATATACAATGAACACAACAGTGTGAATGCTTATTACGTGCAGTAGGATAGGTATGATTTGGGTTCCTTTCTGTCAAAAAAAGTTTAGCACTTCTCCAAATGGCATGAGCGCTAGGAACGTCTCTTGTCTTCTCTCTGTGCTGTATTTTGCAGGATCTGTTACTTGGGTTTGTTGACACTTCATTGGGAGTGTCAGAAGCAAGGCCAGGTCCTTCACCAGTTCACTCAAATAGTGACTGAAGCAGAAGGAGGGAGTCTCCAAGCGGGGTGGGTGGAGAAGGTGCCCAAGTGCAACATGGCAGAACAGTTCTTAAGAAAAAGGAATGAGACAGATGCTGTTTTACAAGGAGACGTGTGAATAATGCTCAGGCTGCACAGAGAGCCAGGCTCAGCCTCGGATGAGTGAAAAATGGTGTCACAGAATCATATAGTCTAGCTTGGAAGGAACATCTGGAGACCATCTATTGAACGACCTTCTTGTGTTGAAAGCAGGGCCTAAGATGAGTCTATCCAGGGACCTGCCAAGCTGAGCCTTGAATATTTCCAGTGAGTCCCATCTCATCCCTTTTCTGGACATCCCAGGCAATGATTGTTTTAATGAAAGAATCCTTCTGATAGATACTGAGAGATTTCCCCCTAGAGCAACTTGTGCCTATTGCCTCTTGTCCTGCCCCTGTGTGTCCTTGTGAAGCGAGTGCCTCCATCTTCTGTAGCTGCTTTTTAGACAGTGGAATATATTCCCTGTTGGGCTTAAACAAACAAACGCACACAATTCCTTCAACCTTTCTTCATATGTCACATTTAAATTAGTGGTTATTCCTCCAAAACAAGCACACTTACACAGGTTATCCAACTGAGAAATGTTTTTTCTCTAGAGGAGGCAGAAAAACACAGTTTAGCATCAGGTACTAAAATGGAAACAGATACTGAAATCCTGGCTAATTCCTCATGCACATAGAAATATTTAACTCTATTAATAGGGATCTTGTTGGACCAGCTACGTGGGGAACCTGAGTCTGGAGAACAGTGATGGACTTGGGTTGGTTTTGATGAATCAGAGAAAATCAAGGGCTGACAAGATGGGTGAAGAAGAGGCAGGTACCTGAGAGTCCAGAGAAATAACTTCTTTATGGAAGAAAGAGCTGGTCAGGAAATAATATCTTCTCATTGTGAGGACTTTCAAAGTTTAAATGGACTTTTCTCTTTTGTATTAGGACAAAAATATGTCTGAAGTATGATTAAGTCAGGATTCATTTTGGGGAGGATTAACACTTACGAACTTGCGAAAACTTTAAAAAAATAAAATATGTTATTTTAAACAGCTCACTTTATTTTTCCTTCCAAAATGTTTTATTTGCAGACTAATCTTCTAGCTAGTTTGTCTGAGAAGAATTGGAATTTTCCATGGGCAATGAAAAAAAGAGTAATCTGAAAGCAGTAGCGATAAAGGTCAGCTGGAGTGCAGAGAGTGCAGATGTTGTGGCCATGAGAAAGATCCCGTTGCCTTTGACTGAATGTCATAAACCTAGGCCTACTTTGGTTAAATTAAGGCCATGATGACCACTGAACTAGGACTACTTATCTTGAATGAAATACTTTTAAAAATTGGAGTGGTTAGCTGTGATGCAAGTTCAGCCTACACAATAATTCTGTTATTAGAAGTCAGTGTGCTGCTTTTTAAAAGCAACAAGCAGGATGTGTTCTCAAACAGTCGTAGATGCAGGAACTGCTCACCTTCTATATGTTGTGTAGAGCACGTGGTCTTGTTAACTGTCCTGCTTACTCTGCCATATAATCTACCCTTGCCACAGCATTGGAGGTAAACAACAACATTTAAAAAGGTTGACAGAGAAAGCATGCTAGAAAGGTGGAATCAGTAGCACACCGGGTAAAGGGAAGAGTTATTTTTAAACCTAAAAGCCCAGGATGTTAAGTCTTCTTTCAGGATGTAGACAAGTTGTTTGATTTCCTTCTAGGTCTGAAATGACCTAAATCCATAGATCCTCCTGTGTTAAACAGAGCCTTAGTCAAAGGGTTATAGAAGCTGGGGTTGGCTGCTCTTGTCCTCGGCTGTAAATGCTCTTCTGCTTCATACAGCTAGGCAAAACCTCACAGCAGCGGGAGCTAGAAACCGGTATCTCATAACCTAACCACAAAGCTAGAGTGTAATCATCTTGCTTTCCCACTACTTCACGATTAAATGAAGATTTTTTTTTTTTTTTAACTTGAAACTGTGTTCATACCTGAAAAAAACATCATAGAGACCTGTGATTTAGCACACTGTCAGAATAATACGGTTTCAGTATTCTGGGAGAATATACCAACTGCTCGACTACTGGGGAAAAAAAAAGGTTCCCCTTCATAGCTAATACTGATTTTTGCTTGCTAGTATCTTCAAAGAAATATTCAACTTCTACAAAATTTTTATTATAAAGTATTTTTACTTTTTGTTTTCAAGGAAACCCTAATTTTAGTAACAGGAAAATGATTTCTTCCTGTCAGAGCATTAATAAAAGGAGGAGACAAACAAACAAACCAACAATCCTGCTTCGTAGCTAGCCTCAACTTGCAAAGCATTCCCTCAAAGTAGTGCACATGATAGGGAAACGTTAAGATAAGGGCAGGCTTATGAAGGCCTTTTCTCATATAAGTCACTATGTACGTAAAACACTAATCTGCACTAATCATATCCTTAACTGTCATTATTCCAACGATGGTATTTAGGCCAGCCTTCTTCAGGAAAGGCATCACCTGGAACTACATTAGATAAAGTTGTAGGTTCTTAAACCTCTTCTTAGGCAATACCTCTAAACAGAATATGGTGCAAGAGGGTGTTTTCTAAGGATTCATTTGACCTTTATTCAGCCTCTAAACACTCAAATTATGCTACAGTATCCCTCAAAAATGTTAAGTCAACAAAAGGTCTTATATTTCTAAATATTTGCTTCTGGTGATAGCATATTACAAATAGAGACCACAATCAGCACTTCCACCTGATGTTTATAAAGTGTAATCTTGTCTTAGCTACTGAGGTCATATGGTAAAGGTAAGAAGCTGCTGCTGAGTATCTTCACATTCTTTCAATTCAAAATATTTTGACTGAAAAAAAGCAAAGGCATTTTTCCAATGGTGTTTGTCAGTACACCACATTAACAACAGAGTGTAAGCCAAATCAAAATAGTATTGCCGTGTAAGGTCAGGTCGTTTGCTTAATTCTCCGCTTCGAGGCATTCTGAGGAGTATTTTTTTTTTCCCTGTAAAATATACAACATCCCTTTTTTGAAGAAAAATAAACCACATATAGGGGGCTAACTTCTGTCAAGAGAAAATACCTTCAAGTGATAATAGGGATGGTAAAATTAGTGTTACTACTTCATGCTGCTTCCTTCCCAGTTCTTCCTCCTGTGTTTCCCCAAAGCTGTTCTCATGTGCTGCAGGAGGGCTTGGGAGCAGAAGGAAGCCTGGCCACCTAAGCAGCTCACAATAGCTGGAATGTCAGCTAGTGCCACCGAGAGGCTGCTGAAGCTTGCATTTGCTGTAAATTCAGGTTGGTGGTTGGAAGCAATACAGCTTTTCACTGTCTTTCATACAATTTACAGGCAGTCATTGTGCAAGTTAGAAAAATGCCTGGAATCTAGCCAAGAATGAACAATAGAAAACTTTGAACTACATTTAGGAGACAAATTATACAGATACGTTTTGCTCATTCTCAGAGGTGCCCCTGAGGATGAGAGCCAAAGGAAAGCCTAGAGACACAATCAGACTAACAGGAAGGGAAGGAAGAGCTGATTAATTGGCATGGTGTCAGTGGTCATCGTTGCTACAGCTTAATGGAAACACAGCAGTGTTTGAGTAAACCCACGGGAACCATGAAGAAAAACTGGGAAGTGGCTGAGTGAAGTCAGGCTGGTTTTCTTCAGCAGTTTGGAAGGGAAATGCTGGACGCAGGATTGTCTTTTCATAAAATCACTAACAAGCCTAGGCCATGACTTTTGAAAAGAGCCCTGCAAAGCCCTGTCTCTTGCACAGACCTGACTTCAATGTATTTTCTGGATAAAAAGCACACACTTGTTTCCTTCCAAAGGCAGACACTGCATAGATAAGGTTGGGTATCTAGATCAGCTGAGTTGAGCATTGCAGAGCAAGGACTCTGCACCTTAAAATAGGAGCACAGATTTATTTTAGCAGCCCGAAAGGTTACCAGCTTCAGAGGAGCCAGGCCTCGCAGTTTCATGAGCTGAGGAAATGCTGCCATACGATCCTGGTGTGCCACACAGATACCTGCTTACAACTCTTTTCAAGCTTTGGAGAAGTACTGTTCTAGGCTTTATTCAAGGTGCTGAATGTGGTCACGAAGAGGTTTATTTTTGTTCCTTTGTGTCTTCTTGTTTCTTTTCCCTATTGTCCAGAAAAATAAATCTTACATTGTCATTTCTGTGTTCAAATGACTGTAACACTTCCAGTGGATAATTATAGAAAGCCTGTAATTAATAGAAAACCTATATGTAGTGAACAGTTCTGCCATATTTACACCTGGATTTTGTTTCATGCAGTCTGTCTTCCTTCCCATTACCTCTGCCATTTTCTGTCTATATTAGTCTGTTTGAGCAAATGGATATTCCTGTATCCAAATAATGATGTAGTGGGAAGGAGATTGTTTGCTTGTTTTTGCCGTGGTCAAAGCATTTTCCTTTCTTTTACAATTACAGTTTCTCTACGTGTTTAACAGTGATGTTGACATTGCATTACCTAGGCACTCTAAGCTTGGTGCCTCCGAGCTGGCTGACCTGGCAGCTTATCCAACAGTCCAAAAAGTTTCTAAATGGCTTGTAAGCCTTACATGAAATGAGAAATAGAAATTGTAGCTTACTGCTTTTCAAGGAAGCTTCTAACATCTGAAAAGAAGTCACTGCATTAGATTTTAGCTAATTAAATTTAGCTCTCCAGGCAACATAGGCAAAACAATCTCTACTGAGTCACTTCAAGTCACAGAGGAAAAGAGGCATTTTGAATTTGAAAGACATTCACCACCATCCTGCAAACTTAGTTTGTTTCCAGTATGATTCGCACAGCATTTTGCATCCACATGCCCTATGATCCTTCTATGTATGTTCAAGTGTAAGCCCATGCTTGTCTGCTATATATACATTGGCACTTGTTTTTACTCTCTTCAACATGGGCATTGGGTAAGAATAAGCTATAAGCTTCTGGACTAAAAGAATTATAGGGGCCACATGAAATTACCTCATCTAGGGTCTGATAAACTAGATATTACAGTAATTAATAGACAATAAAACAAAGATATTTCAAGTTTCTTCAGAAACGTCAGTTAACATAAGAGAGAATTTTGACTTCAACATAAAGTATTTCCCTACTGGAAAATGGGAACAATCTAGAAAAGGTCTTTATGGCAAAAATCAAAGATGACCCCAAAATACTGCACTTCCCTATTATAGTATGCAGAATTGTTAAAGGGAGATGTGGGCAGCTGAAAATCTTTAGAGTTCCATTTTTTTAAAAAATAGAAGATTTTTTTCACTTTTAAGAGTGGAAACATGCAAAATTTTTCAGTGGTGCAGAAAGTAAATCTGACCAATTTTTTCAATGGCTGCTAACCTATTTGTCACAGTTCTAAGATTTAAAAAAATGCAGTTTTTCGTAGAAGAAACATGTATTTAAGAAACTCTCCTAAGTCATGTTATGGTATTCAGAATTAAGTGAATTTGCTCTATGAAATACTTGGAGAGAGGAGCTTTATTTTTTAAAAAGAATTTGGTCACTTGTGCAACTTTTTCCTAGAGATTTTTTCTCACAAAGATGTGCTGTTTGGGCTTTTTGTTTTTCTTCAGTTGTGCCACCGATATTTTTTTTATGACTCCTTATGGAAGGATTTTATAACAGCTATGGTGATACAAGTTTTATGAAATGAGAGATGAGGCAACCTCCAATAATTTGCTTAAATTTGCTCAGGCATGCTGGAACTCAACCCACTAATTAAGTCGTACATGAAGTATTGTAGATGAGACTGAACTCTTTAATGATGACTCTCTATTATCTGGCTAGGTTATTATAAGAAAAGTTAGCTACGCTGCAAACATACCATGCTGCATTATACTCCCTGGCTGGCCTGTCCTATAGCTCATTGTGGCAAATCGTTGCATTTTTGATCGTCAGAGCTTTATGTCCTCCCTCTTCAGAGCTGTGATGTTTATATTAGAACTGTGGGAAAGTACTTCTCTTGGGAAGGGGGAGAACAAAGCTCAATTTGTTCTTAATTGAAAACAAGAAAAGAAAAAAGTAGAGGACTGTGAGTATTATTAATTAATAAAGCATTCCTGGGAACATTTGAAAACTACTACAACAACCATCATCAACTTTTCAAATTTCAGAACCTCTTATGACAGCAGATTGCTTTGCTTTCCTGATAGCGGATTGCATAATTCTTATCGGCAAAACCAATTTTTTTTTCTCCCACTTGTATAACATTCTGAGATTATTAAGAAAAAAAAAACTTTTAAATGTAATGACAAAGTTTAAATTTTAAACATGAAAATAAATAAGATTTTACTCAGTGAAGGTAAGTAGTTCTGAGGCCAAGCCCAGTTCTAGTTTGGTATGCATTTGGCTGTAAACATTTTTTGATATAGATCTACCCCCTGGGCTTTTATCCTGCGACCAAACTTGTGACATGCTAAAACTGTGCCTAAAGTATGCACAGATGTAAACATATGCTCTTGGCTCAGTCGAATAGAGGAAGTCCTCAGTGAAAAGCATCCTGAGACACAATAAATAGAAATATGTACATCAGATCTACTAATATTTAGACTCTTAGATTAAAATGAATACTCAGAGGGAAAGTATCAGAATCTGCTTTGAGGTACTGTATTTCACATGGTAACTATTTTTAAAGTATGTTGACCTCAAGAGATAGCCAGCAGCAGAATAGATTGGAGGAAGCAGATCTCTAAGGTAGGAAGATGTATCTGAGAAGAAGAAAGACTGTGCTTTAGTCATGCTGTATTTAGAACAGCTGATACTGTGTAATTATCTGTTAATACGTTTTGGGGAGGAACTTTCATCATACAGGAATAAACAAGATTAGCCCTTAACTATGTTTCTAACTTCTTGATGTTTCAGGACTGAGGCCCAGAAGTATTTACCTTACCTGAATAGCCTAGAGAAAAAGGATTCTCCCATCTCTTTGGAAAGGCACATATATTTCAAAAGACAGGCATCCTTTTCTAAATGCCTGGCAAATACTTTTCCTGTTTTCCAAAGAAGCACATTAATCCTACTCTCCTGCTTCTAAAGAAATCACCATCTAAGCCGTTTAAGTCATTCTCCCTCCTTCCAAGGCAATTACAAGGGTTTGGATCCATTATCCAGTAAGCACAGGTGAAAAAAGAACAACAACAAAACCCAATTTCAGCAGTGCATAACTGTGATTTTATTTTCCAGTGAGGTCATGGGCACCTTTCACATCTTGAAGCATAATCTTCAGTAAAGAGTTGTGTTTATTTGTCAGGTGTACCATGTCTCTGGGTCATGACACGGTACAAGCGAGCCTAGACGACTGGGCAAGGCTAGCCCTGGCTTAGAGATGTGATGGGGGAAACAGATGTACTTCCTCCTGCCCATGTCCTTATCTGACCAGCCCAGCTCTCCTCGTGCCTCTCTGCCGATGCGCCCGCCACGGCCCCAGCCCTGAGGAACACGGCTCCTGGGCACTCAGCTGAGAGCTCAGCACCACCTTTCTGAGGACCTCGAAGATTCCTCCCAAAACACCGTTTTCGTGATGTAGCCCAGCGACTCTCCTGGAGAAATCTGGCACACATTTCCTTGAGGGGCCTCTGCAGTTCCTGACAAGTTTATGGCAGTGTTTTTCCTAAGTACCTCAGTGGTTTCTGACAAAATGCAGGGGCTATGTTTCTGGATACCTCAGCGATTCCCCCCAAAATACCGCTTTCCCTTTCCTGAAGTACTTTAGCAATCTGAGCACTCTGCTCCAAGATGTCCCAGTGTTTGCCACCAAAACACCACACGCCCATGCAGAAACATTTCCCCTCAGACACAGTCTCTATTTGTTGCAACTCAGCCACTCTGCTCAAAACGCTGGGGCTAAGCTCTGTTACTTCGGTTCTTGTTCATGTCTTGCTGCCAAAACCCTCTGCTGTCTCCTCTGAGGTACCTCAGTGTTTTCCCCTCAGAAAACCCTCTGCTGCCCCTTGGAGGTACCTCAGCATCTCCTTCCACCCTTCATTTCCTCCGACCCCTCAGATCTCAGTGTTCCCCCCGCAAGGCCCAATGTCCCCTCAGGACCAAGGCTCCCTGGCCAAGCTCACATCAGGTCTCACCATCATCCCCTCCACTGTCCCTTCTGTGGGGCTCACACCATGTTGGTCATCCTCAGGCTCCTCCATGGCCAGCCGAGACCCTGCCTGGTCCACATTTCCAGTCTGGCTCATCCTTTGGATAAAAAAGCACTTGTCTAAAAAGTGAGGAATGGCAATGCCTGCTCATTTCTACATGATTCCTTATGGATCTGAAGATGTAACAGTAAATCTTTTTTTTATGACTTGAAAAGATAAAAGACTGAGCAAAACACTTCTGTTTCCATCCCTTTCTATCTCTTTTTTCCCCATCTTGTTCTCTACAGTCTGCATTTTATTTTCCTCTCTAAGTGAAAATAATTGGAAATTAAGAACCGAGTAGTTGAATCAACATTTTCTAAATTATCATTGTAACATCTAAAATCTAAAACTTTATTTACAGAAGGATGTCTACATAAATCTCTTGTGGCTCCAGTCTTTGTGTATGTGTGTGTTAGCTTTAAAATAAGTATCACGAAAAATTCCTTTTTATACACATTATGTGAAATGTATTTTTTCACTTAGGCAATGAAGCTTATCTAAAAGTTTCCTAAAGTGGTGTAGGTGGTTATTATAAAGACCTCTCCACTTTACCATGACTTACTCCTTTCCTTTGAAAAGAAAGTTAAGAATATATTTTGAAAAAAAAAAAAAAAAAAAAAAAAAACAGAATTTTTTATGCCAGACATTTGCGATGTGTTAAGGAAACTGCAAATATAATGTAACACATATGATTTAAGAGGTGTAGAGTGGAGACCTGAATGCCTTGTGTCTGTATGGATATTTATTAGCTTGATTTTTAAAGCATGAGTTGAATATTGTACTTAATAATTTTAAGTAAGAATTTCAAACATGTTCAGAAAATCTTTTGGTTGTCAGTTTTTCTGGTGTGTCACTTAGTTCACATCCTGCTGCTTCAAGAGAAAGAGCTGCCAGCTCGGCTTATTTGAGTAAGTAGAGTATATGGCATTCACTGCTCCAGGTCACTTCATACTTGTGTTCATAGGACAAATTATTGCTTTAATGTATCTTAGAAAAACATTATTGTCATCTTGTTGACACTGAATTGCTTAAGAAGCCTTTAATAGCATTTTTGTTGGGAAGACTTTGTTCCAGCAAATATTTACATCTATAAAGGAAATAGTACAGTTTCCTCCACAGTAATATTGTATTACGACACAAAGGCAATACATGCAGCAAAATAACCATCTGTAGAGTGCTATAACAATAGGTTTCAGAATGTAGTGTTAAAACTAAGATTAAAAAAAAAATTAGTTGAATACAACTTTATCTCAAATTTTGCACAAAAAGATTTAAGGGAAAGACAGTAGTTTACCAAATGAATGAAGCTCCCGTTACGCTGTCCGTATTCCTTTTCATTCCCTGGTTATGGAAACAGGAATACTGCAGCAAAGTGAGGAACAGTGCTGCTGTTTTTGTCTAAAACTGGTCAGTGACATCTGCCTTCTGCTGCACAACCCCAGGGAGAAGCAAGAAAGCTGCTGTGTGGAAAGTGTAGGAAGATTAGCACAAATAATCAGCCTATTGCTTGTCTTTGACGGGGCTGGGCACTGAATGCAGTTCCACTGCACTATGGCCAATAGAGGGTAGCCTTTCCAAGGAAATCTTGGCATGAATGTTAAAACAACTAAAGCTTTTGAAAACCTAGTTAAATTTTGAAACGTTTTGGTTGTATTTTAACAAGATCTTTTTGAAATCTAAAAACCAAACTTGCTGTACATGCAAGTTTATCCGAACTGGCATCTGCGAAGAGTGCGCGATGAGGGTGCTGAATGGTCTTGCCAACACGCTCCGTTGTGATTCTTGTTCAAGTTAAATAAAAAATCTTTATAAATTCTAAATTACAGTCACTTGTGTAACAAGACAAATAAAGCTAAGCAATGAAGAGAAATTAAACCAAAACCAAGTAATTATCTCCATTATCTGTGTTTTCTATAAAAAGTAGCTCCCAAACAGTACCACTGGAACAGAATGACTAACACTGTGGCAAGTTATTTGCTCTAAATTAGCCTTTTTATCATTCAATTTACAATCTGTATTTCTTAATCAAGGCACTATCCTGAATCTCTGGGCACGACAGATAAGGCACATACTTCCTTCCCCATAGTTCTTGTGTGCCTTAGCTAAATATATCAAACAACCTATCTCTCATAATGTGAGTATGCAGGCAGCAGAAGCAGTATTTTTGTCTAGCTGTAGTTCAGTTTCCCAGTTCCTTGAGCTTATTCATTGTAGGAGCTGCCTTTTTGATTTCTTGAGGTAGACCTTTATTTAGTGCTTTTATGGTTTCAATAAGATATATCATTATATCCTCTGCTAAGCATAATGATTTGCAGTAATAACAGCCTACCTCTTCTAACTCAGTCGCTTACCCATTTATTTTTAAAATTGGTGTTTGCTGTTATCTTCTTTGAGCAGATTTCTTTGTTCCAAATGCAAATCTTTCCATAGTTCAGATATTATGTCCTCCATCAGTGGGATATCAGTGTATTTTTTTTTTTTTTTTTTTTTGAATATGAGCTTGCTTTTGCTGGATGTAAAACAAATGCTTCAACTCTAGTGGTGTTAACTATGGAGTAGCTGTATATTATTAAAGCCCATCGTGCCATTGCTTTTAAAGCGATCGCCCTTCCCCTTTGACAGGGCTGTCACGTCGCTCGGTCACGTATTTGCAAGCCTGGCCATTCAATGGGAACTGCTGCAGGTTCAGCACTTTTGAAAACGCAGCTTATCTAGAAGTCTGAAGTCGGATTTAGAAGCTTAACGTTTTGTGAAACTTGCCTATGACCACCAGAACACATAGTTGTTCAGTCAGATAAATAGCCAGTGCATTTATGCTGCAAGTTGAGCCTCTTGCATTTTCACTCTGGATAACTCATAACTGGTTAAAGAAAGCTTCCTGTAACTTAAGAGAGCCACCAGAATCTCTCTTAACCCCACTTCTGTAAAAACATAGTATTGTGTGGTTCACATCAATGGATTTGCACTTAGGATGTGTACTTTGCCCTCCAGGAAGTCTCCCAACCACGGAACAATGTTTAATTGCAGCTACAGCATAACTAGAATACATATATAAAAATATTGTACACTACTCAATTCTTTCATAAAGGAATTGATAATGTGTGTGCATGGTAAATAATTCTGTAAAAACAAAACAACTGTAACATTTGCTGTTTTCTTTTTAGCACAATATAGTTGAATGATTAGCCTAGAGAGCGAGTATCATGTATATATTAATATAACTGACTAATTTTATTTTTCACTTTAACTTTCATTCCTGGGCTTTCATAGTGATGCAACATCTAGGACACGGGCAGAAATCCAAGATACATTTCAAAAGAACTGGCATTTGTTCTAACCCTGTACTGTCTGTTGGACAAATGCAACCGAGTTCGTCCTTGAATTGGGGCACTGGGTGCTGCCCAGAACGTGCCACAGAAACAAAATTTTAGTAAATCAGCTGCAGAGGATCCCAGATCTGCCTGCCTGCCTGCCAGCGGTCAGGAGTTTATGCCAAACTGGGGAAACTAGAAAAAGATTCTCAATTATGAACAAGAGGGGCTTACAATAAACAATAGTGGAAAAAAAGTCCAAGAGGAAACATAAAAGGGCCTGAGACCAACCTTGGCTTAGCTGGGAGGCTGCAGAAGAGGAGAAGAAGGGCTAAAACCCAAGCCAGGAGCACAATCTGCACTAGAGCCTCCTTCCCTCGCCTGCTTCCCTGCCCCTGCACAGAGTCAGACCCTGCTTTTTTTAAGGACCACCTCCTATTGCAAGGGCTTGACGTAGCATTAAATGTGCGGTTTATACCAAGGCTTTCCAAGCAATGACTGACACAGAATCCAAGATTTCTTCTCCACTTACCTCCCACTGGTATTTGCATACTAGCAAATAAAGTGAGAATATTCAATATCTTTGCATTTTTCAGACTGCACAAAATAATAAATCAGAGACATTTATGCACAATAAGTTGTGAGAACCTGTAGCCAAGTTAGCAGCAATGTCCTATGATGGTTAGAACTTTTCTTTATTTCTTTGTCTACTATAGATATTAACATCCTGTGTCCCAGCTGGGGATAAATGCAGAATGGCTACGCACTCAAAGGACATTGAATATTGGGTAACTGGGTAGAAGGGTATAAATGCAGTACCTGCACATATACCACAGAATTATCACTGACTGTGAGATCCACAGGGTTTAGTGTTTTACAAATCTCCTGCTCCACTAAACCACAGCAACGATGAAGTCACCAAAGAAAGTTTCTGAAGCAGTTTCAGATTTTTATTAGCTTGGTTGGATACTCACCAGCTTACACCAACTTCTTGGATAAATGCACCTTTCATTTTGCCACAGGGCAGGCTCTTCTACTCCCTGCAGGAGTAAAGTGATGAGGAGTGATGAGGAGTGATGAGGAGTGATGAGGAGTGATATTTATTTACTTGTGCTAATAGTTAGTGCTAAATTATACGATGCACTGCAAAGATAAGATGTTGCTGGCACTTCCAACTTGCCCAAGCTCTCTGTGTCTCACACATTAACCAAAACATTGGATCTGACCAACTGGAGCGCAGGCAGCTGCAAAAAGGGACCAAATCCGTCTCCCTCGAGCCGTGCTGTGCTTGCAATACCATTATTCCTACATCTGCCTGCCTGTGTGTGACTGCAAGTGCAAAGCGTTATTTAAACCTTGCTAAACGCCCACTGGAAGAAGACAGAGCGACTATCAACGTCCCATGCTTGTTTCTCTTTTCTTCTTCCACTTTTCTTCCCCATATTTCGTTCCAGGTGGTGGCACGATGTTCAGTGTGAAGCCATGCCTAAGAAACACCTCATGCAGTGCAACAAATAACCTCTCTTACTCCAAAACGATAACCAAGAATTACACTCCATATCTATATTAGATGAATCTCCTTCATAAGCCAGAAAAATAAATTCAATAGTCTTGTTTATCAAAATCACATATCTATTGACAATTAGAGAAATTGCATGCTCTTTTGACTTGAACGATCTTATTTGTGACCTTGGCCTGAGCTGAAATCTAAACTTTAGAAAAGTCTTTCCATATTTCTGTTGTGTTTAGTTGTATTGCTCTCACAGAGCAATCTGTAGTAGTTATATCCACTGTACCTGCAAAACACCCATGGGTTTATAAGGATTTGCTATTAGAGTTTACTGTTCTGCACTTTTGTCTTCCAGAAAAGACAAACTGTTACGAAAAGCAAATGTCATTCTGCTCTTCTCTGAGAAAAAAATACAAATTATTGGAACACCCCCAATTGGACAGATTGATTCACCTGTCTGGCTCTCTAAAGTTGGACCAGCTCTTTAAAAAACAAGGGGTAAAGAAGCATCACACACAATTTTAAACCTGCTGCAAAGTACTGATCATCACCGCTCTGATCACTTTAGTCATTTGTTGTTGTTTTTTCATCTTGGTAACTTGTAGCAATTGGAGAAGATAAAGCAGAAAAAAACATCATCCATTTTTACATCAATGGTTAAGGAAATACAACCTTTCTACAACAACCTAATAACTCAGTGTTCTCATGAAATAAGAATTCTGAAATTCACTAAAAAAACGGAGATTATCTGGCATTTAAAATTATTTGGATTGTATTAATTGCATGAAAACAATGTCAATCACAGGAGGAAATGCAGACAACTGCTGGCTCTTCTTATTTTTTCTAGCATTTTGTAGTGTCATTAGATTATAAAGTTGTTAAACTGTACCAGTTTAACCCCAGAAGATGTTACAGGATTCCCTCAGTGATATAGCTGAGTCTACCCTGCGTGATGAATCCTGCTGGCCTTTTCCCTCCACATTCTAGAAGAAAACCTGATTTCCAGCCAACCTGAGGCACTCGGGAGGAAGACGAGCTGTCCTGAGGACCTGCTGAAGTCTGGCACTGCTTTCTCAGCTCCAATCAGAGGACTGGAAAGTCCAAGTCTTAGGGGCCACTATCTTTCTGTGCTTACAGGTGCAGTCATCCAACTGAGCCAGGTGCAGGAAACCCCAATCCCCCTTACTGCTCCCCAGGAATTATGCAGCACCTGGTCTAGTCAACAAAATCCATGGAAAAGCTCCAGGGCCTTGCCCCCAAAAGGGCAGACAGATCATGCTGCTGTCTCTCTCAGCACTTTGGGAAGCTGATGCAAGAGGTTCAGTGGACTTTGGGCTATACTTCTGCCCCCAAAGTTGCAAGAAATCAAACTGGACAAATGGCCAAACTGCACCTCCAGAGGACTCCAGTCACAACTCAAATTAAATTATAGAGACTGTTAATTCAGAGCAATTGCAAAGACCCTGCGCTATAACCTATAGCTGTTCAATTAATGCATTAAGAGATATTTTTTATTATTGGCAACAAGAACACTGCCAGTTTCTTCAGGGTCCAAGCAAAATAGTTGTGGGTGGCTTGGGTCCAAGCAAAATCAGTTGCTCTGGTTTGAAGACATCAAGAGAAATCTTCAGGGCTGGGGAGCCAGTTTCAGAAAAATATGAGGGCCTGTGGAAAGGAAAACTGCTAAAGGAGAAAAATGATTCCTGAAGCAGCCAAGCAAAGTACGTTGCTGTTTTCCTTAGTTGTGGGTTTTGCTGATCCTTCATCTCAGATTTTGTTCCAGAAGGGAGTTTTAACTCTACTACCTTTTTTGCTCAATAGTGCAGAAGATACTCATTAATATGTTTGCAAATAAAATGTAGCAATTCTCTTGTTCAAAAGCATTCTGGTAACATATTAATGAACTTTGAAATATTACAGGTATTTGTGCAACTCATTGTTTCAATGTAAATTTACCTAAGCAGTCTTCATTACTCTTGTAATCAACTATCCAATCTGATGACAGGCAATTTATTGTATGGACAATAATACACAAAAGCAATACCTGTGCTAGCTGATAAATGATGAACCAGAGCGAACAGCTGTAAACTGAGGCTTGCTCACTCACTGTCGGGCTGAACTTGAAAGGATGCTATTTACAGGGAATGTTCTCACAAATAAACACAAGATCTTCTTTAACCAGAACAGGATGGAGAGTAGCGAACAATCTCTGCTCCCGAATCCAGTTTTATTTCTCCTGCCAGAGGAATGGGGCTCACAGGCTGCTCCCAGCTCGGGAGAGGGATCACCTGGGGAACTTGGAAGGGGCACTGATGTGAGACACAGCCACTGGAATGGGAATCCTTGAGTGGGGCTCCGAAGGGGCACTGGTGTGAGATAGGGCTGCTGGTGTCCTCGGAAGCAACCCAAGCAGAGCCCTGAGATGGAGGCTGCCCTAGGGACCCCATGCGTTTCACTGGTTAGCCAGGGGGAAATAGAAGGAAGATTAAGTTGGAGATGTAATACTAAAAGGAAATAATTAATAATTGGTTAAAAGTTGATTCACTACAATATTGCCCTTGGCCGTCCTGTAGGTTTATGGAGGATACCAGTTTGTTCCAGAGTGCCTGGGATGTTGCAGTGGAGCAGAAAGGCTCCAAACAGAATTTCTGCCAGCTGTTCCTCTGTTTGCTCCCATTATGTCCTCCCAATTTTCCCTGAAGGGAAGATCTGGCCATCACAGAGCACTTTGGACACAGACAGATGGGTGTTAGGCCATCACAGGGCACTTTGGACACCGACAGCCACTTCCCTCATGCCCTTCGTCGCGTCCCTTCCGTGTACACGGGATTGACGCGGGGTTACCACGTTAGGGAAACACCAAGAGCCCTCATGGATGTGCACTGCGAGAGGGGCGGCGGGGTGACCCCGCGCCGGCGGTTCGCCCCAGTCCCTGCCGCTGCCGCGCTCGGTGGTGCCGGCTCCGCGCACCGCGCACCGCCCCCGGGCGGCACCGACACGGCGCCCGGCCCGGCCGGCCGCGACGGAGGCGGGGCGGCCCCAGCCCCAGCCCCAGCGGCGGCCGCGGGCGGGCAGCGCTGCGGAAGGGGGAAGGAGCGGGGCGGCAGCGGCGGCAGCGGCGACATGGCGGCGCGCAGCTCGGCGGGGGACGCGGCGCTGGGCCGCGCGGCCGCGCAGTGGCTGCTCTGGGACAAGGTGAGGCCGCAGCCCCGCGGACCCGCCGCGCCCGCGCCCGTTGGGGCCGTTGCGGGCGTTGGCCTGCGGGCGTTGTGGGCCTGGGTCGCTGCGCGCGGGTAGCGGCCCCCGCGCTGACTCGGGAGCGCGGCCCGGGAGGCGCGTGGGGATCGTCGCGGGTTCTTGTCCCGGGTGCCCTGCGTGCGGGCGGAGCGGCGCTGGGTCGCTCCCAGCCCCCCTGCTGCGCTCGGACTCATACATTTAACGTATGCACCCCGCGGAGCGCTGCGAACCTCTGGTCCCGCCGTGCCTTCCTTGCGGAGAAAAACGCGTTCCCAGAAAGCCCCGTGGGCGAACGTCCCGTTTTAAGACCAGCCGGTTTCAGTATTGCCCTCACTGGAGTGTGTGCCGAAGTAAAACCACCCTCCTATCCCTGTATCCCGCATTTGGGAAGGGCCCTTTTGCCGTAGGAGTGCTCAGGAAATGCGAGCGCTTCCCACTGCAGCTCCCACACCTTTGGGAAGGGCCTCCAGCCCCTGTGGGCCACCCCATGGGTTTTGGGTGCCAGTTTGGGTTTTACTGGTTACAGTGCGGTGCCAGAGCAGCTCCGCTCTCGGAAGGGGCTGCACGTTCCACTGAGCTGCAGCAGGCTTTTGTGCCAAGGTTTTCACAGAGCGTTTCGAGAAGACAAGGTCTGCTTTGGAAAGGCCCGCTACTTCCAAAGAATAACTTTCTTTTATTAATGTTAATTTTAATCCTGTTTAATCATTTTGTCTTCTAATTGATATTCCGGTTATGTTGTGGGAACCTCTTGAGATCTAAGGCATCATCCCTTTTATTTTTTTTTAGAGTTATCTCATTACTTAAAAATGCATCCTTGACTGCAGTAATATTTGTCACACAAAAATAATAATTTATTTCCATTTTTCAGGGAGCTTCTACAGTGTTTGCCTTGAGTAACCTCCTGAGCCCATATAACCCTTGTCCATTTACACTGATTAAAAAAAAATTGTTTTTTAATATGAAGCGATAAGTTAATATTTAATGGTGATAAGCTGCATGTTCCTTGCAAAATAAAAGTTGGCAAGAGCAAATAGTCATCGGTCATACTGGCTTTGCTGGAAAGAGTTGTGTAGAGGACAATTACTGTGCATGTTATCAACCTTTCAGTTTCTGTCACTGTCATGTGTATCATATTTTTCATTCAGTTATCAGACATAGATTTATAAGGTAACTTTTGCTTATATTGAAAATCAAACCCGCTTAGCCACTGGCTATTCCTCTAATACTTTGTGAGGACTTTTTTACTGATGAAAAATTAACAGTTCTGGAAACAATAATTCGACAACAACTCTTACACTGGTAACTGAAATTAAACTGGAAACTAGTATTACCAGATTTTTGGTGGGGGAGAGAAAGCAATATGGGATATATATATATATATTATATACACACTTTTTTTTCCCCCTGTTGTGCTTCCAGCTTATTCAGAGTTATGTGAACTTCCTGATTACTGTGTTACACTGTTTGCTTGTTGGCAACAAACACACTTTAGCTTTCTGAGTATTTTTGACGTACCTGTCATCGAGTGGCGAATGCGCAAGCCAATAATAGGGTAGGTGCCTACAAATTATGAATATAGGGTAACATTCAAAGAAAACATGTTTTGTTTGTAGGCAATCCAAAGCACGTGGTGCCAGTTAGATGGACAGAACACTTGGTCTTTCTGTGTGAGTTTGCTCCAGTGACTGCTGTTAGGCAGGTCCTTGAGCATTTACTGGAGCTGCAGGAAGTCTTTGTACCTGGGGTTACCTCCCTTTCTTTGCTGTGAGCAGGATTGTCTTGTTTGAGAGCTAAAGGCTGTAAGTTTTATGGGGTCATTCAGCTGACCAGAAATCAACGTTTAGGATCATTTGAAAATAATAATCTTCATACTCCAGTGTGAAGTGTGTGTAATTCCAACCTGATTAACCTATGGAGTGTGTTACTGCCTTGCCTGACACTGTTGCCTGGTGACTGAGCGAGCCATCTGTCCCTCTGGATCGGGAGTCACAGGGAATCATGCAGATGGAAAAACTTCAAGTCACGTATTATTAAAACCGTGATACGGGCACCAACAGGGCTATGTTAATTCGTAAGTATGAGAAGGGAGTTGTTAACAATTGTATTACATGATTAAATATTTTTATAACAAGTATTACTTGCAAATATACCCCAAACTGTTGTCATCTTTATCTTCTGACTAGGCAGGTTTTGCTTAGGCTTGCGTTAGTCACTTGGAATAAGTGTGTATGTATACATACTGAGTATGTATACTATATGTATATTATTTAGTATACATACTAAGTATGTATATTTTCAAGCTCTACTTACATTACTACAGAAGTAATAAATGCAACAATCTGCCTCGATTGCTTTCTGATGTATCTTCTGTAGCTCCTGCTTTCTGATCATTGGGTTTTTGTTGCTAATGGGGAAAAAAAAAAAGAATCCGACTCTTTGAAATCGTATCGCTTCCCGAACTGTTGTCCTGCTGCTGTCAAGGCAGCACATTCGCTTAAAGTGATAGAAATCAGAAATGAGTAAGAGTTGAAATTGCCCTGACTTGTGAAAGACATGAAGTTGTAGCACAAGTTCTAGCACTCTGGAAGTGTTAGGATAGGTTTTTAACCTGAAGTTATCTACTAGCAAAAGTGGGGAAGAATGTCAGTTCTATTAAAAAGCTTAAAGATATTTTTTTAGAACAGGAGCTTTTTCTTTTTTTAAAAATAATCTGAATTTTGTGTCTGCAGAATCCCAAAACTTCTGCAATAGTGAAGCAACTGGTTGCTGAAGGAAATGCAGGAGAGCTGCAGAAGTATTTTGGCGCGCGGATGGAGTTCGGCACAGCAGGGCTCAGAGCTGCCATGGGAGCTGGCATTTCCCACATGAATGACTTGACCATTATCCAGACGACCCAGGTATGGTGTTAACCCTTTTGTCTCACTTCAGTGGTCCTTTCTTTGTTTGGAAAGGACTAATTTATGACAAGTAAATGGATATTCAGTGGAAGATTAAATGTTTAGCCATGTGTCCAATTTATTTTTTCAGAAGTCACTTAAGTAATAGTTAACTGGGTACTGATCATGGAAAATATGCAGGGAGAAACTCTAAATTGAACACTTTTATCTTCCATATCTGATACACAGTTGGATTTTACACCACTAGAGAGATAAACTGCAGTGGACTGGTTGTCCTGTTACAACAGCTGCAAAAAATGAAAGGTAGACAGCATTAAGCTACATTTTACATGTGCAAAATTTCAGTTCATATGAATATTCTTTAATACTTATATATGTGAATAAATATTTCCATTACATCTGTTTTGTTTTTAAAAAGATTGTAATCACTGCAGCCTGATCTGCTTAGGTGTTCTGTCTTAAAAGAGGGCCATAACTAAAGTAACATTCAAAAACTGAAATGTTGGCCCTTGTGATTACTTAGAAAGTTCCCATACAAGGAAGCAAGTAACTGAATTGCTATTGAAAGTCCATGATTCAGACTAATCATGTTAACTCTTTCTGGAGTTAATTCTGATTTTTGGAAAAGAATGTAAGTACTATCAGACCTCACTATATTGATTTGAAGGTTTTTGCTATTTCCTGGTATTTTGTGGTGCCCTACACAAGTTGAACCCAAATCCAGGTTAGTACTTGTTTTGCTCATGAATCATCTTGCTGCAAGGATATGTTAAATGTTAAGATCGGGTTAATGAAGTGGCTTTATTTTCTTCAGGGATTTTGCAGATACCTTGAAAAAAATTTCAGTGACCTGAAAGAGAGAGGAGTTGTGATTGGTTTTGATGCTCGTGCCCATCCTCCAAGTGGAGGCAGTAGCAAAAGGTACTCTTCAGGTATTGCATATTTTGTAGCATAATTACATAAATCAACAGTTTTAAAAGCTGCTTCAACTGGCTTTTACATTATTTTTATATTCTGTCAATGTCAATGTAATACTTAATTGTACTTGTCTCTTGGGAATAGAGAGGGAACGTGGTTTGGCGTTACATGGATACATTGGATCCATATAATAATTTCTACTGCTTTTTTTTCCTCTTCCCTTAGAGTGAGGGACAGATAAACTGTAAACTCTAGTTAGTGAGAAAATGAATAAATGAATATATTTCAAGGAATATTTTCTTGTTGTTTAGGTTTGCAAGACTTGCTGCTAATACTTTCATCAATCAGGGAGTTCCCGTTTACCTGTTCTCTGACATAACACCAACTCCTTTTGTGGTAGGTTTCTCTATTATATCTTTTCTATATACACATAAATGCTGTCACATAGAAAAGAAATACTTCTACTAAGGAAAGCTCAGTAAACTTCTTCTGATGTTTAAAACACTTTTGATGTTTAAACATAAAAAAACTCTTTAAGTTTTATGTTTATTTAGCTATATTTATCTTACAACATCTACTACATTAAAAGGGAAGATCCTGTTAAGTTGTCTGTGACATGGGGCATGTTCCCATGCCTCATTCATGCTTTCAGACTTAGTTCTTTTATATAGCATTTCATAGTTTCCTGGGTGTTGTGAAGGATTAACAGGAACATTTTGGGCACTTCCTGGAGCCTGTATATTAACCTGTTTATTTTACTTGTGCCCCAGTAGCCTCTTTTCTTATGCCTTGAACTCAACTTAGTCCTTGATACTCTATCCTGTAAAAATCCAGTGTGCATTTCATCCCCAATTTTAGATCAGTTTTAGTTATAACATACTTTGAACTGAAATGGTCATGCAGAAGATACTCAAGTATGAAAATGAGCAAGTCTGAAACAGTTATCTTTTTGTTCTTGTGCTTTTTATTTTTGAGGGGGCGGGAAAGGGGAGAGAAGCCTTCATCTAAAGTAGTCTTCTCAAAAAAACAGGTTGCTAAAGTGCAGTGGCAGTTTTGCTGATACAGAATGTGTTTGTATTTCCACCATCATATCACTAGATGTCAGTGGAGCAATAAAAAAAATTACTCAAAGCAGCAGTTTGTCCCCTGCAATTCCAGTGACTGCTGTAAACATGTGACTAAGTAGGATGGAAAGCATCCCACTACTGATAGAAATTTTGGATCGAAGACTTCATAGGGCAGCTCAAAACAGTGTTGCAAGAGGTCAAGTTGATTGTCTTCACTTTAATAGCCAGGGCAGAACTAGAACTGGACCGCTGGTCACCAGTAATATTTAGTTTTTAACTTGGTGGTTCAGAACAGAATATGCTCCAGGGGCTGCTCTTAAAACACAGTAGGATGATGTTGCTCTAGTTCTAATTCTGTCTGCCCTATGAAAACTTCTCTCAGTTCCTTTAACAAGGACATTTTCAATTTTGTTCTGTAAAAAAGTACCAATGGTCCACAAAGCACCTGAAATGACACTAAGAGTATTTAAGATAGAAGAACACACAGAAAATAACAACTGTGTGTGTGCCACATGGGTGCCTCTTGCTGAGGTAAGTGCTGTTCAGCTTCTGCTTTAGGGAGTCAGTCTGTAGGACTCATTTATTAGTAATAAATATCCTCTCTTTTATTTAGTAGTATGTAAGTATTGCATGTCGATGAAAATAAGGCTTCTTATCATATTTCACACAATTCAGATAACTAACTTTCATTACAGCCCTATACAGTAACTCATCTGAAGCTTTGTGCTGGAATTATGGTTACTGCTTCCCACAACCCGAAGCAAGATAACGGTTACAAGGTATTTTTTAAATATTTTCAATTTCTATTTATTTATTTTTTCCTGTAAAGACATTATCACAGACTGGTGTATTTAGTTCCAAACATATTACCAAACAGAAGACTTGTTTGTTTATTCTTGAGATGTCTTTTTAGATATATATTTAAGTATGGTAGCATGTTATATTGCTAATAACATTGATTAATATCTTAGATCCAAAAAGGAGAAAGATAGAGCATGTTTTGGAACACTTAGCATATTTACTGATCTATTTTATGTATTACTAGATGTATTTTTAAAAAGATCCCTTTACAGATTGTTTATTTTTAAAAGATCTCTTTACAGTTGCAAACATAAAATTAAAAAATATGTGGAACCTAATGATCTGCTTGTACAAAGCACTTTGAATAAATTCTGTTCATTTCATGAAATCTCAATTCCTTTTTCTAAATGATGCTATTGATCAGTGTGACTTTTTTTCCTATGGTGCAAGAAACAAATGACCCAGAAAGCCACAGTCTGGGGTGGAGCTTGAGGTTTTTTATTCTGGTCTTTGTTTGTTTGTTTGTTTTTAATGAAGGCCAATGAGCTGCCAGTTGCCAATCAATATAGCTGGGCTGTTCACATTGACACTGTTGCCAAAATGCAGAAATGGAGGTTAAGAGGTTTCTGTTGATGGATAAGCAAAGTATTTGTGGAGATAGTATTTGTTCTCTGTACCTTGAGAATTTTTTGTCTTTTTAAATTGCCTTTTTTTTTTATGTTTTCATATTTTGATTTTGATAGCTTTTCCATGTGTTTGGATGCTTTGAAAATTATTCTTCAATAAACAAATAATAACAATAAACAAAATCAAGTTTTTACTTAATGATCTGTTATTTGGGCTACATGCTGTTTGGTTCTATAATAAACACATTAAAACTTAGTGAAATTTTTGCTTGCTGTGGTGGCAACATTGCTGCTTTTATACAACTGCAAGCTCCTTGTGTTTCTCCTTAAGGATTTTTTTTGTGGTGAAAGTGTTTGATTCTTACTTTAGTTTTTTAAGAGTTTTTTTTTTAGCTTGTATACTTTTGCTAAACATCTATAGAAGCATTTATAATATATCATAGGTAAAATCATTTCTAAGTCTAGCAGGAAAACTGCAGACTGCTACTTGTCTTCTCAGTAAAGACTAATTTCAAGACTAAATTCTTGATTTTCAAGACTAAATTCTTTCAAAAAATGAAAAAATCAAAAATTTTCAAAAATTTTCAAGACTAAAGTTTTGGTTAGTTTTTCATTATGAACCTCAATTAGAGGTGCAAGAAGAAACACTGATTGCTAACATAGGAATACTGTGGGTGTATTTTAGCTGGATGTGTCAGCTAATCTGGTATTCACCACCAGATTTAATACATCTTGGTCAACAAGAAAATAACAAAGCTATTTGTATAATACTGATGACCAAAATAATCTCTTATCTTCCTATCCTAAACCACTTAGGTGTACTGGGAAAATGGTGCTCAGATCATTTCCCCTCACGACAAAGGAATTTCTGAGGCCATAGAGGAGAATCAAGAGCCATGGCCTCAAGCTTGGGATGACAAACTTGTTGACAGCAGCCAGCTGCTTCATGATCCGTATGCCACCATCAGTAAGGACTATTTCAAAGACATACAGAAACATTGCTTTCACAGGTAACTGCTGCTAATGGGGGTAAGAATAAGGGGTTTCCATTTAGTTCTAGATATGTCAGCATGGTGGCTTAAATTAATGGAAGCCAGGCCAACCATGTTCCTGACATATTTTCCGTTTCTGCCTGTGCTCTATTGTCACCTTTTGTGGTAGTACCAGCAGTCAGGAGAACTGTAGTAAGTTGGTTGATAAAGTTATTCCAGGAGAAATACAACCCAACAAATCTGCTTTTTTAGTATGATCTCCCTGTATTAGCATGCCCCTGCATCAAAGAGGCTCCCAGTCTTGCCATGGCAAATCTTGTGCAGCTGAGGGTGAGCTGTGAATGTGACTTTCACGAATTAAAATTGTATAATCTTAGCTTTAAAATGAGCTTTAAAATGATAAGGTGAGCCAGGCTATTCAGCTGATTGTGAAAAGAGGAGCCCTTGCTGTGTCATTGCGGTTTTGGGTGTGTTCCTCTTATCCTTGCACAAGCTGATTTCTGTTATTTATTTAGCAAAATCTTACTCAACAAGTTAGAATGGATGTTTCTCTTCATGAGCTGTGTGTGTTTGCAGACTATGGATTAGATGAGGAGCAACTTGTTGGATCTGCTCATTTAAACCAAAATTGTAATCACTAGTAACCATGTTCTTGCTGTTTGGCTAAAAGCTTTGAAATCAGTTGTTACTAGAAGACTAGGCTTATGAGAGAAATGATGCTGCTTTCTCACGATATGAGGAGTCTGAATGACTTTGTGTCTCTGTTTTTTACATTTTTTTCTAGTAATGTATCTCACAAAAATGAAGGTATTTCAAGCTTGGTGTTGTACATTCACCGTATTCTGTCTTTGGAATTAGTGTAAATGCCAAAGTAGGGGATGAAGAGTCTCACTAGTCCATTTGTTCTCCACTGGCCACCTTTGGAGTCTCTTGAATGGAGTCCATAGAAATTTATCTTATCTAACATCCTGGCACGTGTAAACCACTTGAATATATAGAGTGATTTATAGAGCTGAGAGAGGAGGCTAAAACATTTTTTAAGCCACGAGTTTTAAAAAAAAAAAAAAAAAGTCTTCTATATTTTCATAATTTTAACAGTACTGTCAAATTCTGAAAGAGTGAAATAGTATATAGAATATTCTGCAACATTAAGCGTCCTATTAATCTGCTTGATTTCAGGGATATAAACAAGGAAACAAAGCTGAAATTTGTTCATACTTCCGTGCATGGTGTAGGTCATAAATTTGTGCAATTGGCCTTCAAGGCATTTGACCTTAGCCCTCCCTTTGCTGTTCCGGAGCAGAAGGATCCTGATCCAGAATTTCCCACAGTGAAGTATCCAAATCCTGAAGAAGGCAAAGGTGTTCTGGTAAGTAAATAAATATTTTTATAGTTATAATTTCTGTCAAAGTATTTCCATTCTGATAACAATCATGGCTGTAAATATAGAACAGAACTGTATTTCATTTCTCTTTTAATATCCTTGTCAAAGAGTTAGCTGGTGTTCTTTCATTCAAATGTATAACTCTTTATGAAACAGTTAGGTAATAATTAGCTGTAATTTAAAACTGTACTTTGTTCTGCTCTGTAATGGAACGTGCAGCATTGATTCATACAATGAAGTGAGCTTAGACTATTTTGGGGAAGGAGGTCTTTGTTTTTAAGATGCATCTTCATAGAAATTTTCAAAATGTTTTAACAAATTACATCTAAGATATGAGGACTAAATTGTTTTAAAACAGGCAGAGGCAGGCAGAGCCTTACCAGGTACAAGCACTTGTTTTTGAAGCATCCTGTTATCATCTAATTAGCTTTTAAGTCAGGCTGCAAAAATAGAATGATGTAGGTAAAATTAAATATCTTCTGTTTGTACATTCTACTGTCAGGTTTATATCCTATGAATTGCTTAAATGTAAATGAAGTTATATTATGAGAGAGCCATAATGATTTTGTGTGGTCAAGATAAAATAGAAGAAATTATTTGAAGTCTAGCTGCATTAATGCTCTTCTGGTATTGCTTGTCACGTTTCCAGACATTATCGTTTGCTTTGGCTGAGAAAGATGGGGCAAAAATCATTTTAGCAAATGATCCCGATGCTGATCGACTTGCAGTGGCAGAGAAACAAGAAAGGTATGAAAAGAGCAAAATAAAACCCATAAATATTGGACTTAAAAGCCAGACTAATTTGGGGAATTTTTGTTACCAGTGTTGCATAGGAAGATAAACAATCATAGTAGTTCTTTTTTGGATTAAAAGTATGTAGACACGTGAAAGGATGACATAAAGTACACAGTGGGAGACAGTAAGTTAAAAAGGAATTAATTTTAGACAATGCACGGAAGCCAGAATAAATATTTGACATTTACTGAACTTGAGGTATGCACAGAAGCATGTGAATTATTCTGATTCTGTTATACCTTCTAAAGATAGATTTTGTTTTTTCCAAACAGAACTTTTCCACAGACAGAAAAACATTTTTGATACTGTGTTTCTGCAGAGCCTTTATAGCTTCATGTTGACTTCAGGATAAGTGGAAATCACTATTAATATGAACCCTTTATTTCTCATACCATTAGAGACTAAATCTTGTACTTGATTATTAGATTAGATGAGGCATTAGCTGATGTGGGCCTCTCTTACACATTGTTTTGTGAAGAGAAGGTACCTGCAATTCACCTTAAATTCTGTCAGTGTTCCATATTTCTTGGTATAGACATTTGTTCTCTGCTTTGCAGTAAAAGGTGCACAACTGATGCCTTGAACTGTGTGTATCCTATTAAAGAATGGGATAGTAACAGGTAAACCTTCCTGACAGCAACTTCTTAGGCTTGTCAGACGCTTAGATGTGTGACTTATAGGTTTGGCTTAATATTGTTATGCCCTTACTGCATACTGCTTAATATCATTCGCCTCTACAAAGCATTTGTATTTCTGAATAGTGTAATATTTGACTGAAAATAAGCTGCACTGGATGCCATTATGTGCAGATATGGTGCTTCCCTTCCACCTAGCTGAAAAAGGCAGATGGTAAACTGAAGTCCTGGCCCACAGTTACAGTCTTTAACAAAAGTAAACTTGAGGCCCTCAAGTGAACAGAGCAGAATGGACAGAGCAGACTTGCTGCTGAGTCAGGAGCAGAAATCGTGTAAATGAATCGTTTGCTTTGAGAGCAGGCAGAGGTACAAAATCCTGGCAACACCCCTAGGTACCTGTGCCATGAGGTGGGCACTTGCCAGATGTCCTCAGTGATTGCTCATGAGACAAATAATTTGTTTGTAAATCAGCTGGACAGATTCTAACACTCCAGTGAAAATGGAAAGCATGTGCCTCTCCACACCGAACAGCTGCTTTGGTCCTGTAGGAGCTTCAGAGAGTGGGGCTGGAGGGTTGACTCTATATTCACATTATCTGAACCAAAGAGGCTTTCTTGCTTGTAGAAGAAGAATGGTCTAATTGGAATCCCCTCTGCTCTACCTTTGAAGACTAACAGTATTAGCCAAAATATCTTGGTTTGAGTATTTTGGCACATGCCAGTCTAAGCCACAGTTACTTTAGCAAGACCTCGGATGACTTTAATCAAGATCAGAATGAAGTGTCTGCTAGCACAGCGACAACTGGAAAAGCCTAAGAATATAAGTGGTCCTATTAATTAGAAATATGATGTTAGCCACTCAGAAAAATGTTGCATTTGGCAAAAGAAAATGGGCATGGAGGCAAAGTGGTCTTCTCATTCTCCTACCTAATTGTTTAGCCAGCCTTAATTCTGCCCTAACTTTAGGTTTTGCTCCTCCTGCCTAACTTGGCTGAAGCTACTTGTACACTAATCAGAGTATTAATATAGGCTTCTACAGTATCTATACTTCTTCTTTGACAGAACCTCCTGCTAGAGCACAGTCTCTCAGCTAAATTGTTGCTGTACATTACTTTGTGCCTCTTGGCATCAATAAAGTGCAGGACACTGAGTCTGCTTCTCTTTCACTCCAGGTACTGTTTCTGTAGGTCTTGGGTTTTGTCAGTTTAGTTGTGTCTTTGCTCCCTTTCACAACTGCGTTTTTGGGCAATATTCACATCTGTCTCTCTGTCTTTTTTTTTTTTTCCCTATGTTTCCCTTGGTCTATGAACAGATTGGAACTTAAAGTCATTTTTTATATTTCTTTCTGACATGTTCCCCATCTTCTTCATTTAAAGACCTATATGTCAATGGGTCATTGAAAGTATTTGGCACTCAGCCAAGTAAAAAAAACATCATTGAGAATTGTTTCACTGTTTATGTCAGTGTTATCATATGTCAATGTTTGTCTTAAATGTTTGTTTTATAATTTGTAGCTGCCATGTTTTCTTTCTTTTTTTATTTGTTTTTTAATATGTTGGAAATACCTTTTTAGATAAACTCATAAGTTGGTAACTATGATAGAGGAGGAAGGTAACCACTTAAAATTCTTTGGATAAGGAGATTCTTTGTTCATATAAAAAAAACCATAATAACTCATTACTTTTGTTTGTAATTCAGATACAGTGGCTACAGTGGTTAGTTTTCTTGTATGAAAGAATCTTGAATCATTTTTTTGTCAGTACCCTATAGTTTAAATTTTGAAATGTACTTTGAATAAAATATACTATATTTTGATACTATGCTTTGAAAAACAAGTAAAATATTTGAAAAAATACTGTTTGAACAAGTATTTGAAAATATACTTTCAGAAATATATATGAAAAATACAGAAATACATATATATGGTGGTTTTTTTTTTTTTTTTTTTTTTTCCTCCTAGTGGTGAATGGAAAGTGTTTTCTGGAAATGAGCTGGGAGCTCTTTTAGGCTGGTGGATCTTCACTTGTTGGAAAAACCAAAATCAGGACACTTGTGCCATTAAAGATATTTACATGTTGTCCAGTACCGTTTCTTCCAAAATCCTGAGAGCAATTGCACTGAAGGAGGGTTTCCACTTTGAGGTAAACTCTCGCCTGTTACTCTGTGTTCATTTCTTGGCTTCTCTCTACCATTTAGTGTTTCTAAATACTTGTTCCCTATCCCCTTTTCTTTCTCCTCTCACACACGGCTTTAGGAAACCCTGACAGGTTTTAAGTGGATGGGGAACCGTGCGAAGCAGCTTATGGATCAGGGGAAAGCTGTTCTGTTTGCGTTTGAAGAGGCTATAGGTAAGATGAAATATTACCTAAGTTCTGATAACCTGTAAAATAATGGAAATAGGACAACTGCAAAAAGGGTCCCTTCACCACAGCAGACGCATTTCAAATTCATGTAATATATTGGGCTGATTGATGTTGCTAGCTTTCTTTAGGAGTCTGAATTTGTTCAGCACTAGATATTGTGATATGAGCTTAGCATGTCTGTTTTCAACAGCATTGCTTAGCAGGCAGGCTATAGATTGTGCACACACTGGGTTGTTGGTTTGCTTGCTTTGTTCACAAGAAAATAGTACTTTCAGATTTTGGATTGAGTATGTGAAACTGACACTTTAAGCTTAAAAGTGAATTAAAAAGAGAACTTTGTGTTTTTCTGCCTTTCATGGTAATTCCAAAAGTACTCAGAAGTATCTGTGTCCCAAAGATGACATAAATCTATGTCATCTATAAATCTATGCTGTATATCATGCATATATGTATATATGCTATAAATCTGTGCTGTAAAACTATTGAATATGTTGTTTCTTAAAGTATTGAAATTAACAATATTCATCAGAAGATAATACTTCTCTGAATCCCAGTCTTTATTGAAAATATTTTTTGGTTTAATTCTAAAATGTTTTTAGCCTGAAAACCTGTATTTCCCCTTGTGGAGCTGTTAGCCTGGTTAACTTTTTTTCTGCTGTGTATTGTCTAGTTTCCTCATACAAATTTCTACTCGCATAATTTTGTTTCTTCAGGGTATATGTGCTGCCCTGCTGTTCTGGACAAAGACGGCGTCAGTGCTGCAGTTATAGCTGCAGAGATGGCCAGCTTTTTGGCAACCAAGAACTTGTCTTTGACCCAGCAGCTGAAAGCAGTCTATGATGAGTGAGTTTGATTATACTTGTCCAATGTTACATTTTCTTCATTCCATAATACTGCGGTTAATAAGACTCAGTCACAACCCGTAGTATATGAAGAAATTAAGTACAGAAGTATGTTAACAGGAATATTCTAGAAAGCTGTGCTGTCTCATGGGTATGAATATATTGAGTTGATTCTGTCTAATTTTAAGGTATTTTTACCCTGCACACATCCCCTCTCAAAAAAAAAAAAAAAAAGGTTACTGGCATTTTTTTGTTTCTTTGGAGAGTGTTTTTCTCTTCCTGAGAAGTTGTGCTCTAGACCTCAGCTCTGTCTGCAGAGCAGGTTGTTATTTTGGCCAGCAACCCCTGCCTGAACTCTAGTCGTCAGAGTGCCTCTTGCTGCCCAACCATATGGGACATGCAGAACCACGGGGCATCGTGGCCCCGGGTACATGGCAAGTTTATTGTACCCATAAAAGGAAGCTTGCTTCTGTCCTGCATGTCGGGCTCCTTCTCATCAGAGACTGCTAATATTATGTTAATGACAGGCTTTTTATTGTAGTATTCTGTTTAGATAGATAGATAGATAGATAGATAGATAGATAGATAGATAGATAGGGATAAATGAATATTGGCTGCTTTCTGTTTCTTTTCTGAATATCAAGAGCAGAACTGCTGTGACTGGGCATAACTTTTGGCTGCTTACAGCTGAGTGTTCTTATGAGTACTTAATATGAGGCACTACTGTTGTTTTTCTTTTCCCTGTTGTCTGGGAGATGTTTAATATCTTCACAGAGATGAAGAAGGATTTCATGCTGGGGAGGAAGACGAGGTTGGTGGGGGTTTTGTTTCTTTGGAGGGAGCAAGTGGCTCCTTCACGATCCTATATAAAGTAGAGCAATTAAAGTGCTGAGGCCCTTTAAAACATAAGGGACAAAATTATGCTGCAGTTGAGTGATCATGAGTATAGATTATTGTTCTTAAAGATGTATATTGTGTGTGGTAAACAATTCTAATAAGAAGCTTTTTTCATTAACTCATTATTATTGTGTCTTGGCAGGTATGGCTTCCACATTACCAAAGCTTCGTATTTCATCTGCCATGATCCTAAAATTATTGAACAGCTTTTTGAGAACCTTAGAAACTATGAGGGAAAAAATACTTACCCAAAATTCTGTGGCAGATTTAAGGTTTCTGGAATAAGAGATCTAACTACTGGATATGACAGCAGCCAGCCAGATCAAAAGGCTGTAAGTAGTTTTTTTTTTTATTATTTTTAATGTATGCAGTCATAATATATGTATATGCACCTATCTATAAAATACAGAACAACACTGTAAAACCTATCACATCCAAAGCAGTATCTTAAAATGAGTCCAGTTTGGGGTGCTAGTTTTGTCTTGGTGGGGGAATTGAGGTTGATTTGTTCAAGATGGCAGCATTGAAAGGTTGGTAAGGACGATTGTGCCATTGACAGCCATTTCCACAGATTTTCTTTCTTGGTTTGACCAGACCAAGTCTGTCTTGCATTATTTTGTCAGAAGGGTAAAGCTAAGCTGTCTGCTGAGATGTGGCTTCGATTTTTTTAGTCTTCCAGGATCTGTATTTCTTTATCTTCTTGAGGAAGCCTCTCAGAGATTTTTGTGTTTGCAGTCAGGATGTTGACTAGACCTGAGCTTTCTAGTAGTAAGGAACAGCCAGATCCCAGTGTGAGGGTAAGACTGTCATTTGTTTTATTGTGCTCCGAAGACCACAATGATGAAGAAATGAGAACAAAACTTACTTTTAACCGATGTATCAGTTATGCAGTGTCACGTCATGGATTGCATCTCAGATCATTACACATGATCTCATTTTCCAACTCCTAAAAATGATTCCTTCTGTTTCTAGATACTTCCTACTAGTAAAAGTAGCCAAATGATAACGTTTACTTTTGCTAATGGAGGAGTGGCCACTATGAGGACCAGTGGGACAGAACCAAAAATCAAATACTATTCTGAACTTTGTGCACCGCCTGGAAACAGGTATTGTCACTTGTAGGATTAAGTTTGGGCTAGTAGTGGTTGTGATGTGGGTTGTTTTTTTTTTTCTTATATTACTTCCATGGGGAAGAGAGCTGTCTGTCATCAAATAATACTAATATAACTTTTATTCTTTTGCGAATGAATAAGTATCAAGTTTTAATTCTGCAAAATTTATGGAATCATCCCTACTGTCACTTAAATGTGTCTAAAATTGGTTTTACCTTCAGTGAGAACAGAACGTTGTTCTATATAGTGCCTTGAATGAAAGAGAGAATTTTCCCTGTATTTCATATGTGTGTGTGTGTATAAAAATATGTAATTGCTTCGAACTGAATGGAAAACTTTACATATAGTTCTATATACTATATACCCTTGCTACATTTAGTTATAATATCATTGATTGATAGCTTTGGAAATCTAAATGATTGTCTGGAATGTCTGGAAGATGAGCAATTATTTATTGCTGTCATGGTTATAATGCTTTCTTATTGATGAAAATTCATCTGAAAACACATTACAAATAGAAGTTACTAATTTATTATCTTGACAATTTATTCAGTAGAGCTGCTGAACTCAAACAGGCTTTCATATATTGCAGGTTATATTCTGGAGGTGTGTTTGTCCGTGGTTTTAACTGCCTCCATTCACATCAGTTGCGTAGTAAAACATCAGTGCGGAGGTTTTTAGAAACCATCAGGAGATTTTAAGAAATTAAGTGCATTGCTTTTGGCATTAAGAGAAAATGTTTGCCTAAAATTAGATGTTGGATTTAGAACTGCCCCTATATTGAAAATGTACAATTTTAGCTTCTCCATTGTGACACTTTTTTGTATTTGTGTGGATTTTGTTTCTTAGTGACGCTGAGCAGCTGAAGAAGGAATTAGATGAATTGGTCAACGCTCTTGAAAAACATTTCTTTCAGCCAGAAAAAAACAATCTTCAACGAAAGACAGAGTGAACTAACCAAGCGGCTAGCTTCACTGCATTTGTTTTGCAGCATTAGAAGTGCATTATTTAAGTTGTAAGGATTTTCAGGACCAAACATCTGAGAATTTAGACTAAAGAGCACTTAACATATACTCTTCTGCTTACTCTGGAGTCCAGTACCTTATTCTGGAATAGAAGTACCTTTATCCTCAAAGGAGCAAAAGAAAGTAAATGAAAAAAAAAAGAATAAAAAATAATCAATCTATGAACTAAAAATTGTCTGCAAATAAATTTTGGTCAAAACTTGTTCTAATTCAATACTGTAAGCAATATCCTGTTTTCTGAAATGCAGCCTGATGCTTTTTTTTTCTTTGTGTGCGTGTGTTGTGTGCTTGTGTAATCTGAGAAGATTGTGATTTCTTTTTCTAAGTTAAGATTGTTTTCAAGGCAAGAGCTTCTGTTAACAGGGAGCTCTGGAAGCCTATGGTGAAACTTTACCAAACTTGCCAAACTTGAGATAAATGTTTTAGACATAGTGATTGTCCTTTTTTATTATTATTATTATTATTACTTTTTTCTCCTTGGAAATTTTAGCCCAAGAAGCAAGAAATCCCCCATGAATTCGTGGGACAGCTTCTGTTTGTCATCTTCACTGAATAGTGGATGTGTTTTTTGCTGTTGGACATAACTCAAGTATTTCAGATTTTTCCTTGTGCATGCTAAGTATGCAAAAACAAAGTATATTCCACATGTTACTAAATCTGAACCTATTCTTGAAAGTAAAAGAGCACTTAAAACTTCAGACCCGAACTCAACGTGTTCGAGTCTGCTTCACCTGAGCTTGAGGCAGAGCCGTCTAGTCATTTTCTTCTACTTGCTTTGTTAATGAAATGCAAAGGCAGCATTAGTTGTCTGCAAAATGATTTTGGTTTTAGTCCTCTTATTTGTTCTTGGGAGTATGCTTGGAAGATTCCAGTCCAGCACAAGGCTCATCATCTAGAACTGAAATTAGGAGGAATTTCATAGCCGTCCATAAGAAAGGGGCATGAGAGAAAGGATATATCTTGTTAAGGAACTAAAACAATACAACTAAGTGTTTTTCTCTGCAATTGATGTCGTCCGAACCCGAGTTTCTTAGCAAAAGTGCTCTTTCATTTCCTTTGCTTTCTTAGCACTTGTGATGCTGGGTGTCCAGTTGCCTGAGATCTACAGTGACAGCTGTGAGATACAAGGCTGAGATCATAGTAGGAAATGGAGCAGACATTGTAGAAAATGCGTGAGCTCTCTACAGTTTCTGTATGAAGGTTCTCCTGGGCTTCAGCACCTAACGTGTCTCGTGCCCTAACCACAGACTAGCCTTGCACAACGGAGCTTCCTGAAGCCTGTTGCAGCCCGGGCTCCCGGCTCCGTGATGGCCGCGGCTGTGCCCAGCGCTGCCCTGACACATCCCCGCGCTCAGGCTGGGGCATCCAGCCCCTGCAGGACCAGCCTGGGCCCAGCGTCTCTCAGCTCTCTGTAAGATGTGGGCTCTGCTGAGCTGATCTGTCACTTAGGGGTCATCTACACGGCAAGGCTATAGTTTCCAACCTTAATTGCTATTCTGTGCCCTCCTGTGCTGCCTGGAAAACTTGTAGGGATTTCATCTGCCATAGAAGCAGGCACTTCCCTGTAGTGTGGGGATACTTGGGATGGATGGTGGCCGCGAGGCTGGTTCTGCTGCCGGACAAATATTTGTGTGTATGTTGCAGTAGGTAGCTACTTGTTCTGAGTCTTCATAAAGAAGACCACTTTTAGTTGTGGTAGTCAGTGGCACAGAGTCCAGTTGGAGACCTGTAGTTAGCGTGTCCCCCGGGTGTCCCCCGGGGGTCGGTCGTTGGTCCGGTCCTGTTCCACTTATTCATTAATGACCTGGATGAAGGGCGGGAGTGCTCCCTCAGCAAGTTTGCGGATGATACCAAACTGGGTGGAGTAGCTGATAGCCCTGAGGGCTGTGCTGCCATCCAGAGGGACCTGGACAGACTGGAGGACTGGGCAGTGAGAAACCTCATGAGGTTCAACAGGGGCAAGTGCAGGGTCCTGCACTTGGGGAGGAATAACCCCGGACACCAGTACAGATTAGGGGTGGACCTGCTGGAGAGCAGCCCCACAGAGAGGGACCTGGGTGTCATGGTGGATGACAAGTTGACGATGAGGCAGCAGTGTGCCCTGGTGGCCAAGAAGGCCAACGGGATCCTGGGATGCACTAAGAAGAGCGTCTCCAGCAGGTCGAGGGAGGGGATCGTACCCTTCTACTCAGCCCTGGTGAGGCCACATCTGGAGTACTGCGTCCAGTTCTGGGCTCCCCAGTACAAGAGGGATGTGGAGCTGCTGGAGAGAGTCCAGCGCAGGGCTACCAGGATGATCAGGGGCCTGGAACATCTGCCCTATGAGCAAAGGCTGAGGGAGCTGGGCCTGTTCAGCCTGGAGAAGAGAAGGCTGAGGGGGGACCTGATCAGTGTGTGTAAATACCTCAAAGGAGGCAGTGAGGAGGAGGAGGCGACCTCTTTTCAGTGGTGGCCAGTGATAGGATTAGAGGAAATGGGTACAAACTGAAGCATTGGAAGTTCCACAGGAACTTAAGGAAACAGTTTTTGACAGGAGGCTGAGAGCGCCTTGGAACAGGCTGCCCAGAGAGGTTGTGGAGTCTCCTTCTTTGGAGATCTTTAAAACCTGCTTGGACGCAGCCCTGTGCCACGTGCTCTGGGTGACCCTGCGTGAGCAGGGAGTTGAACTAGATGACCTCTGAGGTCCCTTCCAACCTTAAGCATTCTATGATTCTATATTATAGAGGGGGAAAAAATAAATCAAAAAGTGTTTTACTGAGTTGTAGGACAAGCCTCAGCATGCCAATCTGATACCATTTCCTAGGGATGTGCTAACTTTGTCTTGCATCAGAGAAAGGGGATCTAGAATTAAAATGAAGAACTGAAATGCAAGCACTAAAAGTTTACCAAAAAGAGGGGGTTGCACACAGAGCCAGAGCTCTTCTGCAGCTTCCTCCGTCGAAATGTTAAGTAAGAGAACAAAGCCAAATTTAGATAATACAGTGATGATTAGTTTCAGGACAGACATAAAAACAGACAAATGCAATTTATGAGTAACCAAGCTTGTGCTCGGAGCAGAGGCACATAGTTTTTTTTCCAGAAATGGTGACTGCCAAGGCTGTAATAAGGAATGTTTGCAGTCTGGACTGGACTCAAATCTAAGGATATTCCTGGCTGCTCTTAGAGAAAACTGCATCCCTAAGTTACCAAAACCCATGTAAAATGAGTCTAGATTTTACAGCTTGTGATTCCAGTGGAAGACAATGGGAATTGAAAACACCAGATTGCCCCAGGAAATCATACCTGCAGGGGAATGAGCAAAATGCTTTTAGATTGAGGAAAAATCAGTGTAGCATTAAAACTCTCCCATAAAAATGAAAGCATTGCA
This sequence comes from Nothoprocta perdicaria, assembly GCF_003342845.1. Lineage (NCBI taxonomy): Eukaryota > Metazoa > Chordata > Aves > Tinamiformes > Tinamidae > Nothoprocta > Nothoprocta perdicaria. The sequence goes on along the minus strand of NW_020455204.1, from coordinate 9,814,697 downwards.
ATGTGTTAAGACTAAACTAATGGACAGCATTTTAAGGTTATTAGTTTGTTTATTAATCATGAGTAAAATCTACTTCTAGATCATAGTTGTTTCAAGGAATGTTATCAAACAGTTTGGCTGGAAGAAAGTAAATATATTTCACCTTTCTTATAGTATAAATAGTCTACAAGTATGTGTTCACTAACAAAGTTGTTCCCTGCCCCTTAGTTTGCCCATAAGTATAGAAGTGGAAGGTAGTCTTTGGTAAAATAAACTCAATTGCTTTTTGCGCTTTCCTTTGGAGTTTATTTGCATTATAAACATGCACAGGTTCATATTTCTGCTGAACTTCCAAATAGAAGCAAACATTTTTACTTTCGCAGTGATTGCCACATAACTGAAATTAGGTCAGGCACAATCCAAACTGTGCCTAATGGGATGAGCCTATTAGACTGTCCAATCACATCCTAACATCCGTCTAAATAAAAAGTAATATAAATGATGGCATAGCAACAGCAGCTTCCAAACAAGAGCAAAAGCTTAAAATACATGATCTCTAGTATGTCATTTTCAAATGTATTTACGGGAGTGAAGGGGAGAGAGGAGTGATCGTGAGATGTGGAATGTGCAAAAAGGCAGAGGCACCTGGGCTGGTTGGAAGCAGGAGCTCGGCTCCTTCCTGACCCTGTAGCCCTGCTCAGTGATAACCAAGGGCCTCTTGCCTATGAAAATCATCACTAACTACTGTTGCTCTCATGAATTCTTCCTGAATATGAACTAGGCCAACACAGGCCACGATAACAGCGTCGGTTGAGTTTTGTTTATGGAATGCCTGGAACTATATATAAATAGCATGTGGGGATGCAGTGTCATTGGCCAAGAATGTAGCACTTTACCCAGAGCTCGTTTAAGTCAAAGGACTTAAAACGTTTTGCATCACGCTTGTAGAGGTTTATGCAAAACAAATTGCAAATAAACATTCACACTGTTTTATTTGAGTGGTAATAATCGATCATCATGAGCAGTCTAGGGGTAATGTGTAGAGGTAGGTGCAGCGTAGGTGAAATAAACCTGGTGGTGTTGTGGTGATAGGTTCTAGTCCTAGATATCCCTTCATCTCTTCACTTTAAACCCATGTTTCTGGAAAGAGAGAAGAATAGGGATTTACTGTTCCAGAAAATTGAACAGAATTAATAAGTCTTTTGTTCAGAACTTTTACCAAAATGCAGATACAGGCATTCTGCTTCTGTGTGTTACATAGACACTTCTTAAGGACTGTACCGTACTACTCCCTCATTGTTTTCTTCCTGTTTTCACACATGAAACTTGGACTACTATTATTTTTTCCTACATAAGCAACCTATTAGAAGGAAATATGGAGAAGGAACACAGTCTGATGTACTCTCAAGGCTGATGATTGGGGAACTGGGAGGCAGGTTGAACACGCTGCAGTCGAGTAGAAAGCAAACTGTTTTTTCTGCATCCTGGATAAATAAATGCATCCCACATAAACAAGAGTGAGCTTTTTTTCTTTAAATATAGGGTGCAAGTACCTCCCTTCAGGAAAGAAGTGTGGAACAATGACTCATGAGGATAGAGGAGCACATCCTTCAACCCCAGAACCACTGCTGATCGCCCAAAGAGGCATCAGAAGCTGTCAGCAGCTTTTGCCTCTTTTAACCCCCTCAAAGGCCCCCTCTTGCTATCTTTACCACGCAGATAAATCACATTGCAAACTTGAGAAAATAGAAATGACAAAACATAAATGCTAAAACATCTTCTTTACGGCAAGGATAGACCATGAAGCTATACGCCACACAAGTATTCAAAGCACTGCTTTATCCCATATTAACTTGTTTTTCACATTACAGCTGATAACCCCACAGTATACACACAGCTACATATACAAGCGAGCTCTTCTTACATCTAAACACAGGCTCACGTGATACAGCTTTAATCTTGTGCGTAGGTTCTCAACCCCCCTTGGCAGCAATTTGCTTTGCGTAAGCTGCAGCGCTTAACACCACGAAAATCAGTGGTCAGTTAGATGTTCCCTGCTGAACATGGTGGAATTTGGTCCAGATGTTGCCTGTGACCTGTGCACTTCTCCACTGTATCCCCTTAGTGCCTCAGTGTTTTAATTACGACATTTCCATCTGCTGGGGAGAGGCAGCACGCTAACACCTTCTAAATTCATTGGCAGATCCAATGAACCCACCACAATGGGAAAGGGTATTTCTGTTACCTGGGCTTTTAAATTAGTTTTAATAAAAATACAAAATATTCTAAAAAAAAAAAAAAGTCATATAAAGTTGCAAACATTATATTAAAATTTTCTGAGACACTCAGAAATTTTTATTTTTATTTTATTACATTTTACCCATAAACATCATAGAAAATTGGTTGGATTAAACTGACAATGACTCCCTGACCCTGAATAGGTTTTCAGACTGTTTGCCAAATATAGTTACTTCAGGTTTATCTCCTATTAAATTTAAGAAAGTATTTTAGGCTTGCCTGAGTTAAAGAAGGGGAAGATATTCCAAGCAAATGGAACTTTTAAAATGATGTAAAAGTAGGCTTTAACCAAGACATTTCACTTTGTTTATAAAATATTCTATCAGAATGCAGTTAACTTGACAAAAACTCTCCTAGTCAAAGAAGGAAAGCATATACACAGAGATCACAGGAAAAATAACAGAGGGCCCTGCTGATGAGTTTAAGCACGGTCAGTTCCCTTTCCCAGCCACCCAGGAGGAGAGGGAAAAGAGGATTTGTACGTGTAATGCTCTAGCATTGACCCCTGGTGTTGTCCAGGGATTCTCCAGGCAACAGAAATAGTCTTCTAGGATCCTTATCAGTCTCTCTGTCATGTTTTGAAAAACAACAGGGGAGCCGTGAGAAAGTCTTCCTGAAATCAACGTTTGGTAATTTGGGAATGTGCTGCAGTTGCCAGACTGGGAATCACAGTTCACAGATTTTCCTAACGTGATTACTAGAGGCTGCACATAAAACGCTCGGGCTGCAGCTTGAGCCAGACCAAAGGACTTGCTGGGCTCAGGGGCTGAGTTTGCTGGGCTGTACCTGGGGTGCTAGTGCTGCTGCTCACTGGGAGAGCTTAGGGAGGCTCCCTCAAGAAAGGCAAGGTTTGCAGGGAGGTGTGATTCCTTCTCCTGCAGCACAGGATGCTCTTGGAAAGGCCCTCATGCCTACGTGCACGTTGGAAGAAGCAGCAGCTAACTAGTACCGGGGTTATGTATGTAAGATTAGGAACAATTACTCTGGGGGAACTACTGATCTTTCATACTTATCATTGTAAATGTCAACAATCCTCTAAAAATATACTTAGCAAGCAAAAGGTCACATAGATACAACCGCCATACACTTTGCGGGGGCGGCTGTAGGTTCAGACACCAGAACCTGTGGGTTGTTCCCTCCACCTGAGGCCATGTCGTGCTTGTACGTGGTGGTTTTGTGCACAGCTTTCCTCACGGCAGTGCACGTGCAGCAGCAGAACAGATTTCCTGGGGAAAGCTCTGATGCTGCAAACGTGCACAGATTCGGGGTGAGCAGCTCGGTGGCCTCCCAGCCAAGGCAAACCGAAGTGAGCTGTGCAGAAGCTGTTGGCAGGGCTGGCACAAAGGGCGCCCGCTCGCCGGGAAAGGGCCCGTGCTGAGGCCTTCTGTTAGACCTCCACATCCAGGCACGTCTTTCGGGGCCGCCCGGGCAACGGGACCACCCAACAGCGCCAAACCCCGGGTTGCTTTACGCGGGCGCAGGCAGGAAGCAGCGACGCGGCGCCTCACGCAGGGTGAGAGCTTCGCAGGGAAGAAACACTCAAGTTTTTCGGGGGAGGAGGCCCGAATTAGCAACGCTCCCAGCCAACTGCACCGATAGCAGCTCCTTCCCCGCGCGCCCAGCTCGCGGCG
>NW_020455204.1:9798266-9810489 GCF_003342845.1 Nothoprocta perdicaria | reverse complement strand
GGGCAGGAGCCGCCGGGTGCCGCGCACCTGCGGCGGGCGGCGCGCGGGGCCGCTGAAGCGAGGCGGGCTCCGCGCTTGGCCGTTCGTGTCCCCAAGTTTCCTGCTCCCCGAGCCCGCCCGGCGCCGCGACGGCAACTTTCCCTCCGCGGCCAGTCGCCATGCGGCGCCCCCCGCAGGCACCCAGGGCTGCGCGGGGCTTTCGCGGCGCCCGCGTTGAACCTGGGAAAGGGAGCGATCGCTGGAAAACGCGCGCGGGAGCGGCGCGGCTCGAGTGCGGTTATTTACGGAGCGCCTGTCGGCGCGCGCGCGCAGGCCGCGTCGCGCCCGCGCTGCCCCGGGCCGCGCATGGCGGGGGTTGCGCCCGCCAAACGGAACGGACCGCTTGGGGCCGAAACTGATCAATATTGCGTCTCCTGAGTCGCCAGTGCCGCTCCTCCGGGGCACGTGATGCCGAATGGGAAACCCGCGTCGCCCAGAAACGCCCCGCGTCGCCCAGAAACGCCCCGCGGTGCCCAGAAACGCCCCGCGTCGCGAGCGGCGCCGGCTCCTGCCCGGCGGAGCGCCCCGCGCCAGGCAGGGACGCGGATCCGCTGGAACGCGCGGCGCTTCCAGGGGCTTGCGGGTGACTCGGCGCTTTGTCACTTGGTAATGCGGGTAACTGAAAAGTTGGATGCGGGTCGTTTGGCTGTGGATATGTAATTGAATAAAGTGGAGTTGCATTTGGGACGTGATTTACCTCGTTCACAAAAAAACACAAGGTTGCTCTTTATTTTTATTGTGCTGCAGTGGTAGGGCAGGCTGGCAGTGTGTTTGCATCAGTGTAGGGCTGACTCAGGAGTATTAATGCTCTAACCTCCATCATCAGAATATTAATTTCAATGGACTGTAGTAAGAAAATAGCAACAGATGTCCAGGGCAGGAATAGCGAATTGCTTTTTTCATGTGTTAGTTGTTTATGAAATTCTTGTTTTATGTAAGAGCCAAGATTTTATTGCCATGTTGCTGGGGTCTTTTTCTTTTTTTTTTTTTTTTTTTTTTTTTTTTTTTTTTTTTTTTTTTCCCCCTTTTTTTTTTTTTTTTTTTTTTACATATTTTATTTATATAATGATATGGTGTGTTTTGTTTTTTTTAAAAAAAAAAAAAAAAAAAAAAATTTTTTTTTTTTTTTTTTTCCGTCTTAACTCACACCCCATTTCATTATTTTTTCCCTAATTGAGGAGTAAAGAGAGGGTTAAATGCAAGCGTGACTGCAATTTCTGGGGAGCCTGGACTTCTGCAGTTTCACGTGGTGTCTCCACAACAGCCGCAGCTTCAAACGCCCTGGCACAGGCTACCCAGGGAGGCTGTGGAGTCTCCTTCTCTGGAGATCTTCCAAAACCTCCTGGATACCACCGTGTGCCCCGTGCTCCGGGTGTCCCTGCTGGAGCAGGGGGTTGGACTAGATGATCTCAAGGTCCCTTCCCACCTCAACCATTCTGTGATCCTGTGAAAAGGAAGCAACAGGTAGTAAGTTGCTGTGAGATTCAGAACAACCACCTCATGGGCAAAAGAGCATCTCGTGTTTCTAAATGCCCAGCTGCACTGAGCTAGAACTGTCCAATTTAAAGCATCCTGTGTAGTTGTCTCCCACGTGAACTGCCGGGCTCTGGGAAGTTGGGGTCTCTCTGCTCAAGGACTCACAGGTCAAGCTACTTGTTAGTCTTTGGGGTGCTGAAGCTCTCGTCGCTTCCATGCTTGGTGCATCTCCAGACATCATCAGCTTTTTCCCAGCACTCCAGCTCCTATTTTCCCCTGCCAGGGGAAGAGCTGAGGAGAGTGGAAGGTTGTTTTGATCAGCTAGCTGTGGTTAGGATTGCAAAAAATTATGTTTTAAACAAGCGTCTGAGACTTCTGGATGTATCTTTGGATTTAATTTAGTTCAGTCCAGAAGAAACAATGGATGAAGACTCTTCCTCACTATTGTGAAGAAGAGCACTGCTGCTCTTTTGAATCATATGGGTCCTGCTGGTTTAGAACAGTTTCTCCTATTGCTTTGTCTATGTAAAAGCTTGAGCCCATCCCAGATCCTTCTGGCTTTCCCCAGCTGCTACAGCCTAATTTCTGGTGCTGCAGCCTTGCCCATGGTCTGCTCTCCATACCCCAAAAGATCCCCTGCCTAAATGCAAAGCTGACCTGGTCCTGTCTGCACTCCAGCCCAGCCCCTGTGTGTTGTCCTTGCAGACAACAAGGCGAGCCCATATGTGTCTCTTGTGAGAGGAGGTGGAAGAAGTGTGTGGCGCGGGTGAGAAGACCTGTGCCCTTGTTTAGGAGCAGTTACAGCTCAGGCCTAACGCCCGTGAGCGGCGACGAGAGCGGAGCTAGGGAGCTGCGCGTGCCGCGCTGCGTGAGCGCCCGGCTGCTGCAGCAAACGCAGCTGAACCCGGGCGAGCCAAGCGGTGCCAGAACCAACCCAGCTCGGAGATAGCGAGGGCTCCCGGCGGGTCAGGAGCCGAGCTGCTCGCTGCCGGCGCCTCCGGGTAGCAGGCACCTTGTGCCCCTCACAAGGCTGAAGGAGATGCTAAACCTCAGAAGATGCTGAGGGAGAAGGAGGAGGAGGAGGAGGGGGAAAAAGGAGACTGTCCCAGTAATGTCAGTAATGTCACTGAGAGACACGCAAGGAGACAATAGGGAGAGGCACGTGGCGTGTGCTGGGCACAGCCGGGCACTTTGGTCACAGTGCAGGATAACCAGAGCGTGGCACCGCTCCGAGCTGTCCCGAGCGGGATGCGGGAACGAGCAGCCAGCGCTGCTTCCTACCTATGCTCTTCCTCCGGGATTAAAGGTCACATTAGCAGCTGCATCAAGTGAATGTTTATCAGCAGCTTGGGAGGAACGCAGGCTTACGTGAGGCTCTGGGATGTGTCCGAGGCTGCTGGGCAGGGGCCCTGCACCTGCAGTTCCGGGAATCGGGATGAGCCGGGGGGCAGCACCCAGGGGTGACAGAGGTGCCTCAGCCCCCTGCGGCAGCTGGGGCGGACAGAGGGGCCCAGGGCGCAGCTGCTCCTTGATCCCAACGTGTGCCTCGTTTTGTGTCTGGGAATGGGCCTCTTCGTCTACTGGAACTATTCCGAGATCCCGAATAACCTTGTGTATAAATACTGAATGGTTGGGAAGTAAACCCAGGCCTTGGTGTGACCTTAATGCACAGCAGCTTCAGTAATGCAAAGATTTTGTGGGGGGTTGCATGAAAATTATAAATAAGGACAATGTTTGCAGGCAATAAGCATGGCAGTGAAAAAGACAAAAGAGTAATGAGTGGATTAGGTGAGGAAACCATGTGGTACTCCTGAGCTTGTGCTCTGGTAATCTGCACTCCTCATCTCTTATAAGGGGAAAATAACAACATTTCAACTGTTCTAATTTAGTATTGCAGACACTTGTTCTTTAGAAATAACAACTGCAGACACCGGAGCATTTATGTTGCTGACTTTGCAAGGTGTTTATTTTTTTAGCGAGATGAATGCCAAGGAGCTTTGCATTTATATTAAATACATTCCAGCAGTACTGTTTGTTGAAGTATGACAAGGCATTTTTTTCCTTTTATTTTTAAATACTGCTAAGTTCTCAGAGTTAGCACTCAGAATGATGTGTTAGATTCTGTTGTGATATTTATTCCTACTTGAGGCTGCAGTTCTGTGCAGGTCTGGGATAGAAGTGTGGTGGATGCTGTTGATACTCCAAACGAAACCTTTCTCTTCCCTGACGAGTTGACTTAAATATTTGAGGACAACTCTGTTGCTGGTTTGCATGTGTTTTATTACATTTAAATAACAATTCTGAGGAAACAAAACTGAAAACTATGGTTTGAACGAACAACATGAAGCTCGTAGGTCATGATTTCAACCAAGACCAGAGTTTTCTTAGGGTTGTTATTGCTGAAATGCTTGCCACAAAATAATGACTACCTGCTACCTCAATGCTACCTCATTTTTCAAGTTTTTTGGGCCACACACCAGTAGAGTCATGAACAAGTCCAGGCACCCCTTCAAGTTGCTGAATGGTATGGGTGAGGAAATAAAAGTATTAACAGTTGGTCAAAAAGCAAGAGGCAATTTTGGTTCCCGAGGGATGCCAAGCTCTAATCGTGTTATAGCCTTGTTTGCTGAAGTGCAGAAATGCTTCGTGAGGCTGCTGCCCTACAGCGTGCAACGTATTTGGAGTTGTCGTGTGAAAGGAGGTGCTTGTATCCTTGCTTGTTTGTTCAGCAAGGAGACAGATTTTAGAAACATGTAAATATAATTAAAATGAGGCATAAAGATCTTGTGTTTACGTGACTCCCTGCCACCCCCCCACAGACACATGCATGTGGATTTTAAAAGGCCAGAGCTCTCTGAAGGCTTTTTAAACAGCTGTCCTCCACATTGCCAAGGTTTTTTCTGATAATTTCTTAAAAACCTGCACTATTGGATTCTACGACTAAATCTGGCATCCGTGGAAGCAGTAATGGAGCCGTGGAGCTCATCTCTCATAAGATGCAAAAAAAATCCAAAAAATAAATCTACCCAATTACCTGGTTCTGAGAGTTTTCAAGTTCTTACAGTTTGCAAAACTACTGCAGAACCATACTTACCCGTTTGGTTATTTGCAAATTGGTTGCATTTGAAACATTTATTTAGTTTAAAATACATTTCCATCTTGAAATCTCCTCCCCAAAGTGATTTTTTTTTTTTGTAAGTCATCCTAAATTTTAAAAGCTTGCATTCATTTTCAACATAGTGCAGGACTGTTAGAAACCCAGCTTGAAAATATATCTTAGCAGGACAAATGAAGGACAAAGCTTAATGAGAACACCTGAGAAAAATACCACCAATTTTTGATCATCTTTGTAGATGAAAAAAGCAAGAAACACTGTTGTCACAGTGCCATTTACTAAAGTGTTTGTTCAAGTATAATTAAAATTCATATAATGAAAATATATACAATTAAAAGGAATTGTTGAGGATGCACGTGTTGTTTTTAATAGTTTTTTTACGGGAAAGTCTCCTGAGGTTGAGGGCGAGCTGGTGTCATGATACTAAAAGTAGGCAATTACAGGCCTGTCAGCTTCTCTTCAGCCCCACACAAAATAATGCGACAGCTGAAACCAGACTCAGTTAATGAAGAGATAAAACATGATAATATAACAAATGCCAGGCCACGTGTTTTTATAGACTCTGGGGTTTGCAGATCTAAGTTGATAGATAAATGCAGCTGTTTGGAGTTGTCACACAATTAATAATATTTAATAACCGTAATAGTATATGCTGGATATAACAGGATATTATAAAATAAAACTTGCTTCCATATGCTGTCTTAAGAAAAGAAAATGATACAATATCCACATGGCAAACATTAAATATTCCTGGCTAGCTGACAGACCTTAGAATACAATCATACAAATCATCATCTGTGTGTTTTTTATTATTATTATTATTAGTGGTTATCCCGTAAGGGTTGCGACTTGTCTTTGCTATCTGTCGGGTTTATCAGTGATTTGTTCGTTCACTGTTTCTAGCTTTCTTCAGATGACATAAAGATATCTAGGGTGTGATTTAACTGAAAAAGTCTGAGCAGTAACAGCAGATGATTCCTTGGCAAACCAAACACAGCTCCAGCAGCTCCATTTAGTGGCTGGATTTAAAGTCGCCCACCCTACGACCAAGCAAGATGAGCCCTTCTTTTCTGCATGTGAGGCTGTTTCAGGCACATTGAGTCCCCGGGGGTTATCCCAGCTACCCGGAGGGTTTCTTCTGTGATAGTAAGATTGAAGGGGCTACATGTGTGCAGAGAGAAACAGAGTGGAAAGAGGGTGCATTTCTGAATGTCATTAATCATTGGATAATTAAGCAAGGGTTGCAAGAGCAGCTTTTGCATCTGGACTGACTTCTTCCAGGCAACGTGCTTCAGTGCTTTAGGGTTGTTGGATCTGAAATAGTGAGATACAGTGTAGGGAAAACATACATTTGGGTGGATGATGGTAGATGATTAGAATGTCCCTTCTGATCTTCTGATTTTAATCTATGAAATATTTTTATTGCTGACCATTTTTAATAGGAAATCTAAGCAGTTGTTGCAACCCTTGTATAACTCTTACATGTTTTTTTCCTTTCAGAATTCCTGTGTCCTTTAATTAAAGGAGCTGTTGCTATGCCATCATTCCATGGACCTGAAATATTGGTGAATTAGCCTGGCTGCCCCTCAGGACTGCAGAATGGAGCCAATAACGTTCAAAGTGAAGAAGCACCAGACGCCCGGTGAGCTCCCGGTGAGTTTCAGCCTGCAGCTGGTCGGTTCCCTGCCCGTGCACTCGCTGACCACCATGTCCATGCTGCCCTGGGTGGTGGCGGAGATCCGGCGGCTCCGCACGGAGCCTGCCAAGGAAGAACCCAGCACCAGCCAAATCCGGCTCTACGTTTCCCCGGCGAGTCTGCGGTGCGAGCCGGACACGGGCAGAAACCAGCCGTGGGACCCCCTGATCTGCTCGAGCCTCTTCGAGCACAAGCCCCAGCACGTGCACAAGCTCATTCACAACAGCCACGAGCCCAGCTACTTCGCCTGCCTCGTCAAGGAGGGAGCGGCCGCCCAGCAGAGTGTCTGCTATGTCTTCAAAGCTGATGACCAAACAAAAGTGAGTAAAAAGTGAACCCCAGGGAGCCTGCCCTCAGAATCACGCTCAGGAGGCGGCTCTTCTGCCTGTAGCAAGTGTTTTGTAGAGCGTGGCAGGGAGAGGTCTGCACTTGCTCTTGGGTAATGGAGGGGCTTCTGTGCTGTGTGAAACTTCAGCGTAACACTGAGCGGTGCTAGTTACAGCTAAAGCCTGGATCTCTCTAAAACTCACCAATGGGGTTTTACTTCTCTTAGTGTCAACAGTTGTGTTGAATTTGAGCTGCTCGGTGTGTGGAGTGAAAGGTGGGTCATTCTCTTGCAGCATCAGAGCCGGAGTTTCGCTGGGTTAGAAAACACTTTCTTTTGGTTTACGAGCTGAAGTCTTGGCCCTCTTTAAGTTGATGAGAGTTTTTCAGTTGATGTCACGAGGGGTAGGATTTCACCCTTTAGTCACTGTGAACTTTATCTCATCCTAAAGTCAGACCTCTCAGATTTCTGTTTTCCCGAGCAGCGACCTATGTGTCTGGGAAAGAGAGGTGCCTCCTTCCTGCCACGGAGGAGGGCTGGGTGGATCAGGCACCTCCAGCTGCAGCCCTCTTCCCGGCTCTGTAGCCCACAGAGCCCATCAGAGAGCAGAGGAGAGGCCTCCACACGGAGCTGCATGTCTGATCTGCAGGCTCTGAGACAGGGCAGGTCTCACACTGTGGGTGACATTGGGCTCGGCCTGAGTTTTACACAAGAAATTTTTGACCGTGGTGTAAAGGTGGCAGCCTTAAAAATAGTTGATTTCTTCCCCTGTCCAAGGAATGCGAGGGCTCCGAGTGAGCAAGGAGGGCAAAGCTCTGCACGGGGCCACGCGGCAGGTTGCTGATCTGCTGTGGGCAGAGCAGTGTCCCGTGTGTCCCTCGCCATGACAGCGGCACTGGTAGCTCTTGGAAGCTGCCACGGTGCCGCACGGACGGCACTCGGCTCCTAGGGGAGGGCCTGCAAAGCACCTGGGAGCACCTCGCTGAATCTGCCGTGCACGTGGGGTTTAGGCCCTGTCCAACAGCAAAACATTGCATGGTTCCAAAGCTGCGCCTCTGGCTTAGAGCTCAAAACATCCAGAAAGAGCTTTAGTGAAATCCCCCCAGATAAAAAGGCAGTTCAGTAAGTTAGAAGGCAAGTAGGTTGTAAATCAGAAGCATTCGTGTAAGAGGTCACATGACGTTAAATTGCATATAGCAAATGTTTGTATGTAAGGAGGTATAAATAAAGAATAGATGTTTTAGGCCTTTAGATGTTGAACAGAAGCTGTTACATGCGTTTTGCCTATGTGCCTCATTTTGTGGCTTGTGGTTTTGCAGGATTCTGGTTAGTAAGCAACACTGATCAACTGCACCACATTTTTTGCAGCAGTGTGTTGAAAAGCAAGTATTGTTTTCATATTTGATCACGTTTTAGACCTGTTTGAAGTGACAGCAAAATAAATCTCTAGTGAAATTTTCATCTGTGTCTACACACTTTTGTACAGAACGCACAATTTCTGGGTGCCCAGATCCAAACAGCTCCCTGTCCTTTAGAAAACTACACCCCCCTGAACAGGAAATTGAATTCTAGTCATTATCTGTGTTGGCTGCTAGGCTGTTTCTCTTTACTCTTTTGCAAGCTGGGTCCTGAAGTAGGAGGTAGGCATCTAACCAATGTTTATGGACCTGTGTTTTAACAACAGGGTACTGGAAATGCCCAAATCTCCAAAAGTGAAGTCCAGGGCAATTTACTACAATTTGGTGTGGTTTCTGAATAACTTAATTAACTTCCATATGCTTTGCAGTGTTTTGTTGTTCTGCCCTGAGTCCTTCTATGTAAATCTGATTAGCTGATTAGTGTTTGTGAGTTTATGAAGAGCAGAGAATGGGTTACGCGTCTTGCAGATCCCAGCTTGGATATCTCTGTTATAAACAGAGGGAGCTGTTTGTTAAACGTGTCTGAGTGAGATGAAGAACCTAGTGCTAGGTTGCTGCAGCTTCGCCTTCAGAAGAAACAAAGGGTGGGAGCTGGACACTAGCAGCCCGTGTGGCGTGGCAGCCTGCTGGGCTGACCTGCTGCCTCCCGAGGGCTGCTCTTCAGCATCCACAGCGTCTGCTCTGGAGAATCAAGAGCAGCCTTCCAGACCAAGCTGCCACGTTGGAGTTACCTTCTGCTCTGCACAGCTCCTGGTGGACAAAAAATATACAAAATATATTTTGTAGCATATTCGCTGTTTAAAGGAATCACTGAATTCCACCTATGTTTTAGTCAACAGAGTTTAGGTGCTGATAACCCTTTACCCAGGGATCTTCAGTGTTCATATTTTTGTGAGAACTGCACTTCATCTGTTTTTACTAAAAACAAACCAAAAATATACAAAAAAAAAAGAGAAACCCCTAAAATAATGGCTACTGATTGTCATACATGGCAAACTACAAGAGCTGCAGCTGTTTATGTTTTCACAGCTGAATCTGTGGTATAGAGTTCTCAGTTTAGCTCAGATATAACCAAGGATTTGAAGCTGAAGGTAATTGTCCCTCTGAAATAAATTCTCTGTGTTAGGATAAGCAGAATGAGAGAGGGCAGAAGGACATCTATGGGAGAAGTAGACTAGGAAGATTAATGTATTAGGAGGAAGGCAGGTAAGTGGAAGACGCAAGAGTGAAGGCCGCTGAGGAGGCTAACAAGGAACTTGGATTTGTTGCAGACACAGAAATAGCAATGGTGGTAGAAGGTGCAGAAATCACACCAATGTTGTACTTCCGGCGTCAGCGTTGTAGAGAGGCTGTAGTCTGTGTTTTAGCTAAAATCTAGATTTGGTTGACATAGGGGAAAATGTATGGGGTGGGTTTTTTCTGGATGTGAATGTGGGATTATCAGGTTCATTGCTATTCCACTTCCACCACATCCTCTTTAGAGAAGACATCAGTAGGCAAGTGCTTAATGCAACGTCGTGTCAGTGCTCAGAACACTTTGTGCTGCTCCTTCAGCAGCGAGGGAACAGCAGTGCTGCCCTGTTAGGATATTTGTCTCCGCTCGGCAGGATCTTGTGTAATTATTTCCAGTGCATCATTGTGGCAGAATGTGGCTCCCTGGCCCTGCTGCGGGAACCTGCAGGTAGGGAAGGCTGGGGGAAGGTGGCCCCTTGCTGGAAGGTGGTGCGTGGAGACCCTTCCCCTCCGACATCCCGGTTAGTCCTGGAGGGAATTCTGAGGCGTCTGCACTGCCTAGGGACAACGTTGCCTGTGGATTAGAGTTCTCCTTCCTCAGTAGAGGTGTTGTTTATGGGACTTGGAGCCTCTCTCATGGATACTGTGAGAGATGGTGCAGTTTCTTACCCCTTCGCCCATTCGGGGGAGATGCTCCTGTGGCTTCAGCATTGAGAAATTTCTGCCGGAGGATGGAGCTGAAGTGTGAATGTTTTGTGGGCGCTCTGGCACGGAGCTGGGTTACGTTGCATTGCCTGGTGAGCTGACAGGCACTGCGGGGAGGTTGGAGTTGGGCCGGGCATGTCCTGCTGCATGGCAGGAGCTGCCCGGGTGCCCTGGCCCGGTGCAGGCAGCGCCGCGAGCAGCCCGCACCTCTCCTGAGCAGCCTCTGCTCTGAGACTTGTTTGACAGGCCTGTGACGCTCTTGGTGTTGTTGCTGAAACCTCTTTACATTAAAGAGAAGTTTGTTTGCTTGTTTTTGTTTGTTTTTCCTGCCCTTGGAATGTGGTGGTTTTAAAGATGCTGTGTTTGGAACTGTGGGTGAAGGCTGCGATTCCCGTAGCCAGCTCGCTCATCATAACCCCACTTCCTCGCTGCTATGTGACCCCTTGCTTAACTCCCGCTGGGAAATGGAAGAGGAGGAGACGCTGACAGAATATTGTCACTGTCTCCCAAAAGTTATGCAGCAGCAAAGCATTCCTGAAAAAGAATAATCTCTCCACCTACTTTCAGTTAGAAAAGTAATTCTGTGCCCCATTACGTTGATCCTTCTTTGGTGCAGCAAATGATTTGTTTTACTTAGCTGTGTTTATTCTATTTGATGGTTGGTTGGGCTCACAAATGGAGTGTGGGTGACTGTAATTTATCTGATAATGCCCTGGGTTAGTTTAGATGTAAGGCAAGCTAAGCTTGTTCTGTCCTTCCTTACGTTTTTCTATTTATTTTAAATAAAGAGTAACAGTTCTAATGTTAATAGCTTCATAGACATGTGGGAGATGGCTCTCACAATGAAGGGCCCAACTCTGTTACTAACAGATAGTTAGTTGGAGGTTACTGACAAGCCTGATGGTCACGGGTTGCAGTTGACAGCAGTGGGTGAGAGCTGCCACTGCCGCCTCTAGCCGGCCCTTGGGATGGTTGTCCTGGACGTTTCGTAGCTTCTGGATTTCCCTCTGCAATACGGACTGGAGGTCTGTAAGGTTTGCAGGAGATTATGAAAATGTGAGCCCATGTCTTCTTAAAAACGTTTAGGTAGGACTGCTAGCGACTTGTGCAGAGCCAGGGCGTGCAGAGGCGTGAGAAGTTCAGTTTGGATTTTTAAAGGTTAAGGCCAGTTGTCACTATTTTGCAGCAGTCTGCATGCAGATTGTCATAGCAGCTGTGCACGGGTATGTACCTGTGTTACAGACGGGCAAAACTACCCTGATTTTCTGGAGCAGATGCTGCCCGGGACAGGCCTCCATCCGCCCCTCCCTAAATCCCCCCTGTGCGGGTCCGGGGAGCAGGGACAGCCCTGGGGCTGGTGTCAGCTCCAGCAGCATCAGGGAGCCGTAGCCCAGGGCACTCCTGCTCTTTAGGTACGTGGCCCTGTTCCCGTGGGACTCGGTGGTGCCAGGTCTCTCCCATAGTAGATCCGGGTAAGCCACGTCTCCTTACACTGTGTCTCTTAAAAAATGTAACATTTGCCCTTTTTTGGTGCTGTTTCCTTACACGAGCACTCTCTCTTTTGCCCAAAGTCTTTATATTTTTATCACAGCAATTGCATTAACGGTCACTTTACCAAGCTACCTTTTAAATAACCTTCACCTACTTTTGTGAGTTGCAACAGCTTATGCACTTAAGTAGATCATGGTGTATTACCTGGAAGGCGCTTTGTTCTGTGGTTTGCGATCTGATTATGTACAGCAGGAGCTGGGTCCAGATAATTGCGACTTAGCTCCCGGGGAGGCTGCGCAGAGCTGAGGCTGTGAGTGAACTTCGCATTATTCGTCTATAAAAGGAATAGCAAAAGCGCAGGGAGCTCCAAAGCAGTTGGTGTGAGGCTCAGCCCCATGACGGAGTGTTCTTGCACAACTTATTTTTGCACTGACCTCGCAAGTATGGCCTCGCTAAGGAGCCTTTTGTGAAAAGGACCATTTGCCTTTAGTAAAGCAATTCTAGGAAGATAATTGTCAAGATAGAGATGATCTTTTTCTGTTTTTTTTATTGCTTGGTGAGTCTAGAAAGATTGAAATTCGTTTGTTTTGCTTTAAGCATGAAAATCCACAGAAGCAAAATGGAATAGCTGGATTTACCTCAGTGCAGCCTAGAGCTGCCTTTGGCTGTTTTATCCCTCCTGTTCAGATGTGCTTTTTCTTTTTTTTCTGTTTCTTTTTTTTTTT
>NW_020455204.1:9783791-9797406 GCF_003342845.1 Nothoprocta perdicaria | reverse complement strand
ATTCCATGATGAATTCAATGATTATTCATCATTCAATGATTATTCATCTTTTTTTTTTTTTTTTTTTTTGTCATGGACTATAGCAGAAGTGCAGAGCAGTGGAAATGAGGTTAAAAAAGTAATCATGAGGTTTGCAGGGCTGCTCTGTTGGCTGCTCACATTCCTTTGGCCTTGCACGATCTGACGCTGGTGGCTGAGGAAGTTCAGTGCGAGCGAAGGGATCGCCTGGCCATGATCCACGGGTCTCCCTCAGCGTGGCGGCCTCTTCAGCAGCGTGTTTCACGTGGAGAGGAACTCCAGGGTGGGAAATGGAATCCAGAGAGACCCAGGTGGAGTCCCTAGATGTGTGTGGATGTTGTGCATGCCCAGAACCAGTCCTGTCTTGGAAGGGTTGAGTGGTTGAGCTCCCACCTTCCCTGTGCTTGGCGAAGGCTCCTGAGTTTCCCATGATGGAGCTGATGATGATGCAGAGCACGGAGCAGCCATGTGAGCCAGTGGCTGGAGACCAGACCTGCCCAGGAGAGGTGAACGTGTCCTGCTCCCCGCTCCGAGGAGGCCTTGGCCTCCATGTGAGGGCTGTGCCAAGGAGCCTCCGTCTCTTTCCGTCTGGATGCAAGAAGCAGTGGCGGCAGACGCAGAAAGCGCCCACCTGGAACAGCTGGGCTCAAAAGGAGGGAGTCTTAATGCTGGCCTCTTCAGAAACACACACGAAACTGGCAGCAGCACGGAGAGTTTGAGCTTGCTCTTCTGAACTGTGAGCAGTGTCCTGATGCTTATTTTTTTAATTTCTCATGGAAGGCAATAGGGAGCTACTGCAACACCGGAAGGTTTTTACCAGATCTGTTTTTTTTCCACATTATTATAGTCTACAGGGTCTGGGAGACTTGCCACAGACTTTTTCCCCATTTTTAGGTGCACACATCTCTGTGGCGTTCCCATACCTCTGGGCATGGACAGTTCCATAGTGTTGGTGCTGAAAATCTCACGGAGGCTTCCACGCTCCCCAGCATGTTCAGTGTGCTTGGGCCGCAGCGGTGTAAGCAGAGCGGCCGAGAGGAGCCTTCGGCTTGGTTCAACAGCTACCGTGCTGAGAAGATACTTAGGAGTTCTTAGTGTTGCAAGTAATTGCATTGCTCAGTGAAGTGCAGTCATGCCTGTATTGAAATATAGAAGCAAGTGATTACAGGAGGAGACCAAGTGTATATTCCATATGCTTGGATATATGCTCTTTGAAGATGCCTTGTTGTGCAAAGTCTGTCTGTAGTGATTGAGGTGGAAAGGGAGGGAAGGTGGTGATAGGAAGGGAGAGAGCAGGAGCTAGGTGAGACCCCGTGTATCTTGCCTTTTCATTTATTTATTTTTTTTTTCTCCAAGCTCTCATAGGCCTTAGGTTAAACGTAGAGATGTAAAATGGGTGCACAGGATTCAAAGAGTCTGCTTGTATCATCGGAGTAGGTGCCAGCTTCTGCAGGCAACCGTGTTGACACAGTTTATCGGAATAACACAGTGAATTATGGTGAATTTGGGCAGTGGGCATGTCAGTTCTGCCTTGACATCTTGAAACCTCCACCTTGTGATTCCAGTCATGGAAAGATCCTTAGGGCCTGCCAACATGTGGTCACATTTTCAAGTCCTTCAATATAAATTACCTTTGTTTCTCTTAGATCTGCTGAGCAGCACAGCTTACCTAGTCTGGTTCTTTACGTATCTCCAAAGGGGAGCTTGTGCTCTCAGCTGCTCTGCTCTAACACCCTAACCTGGGTACAAGTTGTGGTGGTCCTTCAGTTCCCTGCTTGCTGCTTTCCCCCTCTCCCTTACCCTTGTCTTAGGCCGTGGTGTCCCTCAGTGAGCCAGGTCAGGGAAATGGGAATGTTCCCAAAGGAAAAGGTGATAGGGTTTCAGCTGGTGCAACACCTTGACCGCAGTCCAACTTCACGAGCCCTTCGGGTAGTGTCAGGAGGAAGAGCAAAGACTGTCTGGACTGCTTGGGACAGGGAGAACATGGCACTTCAAACCCTTGAAGTGGTCACTCTTAAACTGCAGCACTCCCCATGACTTAATGGCAAAGGCAGGATCTGGCTGCTGGTGAGTATTTTACCTGCTGCTGTTACTGGTGTGATGAGCAGTGAACTTTTAGTCATTTCCATAATTTGCACATCATTGTCTTAAAGTTGCTTGTAAACTTGCCTCTGAAGGGTTGAATGTGTTGTGAGAGGCATGTGGCAGCCTCTGTTCTTGTGGCTTTAACCTCACTCTGGCACAAATTTTCTGATACTAACCCTGTTTATTGCCCTTTCTCAGCAGGACTCGGGTTTTTGCTGTGCTGAGAAGCTCCCTCATCAGGAAGTGAGTTAACCCTCATTCCCTTGCCAGAGTTTCGGTGGGGTCTTGGCCATCTTCAAATTTGACTGAAATATTTGAAATAGTTTAGTAGGGAAGATGAATATGGAAAAAATTTACTTTTTGCAGTGCAAAGACATGGGAGCAATCTGGGTGAAATGAAGTGCATGGAAGTGTCTCCTTGGCTCCCTGCAGCCTCAGCCAGCAGGAAATTGGGGCTTCGAAACAAGAGTTGTGCCTGGGCCAAAGTTCTGAGAGACAAAGAGTGTGTCCCCAGGAACCTGGCTTGTGCCTGCCCCAACCTAGAATTAACAGTTCAGAAAATATCATTTGATAGACTTGGACACTGAATATCAAGCTGAATGTGTGACACTGAAGAGGAATAATCAGCGATAAAGCAAGTCCTCTGTGTTTCCTGCAATACCCCTTGTTGTGGCTTAGTAAGTTCATGTAAGAGTGTTTGAAGAGTGCTGCCATATTGAACTCCAAACATAAGTTAGAGACTATAATTTGGATTTTTTTATTCTTCAGTTAATTAATGTTCTTGAAGAAGGTAGTATGTACATCTGTGATGTGTTACAATTATTTTGTGGCTATAGGACGGTGATAGTTATAGGTAATTTAGAGTAGAAAGAGTATATTTTAGAGGAAAAAAGAACTGCCTTGGCAAAGGGTGGTTTTCATAAAAAATAGTCATGTCAGTGTTATTTTTCATAGCACAGAGTACAGTAATAAATTAAGAATGCAATTTTATTGAGCGAAAAATAACTTTTACAGCATTTACAATCTGTTTTAAACACGTGGGACGATAGTATAGGTCAAATATATGAAAAACAAATATATGAAAGTCCATATCAGTTATGTCAATCAATAAAAACAGTCTGTCCAGGCACGCTTGAGAGAGGTTCTTGCATTAATCCATTTGTAGGGCTGGGTCTCATGTCAGTTATTTTGTTTTCCCTCAAATCTAATAAAATTAAACCTTTCTGTTTTCACAGTTGCACAAATTTCTCTGAAAAGCTTGAACTTTTACTCTTGGAGATACTTTAACATATACCCAGAATTAATGTTAAGACAATTATATTTTCCTTTCTTCAGATTTTAATATGGCCTTAATGGGCAAATTAGAGCTTCCCACGTGAAAACACGAAGATGTCAGATAACAATAATGAGTAAATCGCTTCCCAGAAATAGCCCCCGCGTTCCCGGCTTCCCGTTCAGTTCCTCCTGTGCGGGGCTGACATTAGTGCTCTGCCCCCCGGGTCGTGAGCCGGGGGCGCTGGGGCTCTGCCGGAGCAGCCGCCCGTGCTCGGAGCAGCCGCGGTCCCTGGGGTGTTTGCCGGAGCAGCAGTCTCCCCTGCTGCTGCACGGCCAAGCGAGCAGCACTGACAGGTCCCTGGGGTGGAGCCTTTCCCTTGGCCGCGCTTGTTCCGCGCTGCTGTTTTTTTACCCTCTCCGTGGACATCAAGTTATGGAAGGGGCTGTGGGAACTGTTTTCCTAAGGAGTGATTTGTGTGCCCGGACAAATACAGGCTTAAGGGGGTATGTGTATCTGCCCTCGAGGTTGGCGGAGGAGGATGTGCTGGAAGGATCGGGTGGATGGTGGCAGTTCATGCTTGGTTTGTGCTTTGGGTGGAACTAGGATGGCTGCGCGTTGCTCTCTGCCTTCCCACCCTCCCCGCTGCTTTTTCCGGAGCGACAGTCACGGAGATTCACAGGGGCCTGCAGGCTCCTACGGGACTCTGCTCCGCTCGGAACGCTCCCACCTTCCAAATTCCTTGGTTCAGCCTTTAAAAAAACCACTAAAGTGTCAGGCGGCTTTCATGCACGCCTAGTGAACACAGCGTGGTTCAAACCTGTATCCCTCTTAATCACCATCCACGAGGATTTGTTAAGTTGCTTGGATGCTTGTGCGTTGTGTTCATAACTGTAATGTAATGAATTTTCACAGGAAGATCGAAGATGAAATTAATAATTTGGCTGACCTGAGATTTCTGTAGTTCTGTCCTAAACAGCCCAACAGCGAAAAAGAGAGTTTGTAGCTAATATCTGGTGGCATTTTTGCATCTAAACCTGAGGCTAATTAACACACATGTGTTTTGCTGAGAGCCTAAAGGGTAAACTGAATATCAATCTTACTTCTGAGGCTTTGATCTTGAGCACATATATGTGCTTTTACGTTCAGGCTGATTCCTTTAAAGGCATCAGAAATACTTGCAAAATGAGGTTGAGCACACGAGTAGACACTTGCTTGGTTATCAGTTAAAATATGAAGTATATCTCTCTGCTTGCAGTTTTTGTCTTCAGATATGTTTCCAGGGACAGCTAAGTTCTTCATAAAGGGGAAAAAAGATATCCAATTTCAGTAACTAATTCCTTTGGAATTATGTTTTTAATGAAACATAAGCCTTTTTAAAATGAAAGAAAATAAAATAATAGCTATAATGCATTATAATGCTTATTAATGCTTCTTCAGGATGATTAGTATAGTATGATTCAACACTGCTACTAGGAAGAACAGTTTGGGTTTATTTCTTTAATGGAAAATGCCGGTGAAAGTACAACATATGCCTGAGAGGCATAAGAATATATTAAGAAGAGCAGAGCTCCATTTATCACTTCTCTGTAGCTGCTGACTGCTAAAATCCAGCTCTAAAGTGCTGCTGCCAGTGCAAAGAGCGCCGGGCCCTGCAGAGATCCCTACTTGAAGCTGAGCTCAGAGGCATTTCCAGAGGCTGTGTCAAGGAGCCAGGGGCTCTTCAGTTTGCCCTTTGGTCCCACTGCTGTGGCACTTGCTTTTTTTCTGGTCTAGTGCATGTTTCAAAATAGCCCAATGGAGGGTAATGATCCACTCAAATGGTGCGCTCGGATTTCCAGAGCAGGACAGTGTGGGGAGAGGAAGCAATTGCTTCTGTGCAGCATTTCTGCCAGCAACATTCCCTAATGTGCCAGGTCCAAAGAGTTGCCCTAAGCACGGGAAATAAACCCCGCTGCTCCTGAGGGGTCGGACGTTGAACTGGGTAATGCCCTTTTCTCCACTCTCTCCAGAGTTTGTAGATTCATCATGGCCTAAGATGAAGTGTTTAAGTGCCACTTAGTGGCTCTCCAGAGCAAATGTCAGATCCTGGCAAGTCTGCAGCAGTCTCACCTGGAGTCCTGTTGCTTTCCACCAGCACGGGAATTCTCTGCCTTAGCTTAGAGTTACAGAAGGCTACACCTGAGGCTGCCTCATATCAATCCAAGTACTCTGGTGGACTTCAGATAAGAACTTGAATACCAGGAATCCTATTCGCTTGTGCTTTTTTAAATTTTTTTTTAAATTTTTTTTTTATTTTTGTCCTTTGGAAGTTCTGTTGGGGTGGTTCTCCTCTCCTCTATGGCAATAAGCACGTGTAAAAGCATTGTAATCAGTTGATACTTTGCTACGTGGTGAGCTTGCACAGGAAGGCAGAAGAAGGTACATGTTATCCTAGAACCCAAATGCTGGTTTTCCTGGCGTCTCTGGGAAGACAGAGTTCATTCCCGGGCATTAGCATGGACACAGGAGGACAGGTTACACTGGTGGGCTTGCCATCAGCTGGGATTGTGGCATGTCCTAGTGCCCCCAGCAGGTATCTGGTGGTGTGAGAAGGTGTTAGCTCTGCCATGATACAACATGCTCGTGCCTGGACACCTGCGTCTAAGCATCAAAGTTTCTCCTATGGAAACCGGCCAGTCTTCAGGAGTCGTGTTTGTGCGTGTGTGCGTGTGTGTGTGTGTGTGTGTGTGTGTGTGTGAAGTGTCCGTAGTGAGCAGGTCACATGGAGAGGAGAGCCGCCCTCAGCAGCAGCCTCCCTTGCGCCCGGTGGGAGCCTTCGGTGGGAGCTCCGCAGGTACCTGCGGCGCTGAAGAAGATGTGGTTCAAGGGCTCACTGACAATGAACCTTTTCTTTTTTCTTCTGTATAAGCTTTTCACTTTGGGTGTATTAATAGAAAATGCTTATGCAGTGGATTGCAAACAAGGGTTGCAAGAATTAAACCAAACACAGGTTTCTGATTTACAGGCATATTGCTTGTTTAAGTTACAGAATACAGGTTTCAAGACCAACAAGGTTTCAAGATAAATCCATTCATGCAACTTGAGTCGATGGATATCCAACAAGCCAGGTAAAAAGTGCATATAGGATAGGTCTTCCTTATGCAGATGCCCTCCCTGTTTTGATTCCACACATGCATGCACAAGTATCTCGGTCTATTCGAAAAGCCTTGATCCCAGCTTGGGATAGCTCAGCTGGGATAGCCCAGCTGCACCTGAATTTCCTTTCGCATTTTTCTTAAAGGAGGAGAATTCTTGAAGATAGTGTACATTGTACCCATAAACATATCCTGAGAGAAACGAGCAAGGGATCAAGGCTGTAGGACAGCCTTTTGGGATCTGAACTTCTCTGGGGTCCTAATTAAGTTGTGTTGTTTCCTCCCCCCATGGCAGGCAGATGTGGTTCTTGTTTTAAATGTGGGATCTGGCTGCTTGAGGGAAGATTGTGCCTTGTGCAGGTGCTTCTGGAATGCCAGGATTCCGCCTTGCCCCTGAGAAATGCCTGGGTGGGGAGAAATGGCAGAATCAGCCCTCAGGTGCCTGATTGTAGCTTTATGTATGTATGTGTTTCAGTGGTGTGTGCCATATGGGAGGTGATACTGCAGGCTCGCTCTGAGCACGTGTTGCCAAGAAGACGTTCCTTGAATTCTGTTCCAGAAGTCTTACACCACTGACACGTGTGAAACGGCACCTCTGTCCTGGCATTCCCAGTGCTCAGGAGTGGTTACGGGAGCTGTGGGAATGGGCCGGGATGGTGTCGGCCGCGGAGGGAAGAGCTCTGGGCACATGTGGCGCAAACATGCGGCACGGCTTGTGGTGCCGGCCCCGGCCCTCCCTTTGAAGTGGTTCTGCGCTATCAAAACCACGGAAGATCAAGAGGACAAATCCTGCTGCTGTGTTTCAAAAGCCTCCCTATTGTGTGTTATAGTTCATAAATATTTTTCCAGTGTATTTTTAGAAGCCAAAACGGAATTTGCTTAAAACAATACGATGTATGTGGAGTATTGTCTGCCCCGGAGCCAGGAGCCGCAGACCTCGGAGGGGAAGGCTAAGCAAGGGTGGGAAAACAGTCTTCTCAGGCTGGTAGAGGGTGGCTCTTGGTTTTAAGATGTTTTGCTGCAGTTCTGTGGCATTTGCTGTTATCAAACGGCCAAAGACATACCAAGGTACAAGCAAACAGCGTCCATGCTGTTGTCTAAGATGCACTTGGCTCTGAGAAGGGTGTAGGAAGGAGAGAGGCGAGAAGCGGTTAATGTGTCTGATGTCTTCAGGGAACACTGCAGCTGCGGTTCGCCCCTCGCCAGGATCTTGAGAAGGAATAAAAATTAAGTGTGACATAAGAGTTAAATAAGTCAATAAAAAGGCAGGTTTAAGTGCACCGTGCAGAGCTCCTGCCTGTGCAGATGCTGGTGTTGGGATGCTGCATTGCAGGAAACGTGTCAGGAAGGGCTGAGCTGCAGCCTGCGGCCATGGGAAGGGCTGGGATGGGAAGGGAAGGGGGTGCGGAGTGTGGGCCGGGCCCTGCGGAGCCATCCGCTCTCCGGAGGCCGCCGCGGGAGCCGCGCGGGCAGCCTGGGGCGATGAGGGCAACGCTGCAGAGGCTGAAATTCCTTCAGCTGGACGCTGGGAAAGAACGGGAAAACGCGGTACCTGTTTTCTTGTCTTATTGCCTGCCTTTGAGAGACAGAAAGGATGTTGTAGAGACTTACCCTGTGATTTCAGTGGAGGCAGGAACACATCCTTCACAGATTAATGCTTTTGCACCCACGTGCTCCTTGTAGGTATATTGCAATAGCGGAGTTGCAGTGTAGGTGAGTTCTGGAACCTGCACTGCTCATTTCTACTTTTTTTTTTTTTTTATTTTTCCCTCTCCCTTGCAGCAAAGCTAAGAATATTATGTTTTTATGAGGAGAAAAATAAAACGGTTAAAGCTGAAGCTCTTTTTTTTTCGTTGGGTTTTGTTAGTTTTCTATGGAATGGATCTTGCTTTAGAGCATCTGAACTAAAGTAAAATTATGGTAGAATCTGTGTACTGACAGGTTTGCTGTTGAATTCACAATGACAAAAAAATGATGCTTTTTTTTACGTTTGCTATTAGATTTATCAAGCTATGTTTTAGAAACTGGGAAGAGAGGCAACTTTTCACAGCACTCTGTACTGCGGAGCTGTGAATGCTTTCCTAGACTCCCACTGTTGCAACTAGAGTAAGCAAAATACTATATGCTTAGAGCAGTGGGGCTATTCTCATATTTAGAGTTAATTATGTAAAAAATAGAGCCTCTTGCTCCATAAAGCTGCATGAACAAAACAGCTTATTTTAAATATTTCGTTACTAGAGTGTTATGTACTATATGTAGTATATGTACATATAGAACAAAGTGCATGTGGGTGCTCTAACCGATGCGATGCCCCCAATAATGCAGATAGGCATTTGTAATAATGCAATATTCATTGCACATGAGGAATAGATGCATTTTACAGTTGCATTTTGATTTAGATGTAGTCTGCTTTGCCTCCACATTTTCTAGACCGCTTTTTGTTCCTTCACTTATTGATTGCTGGATGTTAATGGAAGGAGAGGTGCTCAGTGTTTCAGCTTTTGCTCCACGCGAGGTAGCGCTTCTCCTCAGAGGACGAGACGTATTCTCAAAGCAAGTATCTTTCTTCTTAGCTAAGTAACTTGCTTCAGCCACGTTAAGTTTCGAGATGAAGGAAAGCTGTATGTGTAGTCCTCAAGTAACTGTGTTTTGGGGAGGTTTCCTCCTGTGTGAGGGGCCCTGAAGGGAGAGGGATGTGGGAGAGCGGGAGCCAGTGGCGGCCTGTGAGGAGGGAGCCGCTGGTGCAGCCGCTTCCGCAGTGCCAGCAGCGTCACCTGCATCCTTCATGGCCCCTCAAAAGCCCCACGGCTTTCCAAAGTACGTGGTTGGGCATCTTGTTTCATGGTGCACGCAGCGGTGCCCGGGCCGGGGCGCCGTGTCCCGTCCCCGACGGAGCTGTGGCCGCGCGGCCTAGCGCCCGGTCCCGCTCTGCCCCGCTCGCCCCGCGCGCCTCCCAGGCTCCCTGGCTTGGCCCCTTCACTGTGACCGCTCTGAGGAGGAAAACAGGAGATTTCCAGTCGCTTCCCACACCTGGGAGCCGATGACCGCAAGTGCCCAACCTGCCAGAAACACTCCGCCTCCCACCAGAGTGAGTGCTTGGGACCTCTGCTTCTCTCCATGGCCGTTTCCCGCTCCAAAGAGCTCGTGGCGCCCTCTGACATCTCTGTAACCATTTCCCGCCATGCAGCGCTTTGTCTCTTGCTCACTTGCCACAGTGTCCATGTGGTTTTCGTGTCCCAGTCTCACGCGTGCTCTCTCCACCAGTCTGCCTGGCCGTGTCTGCGCATTCAGCCTGCAGTTTTGTGCTTGTCTGCGTGAGATGGGGTCGTGTTCGGATCACTCCGCTGGGTGCGTTTGATGGAGGTCAGATGCGGACAGACATGCCTCGGCTAAATCAGTGAGCAGGCCGTGGCCTGCAGCTTCATGGTTTATGCTGCCTGCAGCAAGGCAGATGATGTACAACCCAGTACAGAGTTTGCCCTTGCAAAGTTTATTCATCCATGTTTTTAAAACACTGAAGTGGCAGCGTAAACTTAGCTGCCTTTTTTCTCTACGTGAAAATCCTCAGTCAGGGGTCTGCTTACCAGTCAGTGTCTGCTTACCAGCTTTTCCTTCTTTAACCAGCTTCAGGTACTAAGCATAAAGCTGCTTTTCTCTGGTTTTAGATTCTCTGTAACTTTTATCCTCAGGGGAAGAGTTGGCTCTCGTCTGGGATGAGGAGCCCTTGGCAGTCCTTGCACCAGTCCTTGCTTGATAAGGGACATCCGCTCCTTTTCCTTCTGAACCTTCTGGATCAAATGCTCAGAGCTGATCATAAGTGCTGGTCTGGTCTATTCAAGATACCAAAAGGATGAGCCCAGCCCCTGCTGACCCCAGAACAGGCACTGGGAAAAAATCAGTTTCTTTTTTTCCCCAAAACAGGCCCGTCAGGAAGCGTTTTTCCACCCAGGAGAGCTGCCTGGCCCCTGGTGCTTGTTACCATCTCATGACTGTGCTGCCCTTGATCTTTCCTTGTCCCGGGGCAGCCTGTGCCCAAGGAGGCCTTGGCTCTGCTGCCTGCACGGGGGTCACCCCGGCCTGCAAGTGCGGGGCCGCCTGTCCCTCCTGAGCAGGCAACACCAGGAAATGCCCATGGAAACCCTTGCGTTGTAGCACTAGGATGGCCGTCTGCTCAGCTAGAGCTGCCGCGGCCCTGGGAAAGGCCATGTGAAAGCCCTGCCTGGGCGCCGGGCCCTGGGGAGGAGCCCCCCTCCATCTGCTGGGTTACCCCCAACCTCCGGGCACCGGCCCAGGGCTCTCCTGCTGGCTGCTGCTCAGCAGGTGGCTGCAGTGCGGCAGTCTGCGCTTTTCAATTCAAAAACAGTCCAAAAGATTAAACCCCAAACGTTGGCATATCAATTTGTGCTGAGTGTCTAAAACCCATGAGGAAGTGCTGCCGTTATCTTCAGTGTGAGCTGAAGCTGTTGTCTGCGGCCTGTGTGTGTGCAGCCTAGGCCTGGCAAGGGGACAGCCAGTGCTCCCTGGATGCTCTCCGGGATGCCCTTCCCTCTCTTCAGTGGGCTGAGGCACCACTTGTCCAGTGGGGTCGTTTGGGTTCATGTCTAACCTTCTGTTTTATCATGTTTTGAGAAAAAATGAACTTGGTTACATCGTGGTCAAAAAGAATGACAAAACTCACTGTTTTCTTCACCATAGTGAAGACAACTGGTCAGCCCAAGACCAAGACGTGGCTTGATCGTGCCCTTGCATAGGTTGAAACCCAGAGGAAAGTCTGTTCTCTCCACTGATCCCTCCCTTCAGTGGAGCCAGATGATTCCTTTGACTCATCCCGCCTCATACAAAGGTGGTGTGAAAGTCTGGGGTTCTGTAAAACTGTTTTCATACTTTTTCATCTAGTTATGTAGAAGAACCAAATTATCATTACATTTTGAATACATCTCACAAGCAGTATTCTCAAAGTAGTTACTTTTCCATCCTTTTTCTCTGATAAAGGAAAAACTGTTTAGCCCATCCCTTGGTATGGGAAAAGGTGGCAAGAGTTAAGAGAAATCTAATGAAGAGTTAGAAGGGAGGAAGGATAAAGATTATGAGGTGTTGGTAAATAAGGCCAGCTGGTGGATACTGGTTAGTATTGGCAGACATGTTCTTTGCTTGTATTTATTCAGCTGAATTTACTCATGCTTCTGGTGTAGGACACATGGTAACAGGGGCAGAAGACAGAAGCAAAACTTGAATGTGGCCAAAATGGATGATTCACAAAAGAAATAGCTGTAGAAACTGGGTTAAATCAAATTCAGAGGGAAAAAGCTTCAAAAGGAAAGGAAAAATCACCACCAGAGCTGCAGAAAAGCAGCAGGAGAGGCCAGTTCCAGTAGATAAGGCTGGGATTAGTCTTAGTGCAACTTCCTGTGAGGCCTCATTAAGTCACAACCTACTCTAAAGACTAAAAATATTTACACCATTAAACTAAAGAAGGCTGAAATTGGGGAATGAATTCAAAACATTCCTCTTCTGAGCAAAAGGGCTGACTGCAGTGTCCTTTCTTTTTGAGTTATTACAAATGCTTCATTTTAATTCGGAGAGCTTTGTTTGGGAAGAAATAATGGGAAGATTTGTGTATGTGTAAATTTGTGAAAGACAGCTGTAAAATTGAGAAAATGGTTTTCTGAGTATATAAAGTTTCGATTGTGGCTTTAAAGTATTTTAATTGTTACTATTTTAAAAACAGCCACAAATATTTTTGGTAATATTTTCCATGATAACATGGGACGGTTCACAGGAATGAGGATTTAGCTTAGTTTTGTTTCTTACATATCATAATAGGGTGTGAAGTGCTACTTACTGTTTATGCAGTACGAATGTCACTGCTTGGCCCAGGATTTTTCCATTTGCCTAAAATGGATGTATACTGCTTTGGAGAGACCGCTATTTGCACGAGCCAAACTTAAATCAGAGAGATACAGAGGTTCCATTTTCAGAGGGCTGAACATCCTAAAAAATGAATGCAGTTATTGTTCATACCGCGCTACTGACACAACCGTCTTTGGAAGGTGAGCAGAACGGTGACCTTTCCCGTTAGGCTGGAGGATTTCTCGTCTTCTCAGACATTTTTGCATCCGGAGCCTCGTTGTGTTTCTCCGCTGCCGGTGAACGCGCCCGCTCCCTGCTGTGTTGAGGCTGCAAACGCCAGCTTTATTGTACAGACGTTTGTAAAGCAGAGCAAGCGGCTTGGTAGTGGAAACTGGACGGC
The DNA here is from genome assembly GCF_003342845.1 of Nothoprocta perdicaria. Lineage (NCBI taxonomy): Eukaryota > Metazoa > Chordata > Aves > Tinamiformes > Tinamidae > Nothoprocta > Nothoprocta perdicaria. The sequence continues at coordinate 9,784,643 of NW_020455204.1, read as the reverse complement.
GTTGAGCTGCGAGCACAGGCGCCCTTTGCTCACGTGGGAGCTCCGAGCTGGAAACGTCTCCGCTCTGTCAGGGCCCTGAAGCCGTCGAGACCCCCCCGGGCGCCCGTCGGTGACGTCTGGTCATTTGTGGGGCCTGGGGCTGGGGAAGCCCCCGCAGACGAACTGCCCGCAGCCGGTGAGTGAGGAGCGAGTCCGCAGGGACACCTCCGTTGCACGTAGGAGACTCTGAGGAGGGAGTAAGTCCTGTTGTCCCCCGTATTTACCGCTCTTTTAAACTGTGAACCTAGGAGCACAATGGATCCCTGTTCTCCTTGTATGAGAATGTCACGTACGTGTTGGGGTTTTAGTCCCAGAAACCGTAGCGGAGGTTGTCGGCTCGATGGGACAGCTGCCCCGGCCCGGCTTTGGGATCCCCGCGTGAGGAGGTGTCCATAGGGAAACTGCCCCTGGGCTTGTTGGTGGCCCGGGAGAGCAGCTGGGGCCTTCCTGGCACACCTGGCTGGGGAGAGAAATGGTCATGACCTCAAATCCGTGCGCCCACTTTCTCTGCCTGAAGAAGAGCTAAGTGTCTTTGGAGAAGCCACCCAAACCCATCAGCAGGGGCTTTCCCACGAGTCCGAGCCTTTCTTCCCGCATCCTCGCCCTTCCTGCAGGCCGTAGCAGCCGGGGCCGGGCGCGTTTCCCGAGGCCGCCCTGCTGGTCCGCGTGGCAGCTGCCCCCGGGCCTGCCCGGCCCTGCCTGGGGCCGCGTTCCTGAAATCCCGCCCTGGCAGCTCCTTCCTCCCGCCGCGCCGGGATGCTCAGCGCGGGGGCGGGGCCAGGCGGTCCGGGGGCGGGGCCAGGCGGGTCCGGG
>NW_020455204.1:9684280-9783457 GCF_003342845.1 Nothoprocta perdicaria | reverse complement strand
GGGGCTGCGCGCCTCGCCCCGGCCGGGCTGGCGCTCGTGCGTTCCCCGCTCCCGCTCGGGAAGCGGCGGAGGGCTCCAGCTCAGCTGTTGGCGCTGCCGGTGTCCGTCCTGAACGTGCCTCGGTGTGTGTCGGGCAGCGGGGTTGTCACTGTGCGGGCGCAGGGCAGCAGAGCGGGCTGAGGTCTGGAACGTGCCTCGGGGGTGGTGCTTTGTAGACCTTCCTTAAAGCGTTTTGCCGAGCTACCGGTGATTGCCAGTATAAAGCGCTACACGCAGAGCAGGAGGGCGCGGCGCTGGGCTCGAGTTAGGACCTGGCTGGAGGGACGGGCTCCGTGGAGCCGGGCAGGGACACCCGGGCCTGGCGCAGGTGGAGGAGGTAACGGAGCGGCCCTTCCAGAGCCTGCGGGTTTATCCCGCCGCTTCCCAGCCGGCCTCTTCCTCCACCAACGCCCACACTAGTTGGGGCCCTTATCTGAAAAGCAGCTCCGCTTCCCGCTATCCCCGTGTGTTCAGCCCGGCCTGTGCATCCTGCTGCGGGATCCCAGGGCCATCCGTTCCCATGTGGATCCCAGTGCTGCCGGTTGCCACGCGTATCCCGGGGCTGTCCGTTCCCACCGGGCCGTGCTGGGCATCCCGCTGCCGTGTGCAGGTGGCCGAGGAGGCCACGCGGGAGCCGGCCGGACAAAGGCGCCAGTGGGGAAGGAGCGAGTCCTGGAAGGGGGACAAGGCAGAGGCTGCAGCGGGGGCTTGGCAGCCCCTCCAGGGAGCCAGCGGCCTCCAGGGGCTCCGGGGGGCTGGAAAAGCAGCGCTGCTGCTCCGCTCCCCAAGGGCAGAGGTTAAACACCCCGTGCTGGAAGCGCAAACAGACTCCGAGGGGTTTAGGCAGACTCTGCACCGCTCTTGTAGCCGAAGAAGGAGCGCGTTAATCTTTAAAATGTGCTCAGGGTGGTTCCTTGCAGCAGCTGTTGCTCAAAGAAAACAAATGATTTTGAAGCCCCAGACCTGAAAGCTTTCATTCTGCAGGTGAAATACGGACTGAAATGCTGTGCTTTACTAGGTGGTGATGTACCTGCACACCATTGATTCGTTAATAGGAGATAAGTCTTTTGATGCTTATAAAAATATTTTTACTATATATCCATTATATTAATGCTGCTTCAGATTAGGTAAGAAAGAGCTTTACAGTGCTACTTGTCTCCAGTTCTGATTTTCTTCTAATTTCTATTCAGAAGCAGATGGAACAAATCATAAATAATTGATTATTGAAGGAATAAAGGAAGAAACAGTTCTCAGCATAATGAAATGTAGAAACTGAGAATTTGAGTAAATTCATCCTCAGATTCTCAGATTCTCAGACGCGTAAGCGTTTATCTGCAGTTTGTCTTTCTAGTTAGCAAAAAAAAAGTATCATCTATAATACAAAAATTGTGCAGCTTCAACTCATTTTGTCTAAAGATTGTAATCTAACAGGAGACTAGTAAAGAAATAAGACTGAGATAAAATGCAAAGCAGGGTAGTATGATTTTGTATAGTGGTTCTGGTGATATGGATCACCTGGCCCTGGCTGGCTGGTCCTCCTCTGCCTTCTTCAGTCCCATCCGCTTCCAGCCCGCAGGAAGGCTGGATTCCTGCCGATCCCAGGGCAGAAACAGGGAGCTGTGGGTCTCTGGCTGCGGCCTGGAGAACCTTGGAGAATGGGCCGGGAGCAGCCGCGGGAGAGAGGCCGGCCCTTCCAGGGCCGTTTGCCGTGTCCCGGCTCATAGGGCATCGGGAAAGTCACGCCAAGAGGCTGCTCGTTGGGATTTCTCCTGTCTGAAGAGTGGATTTCACAGTATGTTTGCAAGAGGTGCTTTGAAACTGCCCATGACGAAGCAAGAAGTGTGTTATGTATGTATGTATGTTTGTGTATGTGTGTGTGTGTGTATATTTTTTTGTGCCCCAAAGGTTGCTGAGGCAGGTGGCCTGTGAGCTCTGCTCATTTAGAAAATTCACAAGCTCACAAGGCACCAAAAAATAAAGGTTTCTCTACCACTCAGTTACTTGATGTCTGGCTTTTAAACATTACTTGAATGCTAATTATAGTAAGAATGGAAATACAACTTATTTTTCCTTAATAGAGTCTTAAGATGATTTAGTGCTCTTGGTAGAACTGGTCTTGCTGATGTCTTGCAGTTGTTTTATTGTTTTCCAAAAAATGAGAGGGTCTAATGGATTTCTGAGAGAGCGGCCTTAAGGGTGACAACAATTTCCTCCTTGCTTTAGGCCCAAAACTAGCAATTAAGAGTGTTTTGTCTTTGAGATGCTGAAAATAAGGCACCCTATGAAGCTCTGTCCCCTCCCACCCTTTTTTTCCTCCATTTTAAGCAGTGTTTTGAGGCCCTCCTGCCTCTTTCCGTCGCCGCTTTAGCGGTACCGTCCCGCTGATGAGGATGCTCCGGCCGCGCAGACCCCACCGCTGCGGCTGAGTTGAGCTGCGACCGGCGTCTGCAGCCCCTGGCCCATAGGGAAGGCCCCTGTCGGGGTCTGTGTTGAAGCCAAGTCCCGTTTGGGGAGCGCTGCCTCCCTACCGAGTGTTTCCAGGTTTTGTGTGGCGGGGGACAGGCGGCTGCCAACCGGGAGCGGAGGGCGAGGCACAGATGAGGGATGCTGTTGGGCCTGCGGGCGCCGCGCTCCGTGTGCCCGTCCCTTCCCGGTGTGCCTGGGCCTGCGGCGAGGAGCGCGCTCCACGTCCCAAATGGAGCCGCCCCGGCTGAGCCGCTCGGCCCCTTCCCTTTGGAGCCGCTTGCCTTACTCCCGTTGTTCCTCCCGTTGCTCTCCATGGGCGCAGGGCCGGATCGCTGCCCCGTGCTCCCGGCTGGAGCCGCGCGGAGGTGACGCCTCCTGCCCGCTGCGGTTCTGCTCCTCTGAGGGGCTTCCGAAGCACCGGGTTGTTTCCGTAGCGCGATTGCAGGCCATGGACGCGCTCTGCTTGCCCGGGCTGTGCTCTGAATCATTTATGCCTCTCGGAATTAATTTCTTATGAGTATCTGCTTGCGCATTCATGTTGACCTTCACATTTATTGGTAAGCCGGGATGGAGTAGGTAGCTGAGCCTGCTGTTTTGTGCAGGGCCTGCCCGCTCCAGTCCGGAACTTTGGGCCTCCTGGTTGCTTTCCTTGGCTGGAAAGGCCCCTGGGAACTGGTGCCATTAACTGGCTGCATGTGGTAGATGTGTTTTGGGTCGAACCAATAACAAGGGTATTATTAGATCCTGTGGGAACAGGAAAAACTCCCTGCTCCATCAGAGATGCTACAGCTAAGTTTGTACTTGGTATATGCGGGCATATGTCGTACTGCAGCCTGACTTGTATTTGCTTGCATTAATGATCAGAAATAGTACTACACTTTATAGCCTGCTTTGCTGGAAGCTTTTCTGCTTATGCTTTTCTGTCCTTTTTTTTTCTTTTTTTTGTCAATGAAGTAGTCTCCTATATGCAATGGAGGTGTCTCTGAGGACTCAAAAGCAGCAGTTTGGCTCTGGGTTCCCCCAGCAGAAATGTCTTTAGGGGAAATGTCAGGCAAAATGGTAGTACCGCTTTCTTCACAGATCAGCTCACAGGGCGCAAGACAATCCCAGTTTTTTATGCCCCGACTTCCTGTGAATACAGAAACAGCAGCAGCATTTATGAGAAGCCTCCACCTTATGGGCATGTTGGCACCCTTTTTCTTTGCCTTCCAATAAATAAATACTTAGAGTTTTAAAATCAAACGCTTTAAAAGGCTTGTCAGAGTTGAAGGAGCTGAGACTGTGCGTGTGATGTATGGATGTTGCCCGGCGGCTTAGCAAGTGAATGGGTGATAGAAACCCTATCAGAGTGTAAACTGAATTACAGCCTGACTGTAAATACATTCTTTTGAATTAAAAACATCTCCAACTTGAGTGTTAAAGCTGGAATACTAATAGGTGGCAGTGACTTCTTACAGAGAGAGGGGAAAAAGCCCTGCATCCTCTTGTTTTACTGGTGTTTTGCACAGCAGTACAGCTATGCCAAGAGATGGGTCCGAAGGGAAACTTTTATCCTGCTCGGCTTGGGGGGCCGGGCGGCGGAAAGGAGGAGCTGGCAGACCCGCGGCCGGAGCCCTGGGCAGGGAGCTGGGACCAGGAAAGATGGGAAGATGGGAAAGTGTTACTCGTACTCCATGTTTTAGCCTCACGTTATTTCTACTCCATGTCGCGTCCAAACTGTGGTTGGTTATTCCTAGTTTTCAGGCATGTTATGCTTTGGAAACGATTCTCGGTGAACATGCAGCTGTAATATTTTAATGGGAGAGTTTGAAAGTAAAATCAGTCTGAGAAACAGTGTTTGCTTTATTAGAAGCCAGGAGGAGGCTGAGGTATCTTTACCCGCTACAGGTCGGGTAGGACATAAAGCCTGAGTTTCCAGTGCCTGTTTTCCTGAGCTGGCAAGTGCCCGAAGGGCCAAGGCAATTTGTTCTCAAATGTTCAGTGTGTTTCTGAGGCCTGTAGAGCTTGTCTCAGTTGTGCTTTGGCTAGGGAGCAGGTCGCTGCTCCTGCCTCCGTGTCCTGCAGGCTCTCGCACTGCTCCTAAGTTCCCTGTTACATGGGCTCAGCTCTCCCAAAAATCTACGTCTGAGAGTAGCAGAGCTGGGTTTGCTATGTGAGGTTAAATAAGTCTGATTTGAAAAAATAATGCACGTTTTATTTGGTTTCTGTAGCGTTTTGCTGAGGGGTTTCTGGGGGATGGATTAAAGGAGGTCTGAGTGAACCTGAGCACGTGGCAGAGACCTGAATCCTCTTCTCAGCGCCACGTGTGGGAGCCGCTCATGGTCCCATTGCAGAAATCATGGCATTCACCTTGGTGAAGCACCCAAAGTGCTTCCTTATCCCCAGGCTGTCGGCTTTGAACACGGGTGTGCTTTTCTTGGTGCCCCTACCACATCATCACTGTAATTAAAAACATGCATTTTCTTTTTCCAGAGGGAGCCCCTCATATGTACCAACCAGACAGGATTTTCAGGTACAGGTACCCTCTGAGATTGCAGGTTTGTTGGAGAAGAGGCTGCCTGTGCATAGTTACACAGGCCCATTCCCAGTTAAGGAAAATAACAAAAACTGTGCAAAACTAAACAGTCCCTTTCTTGTTCAGTCGAACCTTTGGTCTGCTGTTATAGTACTGACGAGGGGAGCGCAGTGGAGCTGTTGTCATGGAAATTTGGATGGCCTGCAAAATGTTTCGTGCTGTTTTTTGTTTCTTAGGGCCTTTTTATAACTTCCAGTCTCCTCAAATGCAAACCATGGAAAAGGGGATTTGTAGAAGTGCTCTACAGTTTTGGACCATTATGTGCGATCTGTCTGTCTTTAAAACTGCCTTGGAAGTTGCTCAGACTCAAAAATACATCCTGGAATTTCAGTTTTTGGATAAATCCCATTGAAATATAATCTGTAAGATTTAATATTCTGTGAGGATGAATGCCATTTGCATTTGACATACCTTTATCACAGACTGACTTTTATTGACCTCAGAATTGAGACATGCTTTCTTTCCAACAAAAACTTATTTTACAGATCTGTGCCTATATTTTCTTCATAATGCTCAGAATCATACACATAATTACTTTCTGTAGGCTGTTATGCTTCAAAAAGGATTTTGTGTGCTCCAAGTTTGGAATTTTTAAAGACTTGATAATGCTTTTTCACATATTTAAAAGAAGCAGCATGAAAGAGCCCAGTCCATTTGTATACTAGGTGTGGCTAAAATCCTGGCAGCCCCTCGTGCTGACATCATTCTTCGGAGAAAGAAAACTGAGCACTGAAAGGAGTTTGCCTTGGACTTCTTTCTTCCTTCTTTTCTTATTCCTTCATCTAGCCTATGGGTATGTCCACATAGGGTGTTATCTTTGTATTGCCCCGCAGCTTTTTGTGGGCATCCTGCACGGTTCCTACTCCTGTGTGTGTCCTTTCCTACCTGGGCCACTTCACTTGCGCACACAGACTTTCCCTGCATCCTCGCAGGTTCACTCGGTGTCGGCCTTGCAGCCTTTCTGGTTAGTCCTCCTGCGACCAAGGCGGCCAGTTACTGCACGGTGGGTTGCAGTGTGAACCTCCAGCTCATGTCCTGTGTTCTTGTCCATCCGTGTGCTTTCAGTACGTGGAAAATGGAGAAAATGGAGGGGGATGGAATTGCTGGTTTGCACTGGGGAAGAACCTGCCTGCAGACAGCTGGATGGCTGGTAGCTACTCCATACAGTTCACACTTGACATTGTTGTGTGTCTGTACTCTTAAGATAAGACTTTTCCTATCTTTCTACACAGAGGTAAATACGGATTTCCACACAGCCATTTTTTTTGCACACGTAGAGCTGTAATTGTCTCTGTTGCTGCCTTGCATCTCAGCTTCTGCAGCAGTGCTTTCCCTTGCTGAGAACTGAGGATGCTGCTGCAAATCTCCTTCCTTTCCTGGTCCCCTGTTCTTTATCCCTTTACATCCCTGCAAACTGTCTTTGCTTCCAGAGCTCAGCTCAGTTTACCTTTATCCTGGTGAGTCTTGCCTCGTGTTGGAAAGCTGATGCCCATGCGCAGTTGGCCAAGGTGTTAGTCTCTATTTGTTAGCATTTTGAACAAAACTTTTTCTTCCATGATGCTCATCACGTTCAGGCTCATCTCTATAGGCAACTACAAAATTAACTCATGATTATGATTCCGAACTTTTAGCATGGTTTCTTTTGCTACCTATTTCACCAGCCATTTTTTCCCATGAAGAATTTCCTTTATCTGTGCATGCGAATCCTTTTATTCTGACTAGCGTTATGTTGGAATAGTGGGACCATTATTTTCTTCTTTGCTGTGTGCAATGCACAGCAGTGTGGGAGGAGATCTGCAGCTGCTTCTCTTAGATACTTAAGTTTGCCAAAAAAAAAAAAAAACCAATACTTTTCAAGTGAGTTGAAAGCAAGCTGCAGGATTTGACCAGAGAGATGTTTCAAGGCTGTAAAGAAACAGAAAAGGGAAACAGTGGAGACCCTGCTCTACTTTTTATAAGATTCTTTATGATATCCAGAAGTTTTAATGTCAAGGACAAGGCTTTTAAAAAGTAACCTCAACTTTGATCAAAGCACCCAACATCTGTATTTATTGGAAACATTGAATACTTATGGTTCTGTTTTGGGTTTCATGGGTGAGAGAGAGAGAAAAAAACATGTGAGAAGGAACAGAACATGGAGACGTTGAGTTTTTCATTTACTTTTAAAGTTTTAAGGTAGCTCTACCTTTTAACAGAAAGGAAGCAGTACTTTTAGTTTTCCATCAGCAGGAATTGGAAGAAACTACTTTTATGGCCAAAGATCCCTGGCTCTTTGAAGAGGAAAGGAGGAAAACCAAAAGGAACAGTCTTCTAAGGTGATAGGGCTATATCTTAACAGTGGGGATTTTGAGTAAATGTATTTATTCGCTGCCTTATACCATCCCATTAGTAGCTTTCAGGAAATGCAGAATGCCTTTAGGAAAGCAGTGTGCTTTGAGCTGTCCTTGATGACATAATTCAGCAATTAATTCCATGAGAGCTTGAACCATGACCTGTATTGCTGCGTGGCTAAATGTCTTCTCAAAAAGCTGAATAATTCTTATTTAAATTATGTAATAAATACTTTAGCCTAAGAAATTCTGGTGAATCATGGCATGTCAGTGAGCTTTCTGCATTCACTCATTTGAAAATTCAAAATATGGTTAATTTAACACTTGCCCTGTAGAGCATTTATGTAAGGGTCTTGTTAGTAGCTGACGGTTGTTTAAGTTTGCTGTTTATGTTGTTCTCCCTCCTCTTCCATTTTTAGTGAATGCACCCTGTGCACCACAAGTGTCTGGTAAAATCGTTTGCATTGAACGGTTCTTTGTTGGTTCTACACATAAAAAATGGATATCTCTAAGAAGACCCTTTCACGTAGAAAACCAAACCTGACAAATTGTCTCTTGCTTCAGTTTCTATGTTAAAATGAAGCTAATTTTCATTTCAAGAAGCTACTTTGGGTGATTTGCAATATATTGTAGCAGGTGTGGGTACTGATGGCCAGCGCCAGTTCCGCGCGGTGGTTTCTCGCAAGGCTGCAGTTCATTGAGAGGCTTGGATAACGGTGCCAGTGTCTGCTCAGGGATCCCTGCCGGGTCGTGTTGCAGCGGGAGCTGTCGCTAACGGGCAGGTCCTGGGAAGGGGAGAAGCCCTGGGACATGAGAAACACTTTGTTTTGCAGGGCTGAAATGGGTGGACTCTGTTCTGCCTGTCTGTCATAGGGGGAAGTCAAGAGACTTTCTGGTTTTCCCTTCAGGGAGGTCTGCTCTCAGGTGCGTGGGATAACTCGTCACTGCTTTCCAGCCCTCTCCTCCTATGATTTGACCTGAAGGAACTGAAATCTACTGTAATGCCCAAGTAGCAAGTGCTTGCAAATCCAGGAGCAAATCAATTCATTCGTATTTCATAAAACCAGGCAGGAGGTTTTAAAGGAGCTAATCAGATTGTGCACTGCAGTTCCCTGAGAAACTTTAAAGCTTTACTGTTTGAGTAAGGGTTTTCCTAGGAAAACAATCACCCCTAGCCCCAGCACTTCAAAGGGGAAGGATCATGGAGTATCGTCTTCCTTTGGAAAGTTTTGACCATATCCTTGAATAGAGAGATGGTGTTTCTCTCTATTGCATTTAGAGTTAACGTGTGTTGCGTGAATCAGAAGTGTTCATAGGATTTTCTCACCCACACACCCTTTAGGTGAAAACCAACATAAATAGAGGGGAGGCCTTTGACACACGTTTTGATCAGCTGTCTCAAAAAGTTATGCTAGAACTAACTTAGTCTGTATGTAGGACGTGTGCCGTAGCTGGAGTTCCCTTCCCTTCTTATTTGGAGTTGAATGTTTCTAAATAGGACAGAGCTATTTGAGACCTTCTGTTACTGGAGAAGAAGCTGTACCTGCTGCTGGCCCCTGTTTTGCCAGTTCCTCCCCTTTTGCAAAGTATGATCAAAGGCTGGGAGCAAAGGAGGCTGTGAGAGATCCTGACCTCTCTCGTATGGTTGGAACTGAATTGGAAAAATATTTTTTTTCAAAAAAAAAATATATTTTTAGTAGCTCATTTCCTGTTTTAAGTCCTGTTGTTGCCTTTCAGTTAGTAACAAAGCACACCAAACCTGCCTCTCCTGAAAGCTTTCAGATGTCTGTGCTGTCTCTGTATTTATAGCTAAGGATGAGCTTCCTCTGCTCCCCCAGGCCCCTCTCGGGGGCAGCTCCAAAAGCCCCCAGAGGATTTGGTTTCTGTTTATTGTCACTGACCACAGGTGCTTCTAGCACCTACTTTACAGTTAGGTTGTGAATTAATTAATTGTGAGCCCGGAATCATTTAAGGATGGCCAATAATCGCTTATGTCTCCAAGTGCCGTTTTCATTTGTGAAATTGTGTGAACAGAAAGCTTTTAAAACCAGACGTGGAGGAAGTGAGGCCGTGAAGATGTTAATTTGCAGCTTAAAATACCTCTTGATGGATTTTGCTCCACGTTTGTCCCTGAAAGCTTGTGGCACTGCTTGGAAGGGCTGGTGAAGATGTACAGCTTGAAAAGGAATTTTGTATTGAAAGGACGAAAAAGGGGATGGGGAAGAGTAAATAGCAGATGCCGTATAATAATTGATCTAGGTAAAGCACATGCTGTTTGGCTTCCCAAGAGCAGATTTTGTAGGAATGGCCCCTTTGAGGCCCATCAGGGGTGGCTGCCTTTGGTGCTGGACTGAGAGCTTGTGACCGCCCTCGCTTCCCGCAGGATATCTTGGCTCCTGTTTTTCCGGGGAAGGGGCAGTGTCCAGAGCAAGCGGTTTGGCCCATGGCGGGGTGTCTGTGATGGGCAGCCTGCTCCATGAGGTGCCTCCTCAGGCTTTATGGAAGATCTGTCTTCAGGTCACGTGAAGCAAGGGATGCCTTTCTCTAGGGAAGGAAACGCTACCACAAAAATGAAGTGGTCCACCAGGACACTGAGTACAGTTCTGTTCTATTTATGAGCTTGTTTACAATAATCTATAAGCAGACTTTGTTTTTAGAGAGAGAATATTTTTGTGCCCGATTCAATTTTGTGGTGTGCTGTCCACGCTTGTGACTGTGCCAGAAGGGCAACCTTTTCCTCTCTGCAATTGTAAAGCAAGTTCTCAAGCGGAGAGTGATACTAAAAGGACCATGACACTGTGAAAGCAGGAGGCACTACTCAGCGTAGCCTACATCCTGTAGTCTTCGTGAAGGCAGCTCTTGATGCAGCTGGGAAATAGTCACCTTCATGACAGTCTGTAGCAGCGTGTGCGTTGTAGGAGCATGGCTTGGCTTGGTGGAACTTCACTCTTCGCTTAGTGCTGGCTGTTCTGGTGTCAAACACGCCAGTGTTGCTTGTCCACCATGATCCAAGCCTGTTGCCCTTGTATAGACCATCTTTACTTTGAATTCTGGTACGCTATGGTCTGCTGCATACCTCTCTGCAAACTGAGTCTTTGCCCCATCGCCCTCACTGACCCACTTCTCTGGCTGGCGTTTGGCCAAACCTGACTGAAGGAGCGACTGTGCCAGCAAGTAGGTACGGGTACACTTCTGCTTCCATAGGTCTATTCTGATATTATTCAGCCACTGAGCTTTGTCATATCATGGGTGAAAAGGTATCTCTGTATTCCTTTCATGCATTTGGTATACATATATTAGAGAGAAATGGTGCTGTGAAATACTATGGACTCTTTTTGTTGTGTTCCCTTGTGCTTGGAACCTGGACATGTTATGTTGACTTTTGGTGGCAAAAGTAGGTCTAGGGATAGGTCAAGGTGTACGAGAAAGGGATAGGGACCTATCTAGGGATAGAGCAAGGTCACGCTGCTGAGAAGGTGCAGGTAATAGTTGTTAATGAGTTGAACAACGTATTGGAGCACAACAGCAAAGTTTTGCCTTGTAGGTATTAAAAAAGGCCTTAAGTCGCTGAGCAAGAGTGAACAGTGTCTCCATGCACCCACCAACCTTGGAGAACCTTCAGTAAGACACTTTGGCTCTAACTGTGATGAATTCATTGGGTATATTAAAAAAAAAAAAAAAAAAAAAAGCTGAAGGGAGCTTATAAAAAACGTCGAATCATTGAGGAAATGGAGGAACTTTCTGCCCTCTAAATTAAGTCTTGACTTGAAATTACTATGTGGGAGGAATAAAAGTCAGCAAATAGTAAGGAAAGACTAATAATTGAAGTACTTTAAAAAGACTCTTGATTAGGAATCAAGGAGTGAAAATTAAGAAAATAGGGATTTAAGTTAATTATGGGAAGATGTTAGTGAAGCGTGGGGAGCTGTAGCGTAGTCTCCAAGCAAACAAATAGAGCAGAAGCTGCTATGAAGACAGCGAATGACCCTTAATGCAAGTCTTAACTGAAACAGAAATGAGTTTGAAAAACTTGCTATTCTTTCTTACCTTGAGTTTATACTCAAATGCAGCTATAATGAAACTGTCATGAAAAGGAAAACAAATGACTTTAGTGAGAGATTGAAGCTGATGGTTTGTGCTGCCTCCCCGAGCGAAACCCTTGTGCGTGTGAGGAGCGGTGAGGCGCAGCTCCGCTCCAGGCCGCGTTTTCATGCCGGGGTGTCATCCGAGTTCTGGCTCAGGATCTTGTCCTAAAGATGTTCAGTCTCTAAGAGTTTCCGTAGTCTATAGAACAAGATTAGCTCCTGACAACACAGATCTTCTATGTTAAAGGAAACCACTTACAGAAATAGTTAAGCTTGTGATTGGTGTGAGTCCTTACGAAGGCACCGGTACCTCTTTAGTTATGAAGACTGCCTCATATTGGGAAATGATCCAACTTTTTTTTCAGTGTGTGTCCAGCCATCTCAACTGATGTGCTGACAGTTCCCCTTTTGTAGCACACTCTGCTCTTTTACTTTCTCTAATACACAGTATTAGAATAACAGGGAGTCTTTTTTTAGTCTAGCCCTGTTTACCAAAAGGCAGCTGTTGCGTTCAGCTGTCACCGCTCTTTCTTCATTAAAATAGTTTTTATTCTTTCTAAAATCCATCAACAGGCTAAGGACATCTGAGATCTTACTGTGAATTTGTATGTAAACTTGCAGGGAGCTTTCAGCTTTGCGGGGTGGGGAGGAAGGCAAGGCAAGTGGAGTTTCTGTGGGGAGAGAGACAGTTCTTCCTCTCCGAGCAAGGCTGGCAGCCTGTGCATCCTCGAGGGTGGCTGCCCCTTCTCCTGGTTTTGGTGCTGAATGCAGAAGTTGCAGTTCTCAGCCTGGTAACAGGCAAACAACACCTCTTAAGAGGTTTGAGGTATTGGTTTGTCTTTCGCTTGGTTATGCAACGATCAAGTCACAAGAATGTTCAGCATTTTCACTTTATGCTTTGTTTGTATATGTAATTGTATACATAGGTGTTTCTGTTAAGTGGATGTTGCAGTCAGAACAGAAATAAGTGTGTATGTGGAGAAAAAAACTCAGTCCAATGTTAGCTTCTGTATGTAATTCATATGCTCAAGATGCAAGAAATTTTCCTAATAAGCTTAGAGTGTATCTTCTGTTCACTGCTTCTGCTTTGTTTGGTGTGAGCTGGTAGGGATCTGACATGAGAATGCCATGTTTTGTGTTTGGTAAAGGTTCATCTTTGCTTATACTGTTGTTCTGTACTCAGTTTCATGGTTAGGAAAATGACTTTAGGTCATTGGCAATTGTTTGGCTGATTATGGAGGTAATCTGTCTCCACTAGTTATATATTTATACTGTGAAAGAAGCCAGAGAATGCTTAGGGCTAGAAGTATTCTGAAAAACAAAGTTCATGTTGCAGGGAGACATCGCACATGTGTAACAGGCATCGCCCAGTGTCAGAGTGTAGGTCAGTGGGTTCTTACGCTTAACGTTGGTATCTGGATCACAGAAAGGTTGGGTTGGAAGAGGCCGCTGGGGAATGTGTGGTCCCGGCACTGGTTAGAGCAGTTTGTTTAGGGCCATGTCCAGCTGTGTTTTGAGCATCTCCAAGGATGAAGACTCCACAGTCTCTCAGGGCAACCTCTTCCAGTGTTCACCCACCCTTGCAATGTCTTTTTTTCATTATATTCAGGTAGAATTTTATGTGTTTCAGCTTGTGCCCGTAGCCTCCTGTGCTTTCACCGCACACCACTAAGAAGAGTCCAGCTCTGTCTTCTTTATAAACTATATATATATTTGTAAACTTTGATCAGATGTCCTCTCAGTTTTTTCTTCTCCAGTTTGAAGAATCTTAGCACCCTCAGACTCTCCTCCTGTGTAAGATGCTCCAGTTCCTTGATTATCTTTGTCCCTGATCATCTCCAGTCCTTCCATGTCTCACTTGTTCCAGGGAGCCCAAAAGTGGACACACTCCTGATGAGGTCCCACCGGTGCCAAGCGGAAGAACCCCCTCCCTTGAGCTCTTGGCAAAGCTTATTCCCATTGCAGCCCAGGATACCATTAGCCTTCTTGGTCACACATGAGTGGCTCAGGGTCTGCTTGTTGTCCCCAGTCCCCCCAGGTCCTTCTCTGCAAGGATGCTTTCCTCCAGGCCAGTCCCCAGCCTGTCCCCAGCCTGTACCCAGCATGAGGTTATTCCTCCAGGTGGGGACTGACTTTGCACTTCCCTTTGAAGTTCCTGAGGTTTCTCTCTGCCCATTTCTCCAACCTGTTGAGATCCCCCTCAATGGCAGCACATCCACTGGCTGAATCAACCACTGCTTGTTTTGTACTGTCTGCAAATGTGTAGAGCAGAATGTAGCCCCTCATCCACGTCACTGATGAGCAGGTTGAACAGAGCTGGCCCCAGTACTGAGCCCAGGTTTCACCAATGGTGACTGGCCTCTAGCTGGACTTTATGCTTCTGATACCAATCCTTCACATAAGTGAGTGTTGAGCCCTCCTCACAGTCCATTTTATCTAGTCCATAGATCATCAGTTTGTCTGTAAAGATGTTATAGGAAACAATGTCCAAACCTTGTTAAGGTCAAGATAAACAGTAGCCACTGCTCTCCCCTCCTCTGCCAAGCTATTCACTTCATTGTAGAAAGCTATCAGGTTGGTCGAGCATGATGTCACCTTGATAAATCTGTACCGATTATTACGAATTAGCTTCTTGTCATTAGCCTCACATGTTTGGAAATTTCTTCCAGGAGGATGTACTCCACCACTTTGCCAGGGACTGGGATGAGGCTGACCTGCCTCCTTGCCAGTGTTGAACGTGGGAGCCACATTTGCTTTCCGTTCAGTACTTGAGAACATCCCCTGCTTGTTGAGACCTTTCAGAGAGAATCAAGGGCAGCCTTGCAGTGACATAAGTCAGATCCCTCAGCCCTCATGGTGGTGCAGGCCATCAGATCCTATGGACTTGTGTATGTTCAGCTCAGTGTGTGTTCAGGCCTGCAATTTTCCTTAGTCTTTCTTTTGCTGCTGATAGGACCGTGGAAGCCCTTTTAGTTGCCCTTCATGTCCCTGAGTGAATTCAGCTCCAGAAAGGCTGTTGTTTCCTAAATGCATCCTTGAACACTTGGGCAGCCTCTCTGTATCCTTCCTGGGTGCTCTGTCCCTGCTTCCATCTGTAATATGCTTTCTTTTTATGTCTAGATTTTGTCAGGAGTTTATTGTTTATCCGTGCAGGCCACCTTTACTTTATTCCCTTTGCTTGGGGATGGGCCGTTCTCAAGCTTGGAAGAGGTGATTCTGTGAAAATCAACCATATCTCCTTGACCATTCTTCTCTAGAGGATCATACTCCAAGGGATTCTTCCATGGAGATCCCTGAACAGTCCAAAGTCTGCTCTCCTGAAGTTCAAGGTTGTGATCATTGTGTCTTCCTTGATCCCTACTTCCAGGATCATCAACTCCGCTCACTATGTCATGGGTACTGCAGCTGAGGTTGCCCGTGACCTTCACATCTTTGACCAGTTCTCCCTTACAAGTAAGTGCCAGGTCCGACAGGGCGTCTCCTCGCACCTCAAGTCTCAGCTCCTCGGTCTCTCACACCAGTTACCTGGATGTGCTCCAGAGGCCTCCCGGGCTGCTCGTGTCCTGCTGCAGTGCCTTCCCAGCAGATACCGGGGTTGTTGAGCTCCCTCATGAGGGCCACGGGCTGCAAATGTGAGACTTCTTCCAGTAGTCTGATGAAGACTTCGTCTGCTTCTTCCTGATCGGGTGACCTGTAGCAGATACGCAGCAGTGTTGCCCTCTAAATCCTCCTACAAGCTCTCAGATGCCTCGCTGTCTGAGCGAGGCAGAGCTCCCTGCATCCCCACTGCTCTTGCACATACAAGGTTACATCTGTCCTTGTATCCCTCCTGAAGAACCTGCTTCCGTGCCTGCGAGCAGAGTAAGTCTGAGTCCTCGCTAGCACAGAGGCTCTTCTCAGGGAGTAACCTATGAATGCAAAAACACTATAAGAACCCAAAACTTAATTTTAAAATTAAAAACGTAAGTATGGGTGTCTACAGAGAGGTGCTTCAGAGGGTGACAGTGACTAGGTAGTCTGAGCTCTTGCTTTGGACGGGCGAGACTGTCTATATGGGTAGCACTGCAGGTGATGCTGACTACCCATTTTGCAGTTTTCTCATTTGTCGTGGCGTTTTGTCTTTCTTCACTGAAAGAGGTTAACGTTTATCAAGCACTAGCCGGAGAAAAGTGAGGTACTGCGGTGTTGCTGCTGCTGCTAAAGCATTACTGCTTCAATTCCCTATTCATATGTAATAAGATCGTATTAATAGATTGGAAAATTTGGGGAGTTTATAAGCAGGAACAGAGGAGTCAGTGTTTTCTCCAAGAGTGCAACACAAAGGCCGGCTGTTATAAATGACATAATTCAAGGCTTAGCATATGTTAAATAAATAAACAGTCTCCTGTTTCATCCGCCGGCCCACTTGGTCTGTGCACACATGAGGTTTGTTAACTACCGTGCAATAATTCACAAGAGCTCTCAGGGTGGTTCCTAGTTTCTTCTTCTAACTATGGTCTGTGTAGTCCAGCTGCTACTCAACTGCAGTTTTGTCAACGACTGCTGTTTTAGATAAGAAAGAGACATAAATCCAAATCAGTAGCATTTTATCTGTGATGGATCCCATATATCTTTTTTGGGGCTTTGCTCAGACTACAGCCCTTGCAGATTTCCCTTATAACAACAGTGCCAGCTGCATGGAGGGAACTTAGCCCTGGCTGAGATTGTGGAGTGCTTTGCTTGGGTGAGTCCTGGCATTCCTTGCTGTGATAACGTGAGCGTTTTCCAGGAAATTCCTCATTCCTTTGCAATTGCCTCTGTAGCCTCCGCAAAAACACTGGTGGGATTGCAGGCGGGAGTTGCTTTGGGCACCATAAAATTGCCTCTGCTTGGTTCTCCAAACATTCCCACGGGAGTAAACGCATTTATAAGAAAATACTACAACAGGTACAGCTTGATACACAGAAACTCAAGTTTGTTAGCTGTCATCCTAGCTGTTGTGTGGCTAAAAATAGGGTCTTCGAAAAGTATCAGCATTTGGGCTTTCTTTTTGTTTGTTGCTTTTGGTTTCCCCTGCGAAACGGGTGGATTCCGGTCTGGGTTGGCAGGTAGGTCAACGAGCAGAAGACAGTGATGGGCAAACTGGTCTCAGCTTTTGGAACCTGTAATCCTGACCAGAGGGTTTTGTGGGAAGCCTATGGGTGTTGGAGAGGGAGGATGAAGGTGGGGGCAAGTTGAGTGAAACCGAGGTGAACCTGGGGTTTGCTGTTCAGTGAATGCCTCTTATACCCGATAATGAAAGTTCCCGTTATATACCCTCATGTTCCTTTTCTATAGGATGAGAAGTCAGGCACAAAGCTGTCGAAACTCAAGGCTTTCCAGCCAGTTAGGGATATAGTTGAGTTCAGGCTTGGGAAGTCGTGACCCCAACTTGTTTAACTTTTCCCTATTGTCTTCACTGGATGATTTAACTGATGATTCATGCATCATGCTCTAGGGTGAGCTAATGTTTCCTGACTCATGTTATTTATTTTTTAATCTATTACTGTTTGTTGTTTTAAGTCTTCTACTATTAAATATACATATATATATATATGCACACAGATGACTCATGACTTTTGAGTGTAAAATTACTCACTTTTTACTCTTCAGCTTTTATTCTCATAATTCTTTTGCTGTGTCCAGTGTTGGGTTTTGTGCTTAACTGTTACAAGAACAAAAATCTCTGAAAAAGACAGGAGTCTCTTCTGGGTAGTTATTTAAACCAAACTTTTTGCTAAGTAAACTGTTGATTCCTCACAAAGAAAAGGTGTTTTGTCAGGAAACCCACATACTTAGGATCTCAAAGGTGGTTTTTTTGGGTAATTAAAGTTACTGATGTTCACAAATTGTGGCCCAGCATCTATTGTTCTGGCAGCAGCAGGTGCTGCACAACCACCGTGATGTTCTCGAGGACTCCAAACCAGGGATCAGCCACACCGCAGCCAGGCAGGTGCCTCATATGTGTTTTACACCTTGGTTCTAACAAGATCAGACACTGTGGTCGCTTAGAGTTACTTAATGAAATGGATCCCATCACTGTTAGGTTTTTGTTGAGAGTTATGACATCCGTGGGCTGTAGCAGACTGCTCGCCCCTACAGAGGCCCTGAAAATAACTGCTATATACTGAAGTAACACTGTCTGAGGGTATCATCTAGGTCTGTAGGAATGAACCTCTAAAGAGATATAATTCATTTTAAAAAGCACAGATACTTATAGCTGACATACCATAATACTCTATTGCTGAGGTGAAAGAAAATGTGCAAGATGCTCATTAATCTACATGATGCGAGTGCTTGAGTAAGAGAAGAGAGGGGATGAAGAACAGATTAAATAACTTTCCAAATGAGTTTGTTGTGTCGCCAATCCTGTGTGAAGTTGTGGATTTTTTTTTTCCTCTAGAGTGGGGATTTGCTTCGTTACGCTGGTTCAGATATTTTTTAGATGTAGATGTTTTACTGAAAACATACGTTATTACAAGAAGGAAGCTCTTTTGTCTGTGTGCTGGTGGTGATGAACTCCCGACAGGAAAATAAAGGAGTAGTTCATCCCGTCATCAGGGGGTAGCTCGCACAGTGAGTCTGTTCCAGAAATATAAGAAACCTTCAGCTTGTCTTCCAGAAAAGAAAGAAACCTGCATTTGCCCTTCAACTCTTGATATTGCAACTTCTTTGTCCCTATGAACCCAACAGTAATGTGCATTTGTTTCCTTTTTTTTTCCCTTACAGGTGCCTGAGATTATAAGCTCCATTCGACAGGCTGGAAAAATAGCTCGTCAGGAAGAGTTTCAGAATAATCTGTCTGACGTTGAAGACCCTTTTGCCAAAAAGTTTGAGGTGCTCTTCTGTGGACGGGTGACGGTGGCGCACAAAAATGCCCCCCCAGCGCTCATAGACGAATGCATCGAGAAGTTTAACCATGCAAGTGGTGCAAAAAACTCAGACTCCAACTCCTTGCCCCAACAACATGAAACTACCAATAACTCGGGAGGCTTCTCTCTCAGCGAAAAGTTTCGGTCCGTCTTCCAGCCCTTGGTCGGTGAAGAGGAGGAAAAAAGGCCCATGAGAAAATCCTTTTCTCAGCCTGGGCTTCGTTCTCTCGCTTTTAAGAAGGAAATGCCGGAGGGAAGCCATAGGAGTAACAGCTTTGTCAGGTCTTTTGAGGAAGATGCAATTTCGCTGAACCTAAAAAGTCAACTTCTCTATGGACACAGTGTTGTGCAGCCCACGGACATTGCGGAAAACCGGACGATGTTGTTCACGGTAAAGCAGGATTTCTGCTACTGGGGAACGTTCCACGGCTCTGGGTTCCGCATGGGAAACACCAAAGCACTCGTCCTGACACACAGCAGCTACTTCTTTAATAACTTAATTGTGTACACTTAAACATCAAGGCACATATTTCTATATGAAGCATTACCAGTCAGTGTAACTTTTTTTTTTGTCAATAAGTTCACATTGGGTTTTTCCATTGGTATCATGTAAAATATTGGCCTCAAAAGGCAGCTTTTGGAATGCTGCAGTTAATAACTAGTTATATAATTGCAAAATGATACATCTAGTTACACTAACTAGTAACAGCAGCAATAGATTTCCATGTGAATTACCAGTAAGTAAGAGCAGAAGGACTGAGTGATGGCTTTGGGTCAGTGGAGCTTGTGTTCATGTCCCACAATAAGCAGCTTCCTTGGCTGCCACGTGCACCGGTCCTTGTGTTTGTGGTGCCAGCTGTGCCCTTGCTTTTATAGCTGAGCAACAAAAGTACCTCTCAATACCTTGGAGGAGAAAAAAAAGTGGGGTTGGTTTTACTTGCTCCTTTCAGAATCAGGAGATTGTCCTAAGATGTGTGAGGGTGTGATGGAAGCCTAACTGGGGAGTGAAGGTGACGGTACCGGCGATCACCAGCTCCCCTGTGAGGCAGCGGCTGCTGCTGGGGCTGGGAGTTTAAGGGCAGCTTAAGGGCAATTTCAGGGCAAAGCATGAAAGGGTTTTAGTTACAGGATGGGCCCTTTTTTGAAGGGAAAAAGAGAAGTGCTCCGTTAACAAGAAACACCAAAGTATGATGCCTGTAACAGGTAATGTTCAGGAGGAGGTGTAATTTGCTATACCTGACTTAAAGCCTTTGTTTGGTCATGGGAGGCTGGGAGCGGAAAAAGAAGTGGAAGAAGGTGGAGAAATGTTTCTACCTTCATAAAAACAGTTCTATCTTTACTTCTTCCTCTGAGCAAGTATTTCACATTGAAAATATAAAGGCCAATTGTAAATTCAGTAGGGCCTGTTTTTTAAAAACAAATACTGTTTCAGTTATTCATTGATGACACATATTTTGAGGAAGGTGTCATTATGGATGGATGTACAGTCCAGACCCTCCTACTCTCTTACATATGTTTTAAACTTTAATTAAACAGATGCAGCAGCCTTGGGGTAGACATGCAACGTAAACCCTTGTTTGCAGAGTGAGCACCTGGCCTAAACCTCTTTGTCCTTCCAGTTGGAATAGTTGTCCAGTCACAGCTACCTGCTGATGGAGACGTTTCCCAAACTGCGTGGGATTTTGCTGATGCAGCTTTCTCTCTCTGGTTGCTTTTTGTCTGGAAACACGTTGTTTAGGACGCAGAACTGTGTTCTTTCAGTGTAAATGGAGCTGGATGCAAGGAAGTGAAATGTCCATGGTCAGTGACTTGGGAAGCAGCTCGTCACGGAGCTGGCCCTGCTTGGCCAGCCCCAGTGCCCCCCAGTTGCTGGGGATGATGTGTGTGCAGCGAGCACAGCATTTCAGCTTGGCACGTGGCTACATGTGAAATGCTTCGGAGTAATTTGATATCCAGAGGGGAAAAAGCTGTTTGTATTTTCTCTGGTAAAGCTGCTATTTGTGTATTCCCCAGGGTTGTAGCGGAGCTTGGGGTATGAAGTGTGAAAAATGTTACGATAGGTTACGTGCCAGCCCTTCTGAGCTGGTTCAGATGGTTTGGATTTTTGCATTCTGTCCCTCGTAGCTGGTTTCTGAGTGGATTGGGTGAGTGTTTCCCTCCTCTCTCTGCTCTGCTGGCTTCAGATGGTCTCTGCTGCTCATGGTCCAAATGAAAAGGCAGTTTTATGTGGGGCTGACCAAGAACGAGCCTCTTGCCACAGGAAAAGGAGGGCAGGGAGCAGTAAAAGCTGTGGTGTAGGTTTGGGAAAGAGAGGCCCCCTCGTAAACAACAGAGAGGTCGACCCTGGGGACAATCAAAGGAAACCAGCAGGGATAGGGGAAAAACTGTTTTGGCTCGTAGAAGTGGAAAACAAATAGCAGGACTATTTTTAGGGAAAAGAAAAAGGAAAAGAAAAAGGAGAGAGGAAAAAAAAAAAAAAAAAAAAGAGATGCATCTCTCCATTTCCCCTGTTTTTGTCCTCCCCTTCAGAACTTCCAGGTGTCCTAGTGCTGCTGCTGCCTGTTTGGGAGGCGCTCTCTTGGAGCTTCGGGAGCTTCGCCTGAGTCATCTTCACATATGACTCCAGATTCCACCCGTTTCTCCTAAGTCTGACTTAATTCAGGAACTGCCTAGCAAACTTTTCTGGTGTGTAAGAACTTGGAGGAATGTAAATGCTATTCTGCTAAAATGTTACAAAGATGTTACCAGAAGTTGAAAAGTGACAAGCAGTAGTTTCACCTAGAAAAAAACCCTGTCATCGTCCAGCAAGAATCCTCCTCAGCTCTTGGCTTGCTGCTGTACGAATGGCCTACAGTTTAAGTCGAGAAATATACTCCCATAACCTCATTTATATATACATACATCTTAAAAAAGAATTAATACTAAACTCTGAAAAAAGAAATAAAGCCTCATGCTTGGTTTTAAATTGCAGGAAAAACTTATTTTGGGAATTTGGCATGTGTCAAGCCTGCAGAAATAACAGAAAAAAAAAAGCGCATATATATTTCTCTGTGTACAATGTCCTTTGCTTGTAGCATAGTGTCACTCTCCTCTCATTAAATACTGTTTTCAGTGTCGTGTCTCAGGTACGTGCCTGAATCTCTGTTCGTGCAGTGCCCGGCTTGTCCTTCCAGAGCTGCTCCGGTGCCCTGTCCCGCTCAGCTGCTGGGGCGCTCCTTGGTCAAAACATCCAGGCAGCAAAACCTTCGGAGGTTGTTTTTACCCAGGAAAGGTTCTTGTAGCAAATGTGATGTTACTTGTTACCATGTTGTTATTTACTTTGCTTTTTTTAGATTGGCCAGTCTGAAGTTTACCTTATCAGTCCCGACACAAAAAAAGTAGCAATTGAGAAAAGCTTTAAAGAAATATCCTTTTGTTCTCAGGTAAGTTACCAGTGTGTGCATTTCTTTAAGCGTTCCTGCCTTGGGAGTGCTCCCGTACTCCTCTCCCTAGGGATTCTCCCGGGCAGTTTCAGTAATTGCTACAGATGAGTTATTAGTTAATAATTTGTCAGGGATTCTTTCTTCATGCTTCTCCCTGCAGTTTCTCAGATAAAGACCCACTTCTTCAGGCAGTGAATGAGTACTGTGAACGAGGAGCAGCCGGGTCAGTTCTGTGTCTAAAGTTCAGGCATGAAGGGCTTAAAGAACCACTGTCTGCGAGACTTAAATATCTGTTTGTAAAGGCACTTTATAGACCAGTGCCTTGTGTTACCCATCCATGCTGCCCTGAATGGACTGGTCCTGCTCTTGCCGTTTTCTGTCCTGCTTGGCTGTATTACACCAGATTTGATTTGATTGAAGTGAAGGGGGATAAGCTGAATTTAATTTGCTGAACTAGGAGAGATTCTTTAGAAAACACCTAATTCCTTTCAGACTCGCTGTGGATAACTTAGATCATTAAACCTCTGAGAAACTGACCTCAACCAAAATGATATAAGGTAACTTTATGAAGGATTTAACCTCTCCACTGGTTTAACTAAAAATTCACCTGCGATTAAGCCAGTGTCTTGTTTGTTTGTACCGTGGGTCTTAGTTGGGGCTAAGATCTAGTACACTGAGATATGAGTTTTGCCATTCAACAAGTAGCTACTCAGTGCTGCATGGACATTGGTCTTAATGATGTTTGTGGCAAAACTGGAAAGCTTAAAATAGGTTAATTTACCCATTTAGAACATTTAGAACATTTACCCATTCTTTAGAAAGAATTAGTGATTCTTTCTAGATTAATTCTTTTTAAGTATAGCTTTTATTTTCAATTTGAGGATAACTTTCATTGTTAGGCGTGCATTTACCTATGGCAAGTATGTGCTCCTGGAGTGGTGTCCCAAGTTTGACACCTGAGAGATTTGGGAGCTCCTGGGTCCCCATTCCCATCCCAGAACAGTGCAGCTGTGCTAACACGGAAAAGCAAACCAAAAAGTTCTGCCTGGCATGTCCAGATTCCTTAAATTCCTGTGAATTTCCTTATTGTATCCTTTTGATTTAGGCGTATATTGCCTCTTTCTACCTGACTTGAGTATTCTTGTGCCATGACATTAGAAATATAGACAAGGTAAAAGTGATTAAAAGATACTAAAAGGGTGCGAAGTGCAAATGAATTTGTATAAATGACTTCTAGTACGGTGTGTGTGTAGTTGATCATAATAAGATCTTGGAAAAATTGTTCAAGAGTAATCAACTGGATGCTTTGTCTGAAGATGGGAGGTGTGACTTTCCTCCAGCTCTAAGCTTTCTTCTCTACTCTTTGGTCTTCTCTGTGCATCTTCTTTAGGAGGGACATAAATGCTTCTATCAATGATGCTCAAGTAATATATATATTCACTTGAATCTTTTAACTACCAACCTTTTCTTTAGGTACAAAGACAATTTTATTACTTTTTCACTATTGTTTTGATTTCTTCTTGCAATTAAAAGCTGCTGTGTGATAGTTAAGCAGAGAAGAAAACAGAAAGAAGGGCTTTCTCTCTAAGCCATTTCCAACACTGAATAAAATACATACTGAATAGTATTTCTTCTTCCCTGTGTTCTACGATAGATTAGTTGTAGGTAACTTATAAGAAGGTACATCTGACTTAAATAGAATATAAAATAACATGAAATACTGGAGTCTTTTAACAGAATAGATTTGAAGTGGTCAGTTAACTTCAGTGTAGCTGTGACAGATAGCAAGTGTGCTTTTGTTGCTGATGAACTGGTGATGTTTTTCTTGTGTAAAATACAGGTACAAAACACTTAGTGCAAGTATGACTGCCTCATTACTGTTGTTTCTGTGCTAGGGAATTAGACACGTGGATCACTTTGGGTTCATCTGCAGAGAGTCTTCAGAAAATGGAGGCTTCCACTTCGTTTGCTATGTGTTCCAGTGTACGGATGAAGCCCTGGTAAGAGAAAGAAATGAAAGGACTTCTAATCTCTTGTGCTGCTCATTGCTCTGCATCTTTTGCTGACTGGCTTCAAATCCTGCTCCACTCAGAAATGTAATTATCTCAGAAAAGTAACTAACATTGCAGACTGCTAGGGACCCTTTTCATTTATTTATTTATTTATTTATTTATTTATTTTAATCACCTTTCAAATCCAGTAAAGCTTCCTTTCCTTGTGAAAACTAAAGTTGACTATATGCCTTTTTTTCAGGAAGAATTTTTATGGTAGTGCAGTTTTTCAGGAAATCAGGGCCACGCTGCTATGCTGCAGATCAGGCCAGTGCCTTGCAGCTGTAGTAAGCTTTTTGAACTAGACAAATTTCTAGATAGCGGTAGTATCTTCATTAGACTAATAATAAATTTGGTTGCTCTGGAAGAGGCATGGCTTCAGCTGCTGTCATGCTTGTGTGTGTGTTTGCACACACACAGCAGCAGCTCTTCTTGTCACCATGAACATCCATTCCCCAAACACGTGGCAGTACCGTCCTAAAAGACTGGTGGTGTTTGCGTGGAGAGAAGCAGAGGCTCCATGGGAAAGTGAAGTCACGTTCCCGCTGCTCTCCTTTCTTTGCAGGTTGATGAAATCATGATGACGTTGAAGCAGGCTTTCACTGTAGCTGCAGTGCAGCAGACCTCCAAGGCCCAGCCGCAGCTCTGCGAAGGATGTCCTCTGCAGAGCTTGCATAAGCTCTGCGAGAAGATAGAAGGTGAGGTTGAAGGTTTCTGTCTGATCAAATACGCTTTTCTGGCAGTTTTATTCAGGGGTAATTTTACATTGAGAACTCTGTGAGAATGCCTGCTAAAAAGATTGCATTTTAATTTGGGTAGGAAGGAGGGCTGATGCCGATGTTCTTGGAGGCGATATTAAGTTATCCGTCAGGTAGTAATTTTCAAACAAAAGCCTAGCTTCCTTCTTTTCAGTTGGGGTTTTAAAAAAAATAATTAAGAGTCTAAATATTATGGAACTGCCGCCTGCTTGGCTGTCTTGGCTGTATAAACACAGAACATTGCAGATAGTGAACTTCATGAGAATACGTGCTACAATAGCTCTGAGCTGCTGTCCTTGTGAACCCAGTTACACTGCCACTACCCATGAGGCAAATGATATGTTTCTGTTGCCAGGCTGTACACTTGCATGAAAATGTGCTAATTACGATAGCAGCCTTCGCCCCCAAAACAAGGTCAAGACATAAAAGACTGTTTACCTCTGAGCAGATTTCACAGCTAGGTTTTGTTAATTTAAGGGAAGTCTGGGGTGAATAAAGGGCAGCAGCAGCTTGTCGGGTCAGATTACAGTAGCTGGTTGGGCTACAACCTGTTTGGTATTACTCTGAATAAACTGGATAACTTCCAGAACTGTATTTCACAGTATTTTGACCTCAACTAGCTATGATATTTGAGAAAAAAATTAAGATCAATTTGCCTTTAATGACATTAATTGTGTTGTCTTCTAGGAGGAGAAATGGCAGGAGCTGAAGTACAAAATACTGTTATGGCTTGCTATTTTTATAGAAGGAATAGAAAAGAAATTTAATCTAGAATGAGAGCAAAAAAAAATACATATAATCTGAACGAGAGGGTAGTCTGCTTTAGACTCCCAGTAAATGTTTCCATCAAAAGGCAAAGCAAAATCTTTGCTAGAATGCAGTGAATACTTTGCTTTTCAAAAGAGATCAAGGCTAAAAGTAGGAGAAAATTTAGTCTAAAATATATTTACATAACTGGACAAGCAGAATGCAGCCAGTACTGCCTAATACACCAACAAAGCAGTGTGTAGTAGATTGTGGGTTTATTTTATCATGTGTGATAAGGGAATCTTCTCACTGAGCTAGGGAGTATAATCCTGCTCAGTGCTCAGCAAATCTCCTCATCACAGACTGTGTCCCTTATTTTAAAGACATGAGTAAAAGTTCAGTGGTAGATTAACATAACTTCTTTCTAAAGTCCTTTCTGAAATCCGTGCGAGGGCTCAGGACACTGGTGAACTTCAGCTTAAATTTTGTGTGCATTTATATAATGAAATGATGAGTAATTCTGACACATTTGACCCTGTGATTTGTTCCTTTTTGTTCCTCTTACTAGGGCTACATCCTTCTAAGACTAAACTAGAACTACAGAAGCATCTAACAACACTAAATACCCAGGAACAGGCCTCAGTTTTTGAAGAGGTTAAGGTAAGATTTCTGTTTCCCACAAGGCTTTTAGGCAGATTAATAATTTTTGCTAATATTAGTGTGAAGCACCAGAATTATTTTCATTTTTTGTGAATTATTCACTTGCATTTTAAAAAGCCACAAATTAACCGATACTTTAATTTATGAATCATTTCTGGTTTTGATCTGTTAAAATTTCATCTTTTGATTAAAATCAATTTATTTTTCTCTTTTTCTAAGGTTGATTGTTTACCACTATATTGTTCAATATTAACTGAGGAGAACTGCATGAAAAAATTGTAGATGAAGGTAGTAACTTTGAGGATGCTCAGCTGTTACTTTAACCAAAACAAATTACTATAATATTTCTAAATCAGAAAATTTCATGCTAAAACCTTAACCCAGATCTGGCTACTTGAATTTGCCAAGCTAAGAAGTTTAACTTTCCGACTTTGTCTTTTGAATTAAATACAGATTAGCATGGAGGAAAGCTCAGACTTTTTTTTTTTTTTTTTTTTTTTTTTTTTTTTTTTTTTTTTTTTTTTTTTTTTTAAATCATTTCCACAGATTTAAACAGAGGGTGAATGTGATAGGAAATGACATTGGGCTTGGCATAGAAAGATTAGGAGATTTCAGAGTCTTTTTTTCTAATAATGTTTCCTTCCTGTCTTGAGTCATTTCAGTTTCTTTCTTCGTGCGCTTCCATGTGACAGTTTATCATCCAACACCAAATTTGGAAATTCTTCTCAGGGAGCGGTTCCATGAGCTAATTTCTTAGGATAGAGCAGCTAAGCGGGGCTGCTGCCCACAGTTGGGTGACTGTCTTTCTAAGGTGCTCCCCTAGCAATGGCTACTTCATACTGCATCCTGTGGATTACAGCAGTAGGATTAAAAACAACACATGCTTTTCAAAGATCCCTGTGTTTAAAAGACCGCTCATTATGGAGTTTAAACTGTTTTCTGTTGTAATAATCCAGAGCTAAATAAATATTTCAGAGAGAATTATATCCAGCTAGTACTCTTGCATAGTTTTGAAAACAGCAGTGTTATTTGCCCCAGATGAAGTTTGCTATGAGAAAGATATGCAGTTGGACAGTCATGTGCCTCCTAGGAGGTGAAAGGCAGTACTTCGTGTGCTACAAACACAGAACTGTGCTTATACTGAGGTCAAAACCGAATTCATAAAATGCATTTTCAGTTCCTTAGCTGTTTGTGGGCTCTATTTATGTATTTTGTTTTTATTTTGAGCAAGGCTCACTTTGTCATTGCAGAAGTGGCTTCAGGTGGTTGTCTGCCTGTGCTGCAGTTTTGCTTGAGCCGCTGGTGTCCTCTAGTGGATGGATGTGGAGGATTAACTGGGTGAAGCTTCCTCTGGCACTAACTGCACATGGATAGTGACAAAAAGAAAAGAATGCAGTATTTGCAAACTGCCTCACAGAATCACAGGATAGTTGAGGCTGTAAGGGACCTCTAGAGATCATCTAATCCAGCCCCCTGCTCCAGCAGGGACACCCAGAGCAGGTGGCACAGGGTGGCATCCGGGGGGGTTTGGAAGACCTCCAGAGAAGGAGACTCCACAACTGCCCTGGGCAGCCTGTTCCAGGGCTCAGTCACTCCCACTATAAAGAAGCTCTTCCTCACATGGAGATGGAACTTCTGCTGTTTTAGTCTGTACCTATTACCCCTTGTTCTGTCACCTGGTCACCACCGAGAGGAGTTTAGCCTCATCCTCTTCGTGTTCTCCACTCAAGTATTTATACATGAATGATGCAATCACTAATCATACACTTGTGCACTTCTCCCCCCACCTCTTTTTTTTTAATTGAAGAAATTAAGACCAAGAAATGAGCAAAAAGAGAATGAGCTGGTTATCTCTGTTTTGAGGAACATGTATGAAGAAAAGCAGAGGGACCACATTCATGTGGGAGAAGCAAAGCAGGTAAGTAATCCCTGAGTTTCTGCGCATGTAAGAGGCAGTCAAGAAAAATCTTACATTCTGTTTTTATCATCTTTCTGTAAGTAAACTTCTATCCCTGGCATTTTGGAGCTTTGAGCTATCAGCGGTGATGAAAGCTGGTTTTGCTTCAGATAGATAACCCCTGTTATCAGGTGCAACAGTAGACACATGTCATAGGTTTTGAAGTGCCTGGTACAGGCTGCTTTCAAGCCTAGGAAGTGTAATTAGGTGAAGGACTAATTTCCTTTTTTCTTTCTTTTTGCTACAGTGGAAATTCAACACATCTCAGGGAATATATTAAAAAATTGCATTTTTTCTTAGCTAATGTGGCACTTGCCCTGTCTGTGTAGGTTGATGTCCTGCCAAAGCATTGGACCTGGTTCTTGGTGAGGACTGAGGCAATTACTAAATAGCTGGAAGGTTTTTTGCATGTAAACCACTGAAGTGGCCTAAATAAGAGGCTGATGAGCACATTGCTGCAGAAACAGCGCATTTTATGATGACCAAAGGCGTGACCTGCTTTGATCTTTATCATTTTTTAAGGAATAAGTGCAGGAATTTTAAGTAATTGATGTTTTTTCAGCACCATTAAGATTTTTCAATAGTCATTAATAAATTTGGACAACTTAGTTTATGACTATGAGACACCTCAAGGAGACCTGTATTTCCAAAAGGAGTCAACACGCAAGTGTTTTGGATTTCTTATTTATTTATCTGAAATATTTCCATTTGGACCAGTGTGAACAGCCAAATAGTTGTCCATCATGAATGGTTGGGAAGTAGACATATATAAAACAAGGCAATATATATTTGGTGTGATTTGATTACTCCTAGGGCCTGCTGCAGTCTGTTTGCTCAACTCCCGGAACCCTAGTTGGTTATTCAGATATTTGCAGGGATGCCAGGACTCTAGGAACAAAGTTGATTTGCCCTCCATCCTTCATTTGTCTTAGCATAGCATTTTGTATTTGCACTGTTCATTTATCTCCAGAGCTGTGTAACAGCAAATACCTTTGAACTTGTGCTATGGCAATATGTTTGTCTTGCAAATTAACCCAGTGACATCCTGGTATCTTTATCACTGTCTTTTCTGCGTAGATATTCATTTTTGTGCTTGCCTACTTTTTTTTTTTTTTTTTTTTTAAATTGATACTTAAAGGACAGATATAGAAGTATCTCATTTTGTCATATGAGAAATGCTCCACTTATTTTGCTTCATACCGTTGTGGATTTCACACTTACATTTTTAAAACTTACAGACTTCACAACCCCCTCCTGAAAATGCTGGAAATGAGGTGTCCGGCAGTACTTCAAGGTTCAGGTTGGATATGTTAAAGAACAAAGCAAAAAGATCTCTGACAGAATCATTTGAAAATATTTTATCACGTGTAAGTACCTTTGCATTTATAGACTCTAAGCATAACTTCATTGCTTTATTTATTTGAAGGGTAGATATATCATATATACAGCCTTCCAGGCTATAGCTAAGTGGTTATTAAGGGTAGAGTGATGAAAAAAGAGGTAAAGGTCGAGGGACTGTATTTACATGCTAGAAGGAGACCTAGCAAAGCTTGACTTCGGTAAAGAAAATACCAAGATCTTACAAGTGAACTAATTTCTAGATGAAGAAATAACATATACAGCATATACAGGCATGAGAACTTTTTGAAAAATAACAATGTTCTTAGTTCTCTTTTGGGTTTAAAAATCAATAATAATTGTTCATTTATTATGTAGAAGGACATAAGAATTCTTAGTTCTAAAATTAGTAAGATAGTATTTAATACTGATACGGAGAATATATATATAATAAGACATCAAAGTTCTTAAATGTAAGACATCATTTGAACACGAGTGTAAAGAAACAAAGAGAAGATAAGCAAGAGTTGATAGATGGTAGAAAACCAAACTACAAACGCTAAAGAAGATAAATTGGACATTTTCATTTCTCATAGTCAAAGAGATGAACTAAAGCAAGATATAATATTTACTGGCAAAATGTTTTTCAATATGTATTCAGTTTGTACTGTTAAAATAAGCTTACAAAGCCTATTTTGAACCTAACCTGTTCCAGTAGAACAAGTGATAATGGTAACAGCACATTTTGCCTTATAACTGTCTAATACTTGTCCTTTTGTCCAGACTGTCAACTGTGCTTAGTGAGCACAGTTGCATATAGATATAATTATTTCTATGGGTATGTAAACATGTGAGAATCCTTCAGGAGGTTTCTTGAAATTACTTTATATAATATAGCAACATCAGAGATTAGGTAAAAAAATATTTGGTTGTTTTCTGATTTGTATGCATTGAAATGATCGTTACCAGAAGTGATGTTTTCCTGGGCATTAAATTGATATGATTTTCAGTTTTCCTTTTGTATCTTGATAACCAGTACTGAAAATGGAGTGTAGTGTGGTTTGGACCAAAGAAAGCAGTGTAACAACAGTGCAACGCATGCAGTACGGAATTCTGTACCTGCCTTGGAAAGCACATCATGGAAGCATGTGTGTGTATTTTCATGCCAAAGAGCGAGGCTGTGATGCATCCAAAAGCTCACGTGTGTATGCACAAAGCTGTCAGTGAGAGTTCACTAATTGCATAGGATCCTTTAAAATGTAACTACTCTGAATGAAACTGCTTAGTTAAAGAGAATTAAACTTAATATTGACCTCAGAAGTTACAGATTCTGGGTGCATCAGGTATCTCTTTTTTTATTTTATGGTATGACAGAGAATTTCTGTATTTTAATCCTATATATGTGTCTGTGCTTTATATCTACAGGGCAGTAAAGCTAGAGGTCCACTAGAGAGTTCTGGTAGTGTGGATGTGGAGAGCTCTGTGTCCAGTGCATTAAGCAGCACAAGTAAAGTAAGTAAAGCCTATAGTGAATGGATATATGTAGAAGCCTTGTTTAATTTTCCCTAAAACAAGTCAGATGTGAAACGCAGTTACCAAATGATTATGTAACTGTGCTTTATCTGAACATTCTGTATTTTATTTTGATTATTTATTATGAGTAGGCAAAGAAATGAAATAGACCTCAGAACAGCCAGACAAAATGGTAAGAGCAGCATGACAGAGGAGGGGGTAGGTGTGTGCCCATCTCCTTACCTGTAAGAATCCTACTGTCACTTGCAGAATATCTTTATTCCTTAAGAATTCTTTTGAATTAGAAATATATTATGCTACACAGAAATATGTATGTAGTATGTATATTATTGTTTATATGTTTGAAATGAAATATGATGCAAATAATGTCATCTAAATCTTGCAATAAAGAAAAAACACTGCAGTAATTTCCATGCTGATGATCCTGGTCTGATCCTTGTAATCTCACAGCACTGAAAGTACATGCCATGAATGCCATATGGCATCCATAACGACTGTAAAACTAATCCAGAAATGGAATATTTTCCCCCTGTTGCATAGTTAGAAGGCTTTTAGTTTGAAATAGAGCAATATAAACAAACAGCACAGAGGAGAAAAATGGTCTTCCTTTTTGGATGTAGCCGGGACACTGCAGACTTGGATACAGCTGACAATTCAGTGCCTTTTTCTCTAGCACTGAGCCACCTAGTGGACTCCTAACTTAAGATAATGAAGAGTTTACACTCTCTGATCATGGTTTTTGGCCAGTTTTGCATAAGGTGGGAAAAGACAAGTTCATAGTTTTGGACTGGCACAGACATGGGATCAAAATCCTTCACTCTAGTTTTCTAACCAGCCATTTAGAATTTGTACGGTAAAATCGTAGTGTTTTCTGGGATAGTAAGCACCCAGAACTCCAAATGCTTCCTTTTCATCACTCTACTCAAATCTGCCCAGTCTGTTCATTCCTGATTTCTTCTGAGCTGTTCTTAACATACTATAAAATACGGTTATTCTTGAAATTATTTTTGTGTATGTATTTTATTGCATTCTATACAATGGAGACTTTGTGATTTGTTGACACTCTTGATCAGCAGCAAAACCACAGGATCTCAATGCTTCCATCTCTGAGATAACATGATGAAAATGTCCATGTTGAAGCAGGGCTCTTTGGAGTGTGTGACATGGAACTGCAACCTCAAGAATTGATTTTTATCACCACATATTGATAACCATTTTTTTTGCGTTGCTAGGAACCACCTCCGTGTGAAAAAGAGAGAGAGAGGCTCCCTACCCTCCCTCCAGAAAACTCTGTCAAGAGCAGTGGCTCAGTGGGTGACCTCTCTGGTGACCAGGATAGTTGTCCCCTCGAGCTGGCTGCCAAGGTACCGCAGCAGAGCTTTCGGCGGCGAGCAAACACCTTGAGCCATTTGCCAACGGAAAGCCGGGAGTCTCTGGAGCCTGTTGAAAAGTCACCGTCTGTTCCGCAGAGGAAACTTATGAGGTATCACTCTGTGAGCACAGAGACTCCTCACAAGAGAAAGTAAGAGTCACTCAAAGCAGGCTGTGATTTGTGTTGTTGAGGACGTATTTGGGGGTGCTAATTTCATACCACCTATGTCCTCTTGGCGCGTAACAAATGCATCATAGTGGCGCAGACTCATTCTGTTTGAGATTTGTAGTGGAGTTTATCTCCAAAAGAGATAAAAATGAAACGTGCACTTCCATAGTAAATGTTACAAAAATAAGTGTAAGCACAATATAGGATTGCTCGTGAGGAATTAGACTATATATCTGAAAACAATGTTCAGTAATTTTTCTTATTTCATCTGCGAGCAGTATAATAAATTCTACATTTATGTACTCTGATTATGGAGAGAATTTGTGATGCTGATACCTTTGATTGGGAGAATTTGTGAAATATTTAAGATTAGACTTTTAAATAACATACAAATCTGACTTAAATTGCCTAATTTTTGACAGAGATGAGGCCAAGGAGCTTTTGTAGGTTTTAATCACAAAAACGATCTGCCTGGCTCCATGCAAATATTCTTCAAGCTACCCTCCTTTACATGGGACTTCTACAGCTCTAAAAATCTCCTCTTAATGGCCTTTTTCTTCCCTCCTTCTATCTGACTTTTTCCAGTTGCTGTGAAAACATTTGTGTGTGCAGACTTCTGTTTTACTGCCAAGCTGCTCATTTACACAAGTTAGACGGTAGGAAGCCTGTCTGTGTTGCAGCTCCTTTTTCCCCTGCAGGATGCAGGACACTAAGAGAATATGCCTAAAATAGGTGATGACAGACAATTTTAGTATTAAATAAGAAAATATAACCTGGGATGCCTTTTTATCCCTTCTTTGAACCTTTTTGATCCTTAAACATTAGGATGCATTTGCGGTGCAACTTAGAGCTTGTGTCTTTTTGGTGTGCTGCCCTTGTGAAAGACGTCCTGATGGTTGGGGCTGCTCGTTCAATCAGCTCTTGTTTTAATATAGAAGTGCAACTAGAAGTTAAGTATGGCTGTTGCTGCTTAGGTTTGATCATGTAATGTTCATTAAAACCTGAATGTGCCTGTCTTATGTAACTAGACCTAAAAAGAAATTGGTTATTCACCTCTCACAGTTAAAATACAGAACTGGGGGAAATGGAAAACTTTGAAGAAAATTCTACTTAAAGTTTCGGAAAATCACCTGAAGGATTGGCTTTGAACAAGTCAAGAACTAATGTTTTGGACAGCTTATCCTAATTCCTAAATTATTTCCAAAGTATGAAGAGGTTTGTTCTTTAAAAGGTATAACATCTCACAAAGGAAAAGCACACAAAGGGAGTGTTATTGATCTTACTGTGGGATTTAAATTTAGAAATACACTGAAGAGCCTTGCTGAAGCCTCTAAGTATATATCTTAAGTATGTATTTGGGATTTTTCTGGTTGTATTAGTGCTCAGCCTCTCAGTCTTAACTGAGAGACATAGGGAATAGTTCATTTGTATTGGCCAGATCACTTAAAGCAATTTCATTTCTCTCTCTCTCTCTCTTTTTTTTTTTTTCTCTCCTTTCTCTGTGTTTCTGTGTTTTGTTCTCTCTGTTACCTCAACTCCACTGGTTGGAATCCCACTCTACGGCTCGAACGCATCTCTGGGCGAATCTTAAAGCTCTTCCGGTCAACTTGCACCTTCTCCTACTCTAACTCGTCTTAATCCCTCCGCCTCTTCACCCAACTTCTTTAAATATCTAAGGCATAATGCAAGTGGAGAACCAAGTGGGCATTTTACACAAAAGAGGTGAGCTGGCCCCTGTCTATGGTTGGGGTAGGGGTCGTTTCACTCTGTCATAAATACAAAGCCGTGCAGTGTAAATAGTCACAGTAGGTGGTAGATTTGAGAAGGAGAGAGGGAAATTTCAACTTCTCTGCTACCAACTGTAGCGCTGCATCATGGAGTATTTATTGAAATTTGCTTTATTGAAGTGATATTCTTTCAGACATGACTTATCTTGAAATCAGTTGCTTTTGTTACGCAGCAGAGAGCAGCACTGATTAAGTTGTGCCAGGGGTTTAGTTGC
This sequence comes from Nothoprocta perdicaria, assembly GCF_003342845.1. NCBI lineage: Eukaryota > Metazoa > Chordata > Aves > Tinamiformes > Tinamidae > Nothoprocta > Nothoprocta perdicaria. Next base: position 9,749,064 of record NW_020455204.1, on the reverse strand, counting down.
CAGAACGTGTGATCACTTCTGAATCGCTCACTTCTGTTTCGTTCATGGTGACACCGGAGCACGTACGTGGGGGTTTGTCTGTGCTTGATGTTAAAGGCAAATTAACGGTGTTCATGGAGAAAGAAATATCTGGATGGTGGAGAGCAGATTCCAAAAGCAGCCCCTGTGTTTGTCTTGGTTACTTTACCAGTATTAGATGCTGTTTTTCTCTTAACTTATGTTTCTTGGAATGAAAATATATGGAGAGAAAATTCAGAAAAGGACATTAGTCCTTTGTTTCTCTGAAAGACTGAAACAGTGAGCTCCCTAAAGATTTTAGCCATGAAACCTTTCAAGTTGTATTTGCCAGAAATGCTAACAAACATCTTTATTTATTTATTTATTTATTTTAAATTTGATTTCAGCTCAAGTGTGTCATATAGCTTGGGGGAAGCAAGGGAATATGAATCTCCAGTATCCTCTGTTCGATACGGTGTATCGAACCTCAAAGCAACGGGACTTAGATGTTAAGCTGATAGGGCTATCAAATAAGTTACTGAGTTTAAATCGTTAAAATCAATCTATCTGGGTAATTGTAATTCTTTAAGAGAACTTCCCCATGATTGTAACTGAATTGCAATCCTATTGCAAGTGGAACCTGGTTTGGGGCACATGGTGCTGCAGCTTTGCTTTCCTCTCTTGTGACTAGCGATCATCCCCAAGTACTGCCCTGAGTCCCGTTCCTGTTTTCATTAGCAGGCAGGGCTACGTGCCATGCAGGTGTGTCCTTCTGGCTTATCCATCTTTATATAACACAGTTTGTAAGGCGCAAGTTCTCCTACCTTCATTCCATACAGAGACTTGAACCGAGTAGTTCCTATTTCCTTGCATTACCCTTATTCTGGGCGCTGGGAGCACAGAACAGAACCTGAAATTGTGTTGGACAGAAGAGCGTTACTGATATTTGATGAGGGCTTCTGTCTGCTGCATAAACAGAGCAACAATCTCAAATAATCAGGCAGAAAACTCAGCTTTTGTCTTAAAACCTCCAAGCATGTCTGAATAAAACCTTGTTAATGCTCCACAAATTGCAGTTTGCTGAGGTTTTATTTTTTTATTTGCCAGTGATCACCACAGTGTCAGCTTTTCTTGCCTTTTTTTTTTTCCTGAAACGTAGCCAGTTATTGAAACTCATACCTAATTAGATGCCGAACGATAAAGTTGGCATCAGTTCTTATAGGATTAAAGAAATTTGCTAGAAATATGCACTGGAAATTTGGGGGGATAGCAAAGGTTAATACATTTGCTGGAAATATGCTTATTTATTTTGGAACATTTTAGTTGGCCCAAATATGTATTTCAGAGTAGGATTTTGTTAATAGCTTTAGTTTAGACTTTGGATTCCTTGGTATTCATGCCTTTGAGAGTTAGCTGCTTTTTGTTTGAACTTACCATATATGTTATTTTTATTCTGTGCATTTATCCTTCCTCATTCTAAACTATGCTTTTCCCAACTGCACTCTCAGCATCTCCTACCGTACTGCCTTAAGGAGAAAGCTTCATTCTTCCTCCTCTGTGCCAAATTTCTTAAAATTTCTGGCTCCTGTAGATGAAAATAACACCTCTGACTTTAGGAGCACAACAAGGTAGGCTTCACTCCTTAAGCCTCAAGGTAAAAGTGTACTGTTCAAAGGTTTCCTTTGTTTGAAAGGTTTTGAGTGCTTTTTGTACTTGTGAAACACAATTTGTGCAACAGTTCACTTGCATGGATTCTGCATGTGATTGCTGTAAATACAATGGTGCTATCCCAGAATTTTTTTCCCACGCAGAAATCATTTATTTTGGTGTTGTGATCATGCAGCCTATGTAGTTCTGTGGTTAGTCCTGCCAAACAACTTTTTTAGTGGGGTTCAAGCCATGATTTGTCCAAAACAATGTCAGGATCCTCCAGTGGAAGGAGAGAATGATCCCTGGCTTGTAAAGAGCTGCTCCCAGTTGCTACCAGAGTAAAAATCCATTTATGCCTTTCAGCTTGCATGAAGACTCATAAACCCCTTAGGAGAGAGTTGGAATGAAGAAGTGAATTGAACTATATAAGGTGTAACAAGTGAAAGTTGTTACATTTTTACATTTTTGTTAAATTTTTAATCGACGACAGCATTGCTATTTATTATTTGATATTTTGGCAAAACAACTCTGTGTAGTAAATGGAATACATCAAAGGAGTAGTGTCCAAGGCTTCTGGAAACTGTTCCTTGGATTGTTGCTTGTTTCAGACTGACATGGGAGCATGGACGTTAAAAGATTTGCTCCAAGCTTGTATCTCTGAAGAAGGGTATTGCATATGTAGTTCACAGAAGGCTGGAAGTTTAATTTATGTTTATAAAGCGCCTTCATGTCTGCTGATAAAGGGCATCAACAGCCTTTTGTGTTTCTCCTATGAACAATTGCTAGATTTTATGGAGGGCAGTTAAATAGCTGAATGGTAAAAGTACCTTAGAGTGTGTAAGTATCTTTAATGCGTTGTGTGCTTGATGCATTGCTGCAAAAGCAAGCTGCAATTAAGCTAAAGCTTGAGACTGCATGAAGCTGTCAGCCACCGCTGCGGAGCCTGGGCGGCGGGAACGGCCTCGTGCTGCCCAGGAGCAGGGATCGGCGCCGAGCACGCCGAGCTGCGGCGGCGCGGGCACAGCGCGCTGCTCCCCTCGCGGGCGGGCCCGTGGGCAGCGCCTCCCCGGCACGGGCGGATTCGGGTGACCCGCACCTCAGCTCCGCTCTGTGTTCTGCAATTGCAGCGACTACGAGTCCAAGCAGAGCCAGGAGGCCGCTGGCGCCGGCAGCCCCGTGCGGACCCGGCGGCACTCGTGGAGGCAGCAGATATTCCTGCGAGTGGCGACGCCGCAGAAAGCCTGCGACTCCCCCGCGCGATACGAGGGTAAAGTGCTTGCTTTAAACTGAAAATAAATGTGGTAACGGAGGAGACCTCACAAATGTGCATTGCTTTCCCTAATGAGCGGGCTTGTTTGCCAGGTGCTCTTTTTGTATATTGCCTTTGCGCTTTCCCACCTTCTTTTGGGTCGTACCAAGCTCGTCAGCTCTTGCATTTTTATTTTTCAGCTTCATACATAACATAGATCTCAGTGTCTTAATTATCTAGCAAAGGAATAGCTTTCATACTTGCTGTGTAGTAAGTTCTTTGGGAGAAAAAAATGCATTTCCAAGTATTGGTATGGAGAAGGTGATGCTTCCATTTGATCTTCCTCGCTGTAAGATAGAACTAAGGCTTACTATGAAAATCCAGGCATCACACAAGATATTAATTTTCTTCTATGATCTTGTTTGAGTTGTATGTGGAAAAAAACAGAAAAAGAAAAAAAAAGCCCATCGAAGCTTTTCATTTGAGATTTAGTAGGGCTTGATAGCAGCAAGATACGATCTTAACAATCTACAGCTAGATAAGCAGAGTAGTTGGAGGAAAAAATGTGGCTAAAATGGAAAACAGGAAGTGTTTCCAATTGGAGGAGCAGTTTAGAAGAATAGACCTTTTACTCTACTTTTGTTCTTTTCCCCAGTGTGGGTATTCAGTTTGTGTGAGCAGAGGAAAGCCATCAGAAGACTTTCAACTACCCCTCATCACCCCATACCTCCCCTACAACTTTTAGATTTTTCTGTACAATTTTTTTCATCTCATTCTGCAAAATTTTGGGGAGCAATTATGTTCATTTCTGTAGTGTTTAGGAGATCTGTTGTACAGAGGATCTTGCATTGAGCTTACCACCATGGTTAACTTCTGTAATTCCAAAGAAAATGCAATCAATCATCAACACTTGTTGTTCCTTCTTTCTTCTCTCAGTGACCAGCTGTGTATGCAGTGGAGTTTCTTCTTTTGGTCAGAGGTTACATGTTGAGTTGCTTTTGCTGTATTTGTTTTCAAGGATTTCTTGCTGATACTTTTTTTAGAGGATATCTTTTGGAAGAATTTATGCTAACAGCTGATGTATGGCCAAAAGGCAAGTTTCAGCCAAGCTGGACAGCCAGAGCAGGTTTTAAAGACAATATGTTTTGTTAAGTCCTGTAAAACTAGGCAGTAAGAGAAGGAAACAAGGGAGCACTAATGATTTTCCCTTTTTTAATGCTGATTCTGCTGGGCAGTTTCCTCCCATTAAGTGCAATAGTCCACGCATCACTCCAGGGTGCTCCACAGGAGAGCCTTGAGGAAAAGAGCTTTGAGCTTTGCATAGTCTTGCTTTTTCTAATCTTTGTATTAATAATCCACCAGTCAGCCTGAGCTATTTACTGCATTGACCCAAGCAAATGAGGCTGCTCTGGGGGATGCCACTTCTTCAGGCTGCATTTAGTTAATGGACCCTTGTAAAATGTCAGGAATAACAGAGACATTTTTCAGCTTTATGTAGGCGGAAAGGTCTGGATTCTGGCATTTGTGAACCCCTTTGTATCAGCAGGAGGTGAGCTGCATCTCAGCAGGCATCATACTGGGTGCCCCTCCCTGTGTGGTAACGGGGCAGGATATGATGAAGTAGTTAGAGTAAACATGGAAAAACCCCACAAATAACTGAAACATAATTATGTCACTAAATATGTCATTTCTAATGTAGTATAGTTCAAATATCTAGGTTTATCCCATGAACTCCTTGTACCCCTCACTTCCTTGACTTGAAAGCTTTTGTATTCCTGGCTGGTTTGTTTTGCTTTGCGCTAGTGTTAGCATTTGGCAGAGTTACTCAGTCAACCAACCATACTTGGGAGGAGGGGAGAAAAAAAGCCTAAAAAGGCTTTGGGAGATGAACGGTTCAAAACTTTTTTTCCAGTACTTCCAGAAAAGCAATATTTATGGAAAGGTGTAGAGCGAGGAGAGCACTCCTCACACACACGGGATAGGGGCAGACTTGCAGCCGTAGGGGGTGTGGGGCACTGGGGGGCAGCAGTTCTCCTGCTGCAGGCTGAGGCATGATTTGCTTGTACCCAGTTTTTCAGTACTGTTTTTGAGAGGGAGGTAAGTGTTGGACCCCTCAATGTGGAGGGATGGAAAGAGCACCCATCACGGAGCTAGTGCACTGTGTTACCATCTGCTACAGTGCAGGACTGGATCGGAGCAGAGTGATCACGGAACCCCAGCGAGATCTGCCCTGCAGCGATAGGTTTATGTGCTTTTATTCTGCACTTACAGATAGGACAGTTTTCTCACAGTGACTATGAGGATTGCTCATAGCGGGAAATGCGTTTCGCAGGTTGTCAGGAGCTGCCAGCAGAGCAAAGGTGTGTGTCGGCTCTGAGGGTGTGTGCCTGTAGCTTGCTCACAGCAGTGGTGGGGCCCTGATGCCGCTTGCAGAGAGCCGCTTTGCTCTCTGCGTTGGTGTGTGGGGAGCAGGGGCTCAGCAGGAGCTAATGTGGGTTTTGGGAGCTGAGCCTGCCTCAGGTTGGGGAGTGCTCTGGGTCGGGGTACAGTGGTGGGGTTACACGCTGAGCAGAAACTCCTGCCTTGCAGGAGTGAGGTGTTCGATACTGCATAGCAGTACTCGAGAGCAAAAACCCTGGTGGAAAAAGGAACTTTAGCCTGAACAGTTACATAGTATTTGGCAATTTGCTTTGTAGAAAAATTGTCTTTCCAAAAGTTCAAGGAAATTTTTCTATAAAGAGGAAAAAAAACTTAATTGAAGTAGAAAGAGTTGGGTTTCATGCTCTGGCAGAGAGGGGTAGAGACTGTCAAATTGCAGCTGTTGAAGAGAAGGTTCTGGAGAGCTCTTGAGATTGGGAGAAATGGTTTTCTTGAAGCTAACTGTGGCTAGTAAATGTGTTTATTTGCTTTGTGGGGAGGGTTATGTCTCTTATGTTCAAAATATTTTAAGAATCACTAACAATACTGCAAACACTGTACGGCTGTTGCGTTAACTCTCGTCTTGGAGTGTTTGCGTGGTATAAACTGCTTCTGGTGCTTCCTCCAGTACTGTTGCATTGGTTCTTTTTTTGGCAATAAAATTATTATTAGCTATTAACTAATTTTATATATTTTGTAAAGGCGAGATTTCATAGAATCATAGAATGCTTATGGTTGGAAGGGGCCTCCAGAGGTCATGCAGTCCAACCCCCCCTGCACACACATCTATCCAGTTTATTAGAATTGACCAGTTAGTTCCATCCCTTTCAGAACATATATTCTTTCTTGATGCAGATGGAATCCTTTAGAACTAGAGTAGCATCTTTATGAATATTAACTAAAATGACCAATATCCACAACTTCCTTGAGTAACTTAAAATTCTTCCCTCAGTAGTATATGAAGGTTCTATCAGCATTTAAAAAAAAAGAAAGACAAAATGTTTGCTATTAAAAATAAAGATTAGTTCATAATCTTGATTGGAGCGTAGGAGCTCAGGTATATGCAGTACTGAGCATAATGTGTGACAGCTTCTGTGCCCATTAAAAAATGAGGACGTTAATTTCTGAAAACCTGATAACACTAGTAAAAGGAGTGAATTTTGAAGCAGCAGTTACTTTTGAGGAAGGTCTTCAAAAAAAATAAAAAATCAACCATTAGTCATCTCTAAGTGTTAGTTTTAACCACCTGTGCTAAAATACACACATTTTAAAGAATTCCTTATTGAGCTGTTGCCTTAAGTGATATGTGAAACTAGAAGAACTTGTTGCTTCTTGTGATTCCTTATCCAAAATTTTCTGTTAATGAAAGACTCCCAGTCATTTTACTGCATTTGGTGCTGGAGTCAAATGTTTAAGATATCTGCCTAAAGCAGTGTGATTAGTGTCTGTGTCCTTGCTTATTCAGGTCTGCAGCCCCATATCCATTTTGTGCCATGTATGAAAGAAGGTTTTGCACTGCCTCAAAGCAAGGTCTGGAGAGAGGTAAAGATGTGTGCGAGTCCTTTCCTTTGGGCAGTTTAATCACAAGACTCTCTCCCTTGTTTGCTAAACTGATTTTTTTTAATGTTTAAAATGCAGCAAAGCAAAACACTCTAGTGCAAAAAAGCTCAATGGAAATTCTTCTGTCCACATTTTCATTAAGTTTCTTGCTTGGCTTTTTAACCCTGAGGACACAATGTAACTTGAAACAGAAGGGCTTAGGGCAAAAGAAAACCATATTTACAGGTTCATGTGTAAATAGTTGCATAGGGATGTTAGTAACACTTTACTAGTCTAACATTGTGGTGGAGCCTCTTCCCTTCTAACTTCTTATAGAAATACAACGCGTGCTGCTTTTCTCTCTGCAAAGATAAATCTTGTAATCTGGTTTTTGGTATTTCAGATTAGTTGTTCTAAGTGCTACTTAGGAGTGAAACTGCCACCTGAGCTGGTGGGCGCAGGTAAATGGGTCTTGATGAGCTGCTCTGGTAGTTGCTCATCACCTTGCAGGGCTCTTAAAAGCCCCAGGTGGTGCTTTTTTTCTTCTCTGGTGAAGTTGCACTGTCTTTGGGAATACTTAGTTGGATCCATAGACTCCTAGTAGAGCATTGTGCAGAAAAAGAACATTTATGGATAGTCCAAATATGGACTTAAAATGCGAAATAGCCTGTATGTTGACAAGATATGTTCATACCTATTAAGGCATTTGCCTAATCTTGAATCTAAAGGAGTAAAGATACGCCTGCAAGCAGAGTTTTCTGTGGAAACTGCAGTGAAGGGACTTTCCTGCTCAGAATACTAGAAAGATGACAGGTCAAATATGGAAGAGGAGTAAACAAAAGCTGACAAGATCGGCAGATAAACAGGGAAGCAAAGTCTTTGCAGTCTGCACTGAAGTATTTAAATCTTCTTTAAGGGCACTTATTAGTCTCTCAAAAGTTTTGTACTTAAATTTAGTACTTAAAGTTTTAAGCTTTAAACTTAAAGTTTTGTACTTAAAAGTACTTAATTTTAACACACAGCTGTTTGATTCTGTGAAACGTGCACTCCTGGTTATGCTCATCTGAACTGCTCTACCTTGTTTTCTCTGCTGTCCTTCCAACCACTGATGCATAAGAATAAAGTGTTTTGCTGCTGCTTCACCATTTTTCTATTCCTTTCAGCTCAGCATATGGAAGCCAAACTGCATGCCTGACATTCACTCTGTCATATATTCATGAACAAGGGTTCGTGCTGTCTTACCAAATTCCTGGGTTTTGTCTTTGCTTTGAGACATTACCTGCCCATTCTGCTTCTCCCTGCCTCACCAGTCAAACATCTGATGCAACTCTGCAAACTTTAAGCAAGCCATCTGGGCAGTTAAACAGGTTCCTTTTGGTTTCTGTGCATCCTGCTGCATGCCAGCATGGTCATGGGAGGGAAGGCAGGTTATGCTTTATCAGAGTAGACTTTAGACTTTCTTTCAAATGTCCACAAGTGATAAGGGGAAAGAAAGAAAAAACAGAAAAGGAGCTGCCATTTGGAAGGTAAAACCAGACCCAGGACTCTTCCACGGACAAACTGGAGGTAGGGTTGATAATAATTTATTCTGCCAAATTGTGTAATCTTACTGTGGTTTTTTCATACCCTTAACCATTGTGAGTTAAATTGCTTTTAGTGAAAGCTGATCTTATCAGGTTAGCCAGTGACAGAAAAGCAATTTTCATCCCAAGTGGAAGAAAGACTATGCTCCTGAGTAGCTAGTGCTCTTCAGTGATACAACTGTTGCTTCAGCAAGTTTGACCATTGGAGGACTAATGTTTGTGCTTTGACAGCCTCTTTTTTTTTTTTTGGATGTGAGAAATCCATAAGCTGTCTTTATAGGTTATCTGGTATTTTCTAACTGAAGTGTGTACCTGTGCACACATGTACGCACAAAATCAGTATATGTATTTGAAGCTAGAAGAGATCAAGAAACCACTAATAAGGTGAGTAGGGTGAAGAGAAGAGGTTGTTTTCCCCAAGGTGTTTTGCTTCTTATATTGGGTGCTATAACAATGTACCAAGAAGCAAATAGACCACAGATAACACACAGTGGATAAAGATGTTCCTAAGGGGGTTGCTTTTGTAGCCATCCATTAACATCTGGTGACAGTTTTCATTAGTTCTATAAGGCAATTTAAATTAGTGCATGCAACGCACTAATAACTTTTCTGAAGGAGGGTGGGTTTTTTAAAGTTTCACATCTGTTGAAGTAAGTTAATCAGTCTGTCAACATAAGAAAAAGATATTCTGAACATTGCTGACAGTAGTGTTTGTGTGTGTGTGTGTTGGAAGAACAGTCAGATAGGAATAATTTCGCATTTAATTCTCAAATCGAGTTGAGAATTAATCAAGTGTATGCTCCTTCTCTAGCTGATGACATCTACATAAAGCTTTTTTGTGGTACAAATCTTTGTTCAGGGATGCCTTCTTATTTACTTGTAAAGAAGAAAAAATAAAAAAAAAAAAAAGAATGCTTCTGGTATTTTTAAAGGGTTCTAATATAGTATCTTCATGGTAGTGACATTTTTAATAACTGGCAGCATTTCTGAATCCATCTCTGTCAGTGTTTCATACTTTGCTTTGTGACAAGTGGTGATTGCCACCAGCCTGGCAAGTCCTTGCCATTTGCCTAATTGGTCATCATGTGAAGTTCATCATTCTCTGAAATGCGGTAGATATCTGGTGAATAATTATATTCAGAATGGAATTTGTGAAGATTTAAAATGTTCTTACTAGTTTGAGAAGTTTTGTTTTGTCTTTTTAGCCCTTGAGTGCAGATGCAGTTAAGTGCATACAACATGCAGATAAATGTTGAATCAGGAAGCAGGTGATGCTTGGACGCACCCCATTTGATACTTGGAGAGGAAAAGACTGACAGGGGCAAAACTTAAGGGAAGCAGAAGGGAAGAGCGGTGAACATTCCCATTCTTACTTGATGGACTCAGCTCATTTGTGCGAGTGCCTTTAAACATGCAAGGAAAGGGCAGCAGCTCCAGTGCCGGGGCTGTCCGTGTATAGGAGCTTTCTGAGCAGAATTTCACAGGGCGCAAACCTTGCAGTTCTGTTAGTTTGTAGGGAGGCAGGATGCAGTGTTCATGTGCATGCCTCCTTCAAAATCCTTATGCTGTCAGGCAGTGACGTGGGAAGCGGAGCCCTGGGCTCCTGTGCAGAACCATTTTTCAGGAGCACCTCTTGCTGGGAGCCCACTGAAGTAGCCTGCACAGGCGCCCTTGTCCGTGGTGGGGTGCCGTGGGGAACAGGTCGTGGGGAGCTGCTCTTTAAAGCATCAACCTGCTTGCACAACCGGGCAGCCTGTGCCCAGCCATTCTGTTGGGCTCCAGGAGGAATACTGTTGAGATGGATTTTCCTGTAGAATTTAATAGGAAGAGAAGGGTGGATTTGGGCATTGATTTTACATGTGGAGAAATTAGGGTTTTTTCCTGTAGAAGCAGTTTATAAATTATATTTACATTTATCAATATAAGTATATATTATTGTGCCTTCAGAATAGCTGAAAAATAACCATGCAGATATGGTATAAAATAACCATACAGTAATTGATAGGTAGAAATGGTCTTATTTTGTGTGTAGTTAAATTAAGTGGTACCACAACATGAATAACATAACTTACTGTTCCTACAAAAAGTCCTTGGTTTGCATGAGATATATTTATTGTTCACTTTCTTTTGTAATGTTTTCAGTCTTTTATGTGTCTTTGAATGCTTGACAAGAAGCGTATTCTATATAAGACCAACAGAAGCCCAAGAAAAGGGTAAAGCATCACTTGCTGTGACATTAAAAAGTAGAAGTGAGAGCAAACATGTCTTAGGTGTTTGTCTCTGTTTCTGAATATTTGCTGTACAAACTGGTTGTCATCCCATTGCATGGCCTTAGCTGGTGGGGTGTTTGTGCAGCTAAGGGCGTGTGTTTCCTTTGTCAAAGGCAGGTTAGGTTGCTTTTTTTCTTCTGTTTTTTAACTGTGTGGGTGCTGTATTTGATTGATGTGCAATCTGAAACATGCCACGTTTCAGCTGTAGCCTTATTTTCTATAATTTCTCAAATTTACCCATTCCTTTTTACTTCTCTTGAAGCTGTAGCCTTGATGGGTGCATGTATTTATCAGATTAGAGGAAAAATGGTTTGGACTTTGCTGCATACTTCAGACTCTTGTTCCAACAAGGGTTGTAGAGCTGCTTGAAACTGGTGTTTGGGAAAGCCGGCTGGTTTTGCTGCTTCCCAAACGGAGCGCATGCGAGGGGGGGAAGCGCCGGAGCGCTCCGTGTCTCGCAGAGGGTCTCCTGCGGGGCTTTTGGTCACCTTGACCTCTCCCTCCCTCACCAGCTTCTGAACTGAGCATCAGGCGGCTAGACTTGAGAATTGGGATTAGACCTGGAGCAGTCTCTTTTGACCGTCACTGTTCCCAGGATGACACCTGTGTGCGAGCCCTTTCCATCAGGCTTTTTCTTCCCCATCAAGTTGCAAGGATTTAATTCTCCGTGAGCCCCAAATGCCAAATCCCTCAGTGGCCAACATCTTCCCAAGGGCTCGGCAGAAGGGAGCTTTGCAGTCCTGCGGTGCCCTCTCGCCCTTCCCAGGATGTCCAGACAGGAAAGCCTGGATGAGGCGGCCTGGCCAGAGCGCGTTCGTGCTCCATCTGCCCTTGGAGAAGGGCCTGTGTGGCAGCCTGGTGGCTGCTCCTGAACTGGGGGAACATCAGGAAGGGGGAGAAGGCCCTGTTCCTGTGTGCAGAGGGTGTCAGGGCAGGGTGTTGTGTGGCATCGGCAGCTAGCCCTCACCTGGCCTGGGTGCGTTACTGGAACAAACGTAAGGAAACGGACACTAGCTCCCTGTTTATTACTTGACAGATGGGATTTTCAGGAGATGTGTTAGCCTTAGGTTTTTATCTCATATACATAATTGCTGATTATGGATTGATTTTAGGGAAAATCAGCATAGATTCTAATCTAGACAGAGCTCACTGCAGGATGACTCCTGTGTGATGCATATATGTATATATGCAGTTAATATATATGTGTGTGTGTGTATGAATGCTTATATATACACATATTTAGTGTAAAATACATATTTACATGTATACATGCACACACATAAGGGAATGTTATAACATTTGGATTTTTTAAATAATAACTTGTAATCTGAGGACATAGAAGAATGTCAGAGTTTCAATATCAGAATTGAAATTGGCTTGGCCAAAGAGAAGACGTACTGGCAGGATGTTTATTGGACACAATTCTAAGGGGAGACTCTGAGTATACAAGAATATACAAGGTTAACTTGTTCACAAGACAGGTGTCTGTCCGGTTAAGCATAAGATGGCTAGGTCTGAATTTCAAAATAAAAACACTGGATAACTTAGTTTTGTTCTGAATGAAATGTAAGCTTTTGGAAGAAATCTTGAAGAGCAGTAGTAGCCCACATTTAGGTTTCAATATTCACATTTTGCATGGAAGAAAAAATATTCGAGTAATGTATGTGTGTGCTATAAAAATACAAATATTTGCAGTAAACTCGTGCTGAAATGTGACTCAACACTGTTCTCCTTGCTTGTAGAAGGTCTTTATGTTTGAAAGGCACATACAAGCCTTGGGACCACTCAGGTTTTTACAGTAGGGAGGTTGGGTGGATACTTTATTTTTAATATATGCACCTGTCAATTGATCTTAGAAAGCATGTCCATTTAACTAGTCATGAATTTTAAATGGTTCACAACAGCATCTGTCTTCTAAAGATTACTCTGAGTTGGGAGAGCTTCCACCCAGATCTCCACTAGAACCAGTGTGTGAAGATGGCCCTTTTGGGCCTGTGAAGGAAGAAAGGCAGCGAACACCTCGGGAGCTCCGGGAGCTGTGGAAGAAAGCCATTATTCAGCAGATACTGCTGCTCAGGATGGAGAAGGAAAATCAGAAGTTACAAGGTTGGTGGAGTTCTTGATTGCATGTTACTGCAAAACAAATTCAGTTTTGGGATTTGCTGTAGGACCTTTGCAGTGAATAAGTCTCAGCATGGCTCTTTCTAAAACATATAGATAAGTAAGTTCAGTAGCATCTGGGTCAACTCTCCTTATTGTAAGCAATGATTTACAGTGTTTGTTTTTGATTAGCATTGCGTTGTTTTTTTTTTCTCCCCCTCTGGTGGTTTGCTGTGGGTTTTTGTTTTTGTCTGGTGCCTGGAAGTGCCGATAAGGAACTCAGCATTATCATCTTGCATGAAGTTCTTTTTACATTGTCATCTGTAAGTCAGTGCTTAAGATCACTAACAATGACAGATCACAGCAATGGTCTGTTCAGCGAGTGCTGAAGTTGCACTGAAGTTCTCAAGGAGCTGGCTGTAGGCTTCAGTCTAAGGCTGCCAACTATAGTCTAAAAACTATATAAGAAAGGTCTGTAATGACTTGCATTAGGGTAGAATAATGCTTTCTAAGTCATAAATGAATCCATTTTATAAATATTAAACAATATTAACTGGTGCATTCATGATACCATTTCCTAGCCTCAGAAAACAATTTGCAGAACAGACGTCTGAAACTTGACTATGAAGAAATCACACCATGCTTAAAAGATGTAACTTTGATTTGGGAAAAAATGTTGAGTACACCTGGAAGGTCAAAGATTAAATTTGATGTGGAAAAAATACATTCTGCTGTTGGGCAAGGTAAGCATAGCTTGTTATTTTGAGATGTTGAAATACATGTATGTTTTATTAGAAAAGGAAGCAGGTGATTTCTTAATCACTCCTTGTTGACCATTTTATTACTAGAGATGTTTCTCAACTTGCTAACTGAGGAAGTAAAATCATAAAGATCATAAATGATTACACATGTTGAAGTCACATTCCCTTTCATAAGAAGCTAATGTCATCTTTGAATGAAATTGCATAGAGAACCGAAGAGCGGGTCTACGCTGTTATCTGTATATTCTGTTCTAGCTTGCTTAGTGCCTGTATCCATGTCTACTGTTTGTATATACATTTGTAGAACCACCTTTTTCTGAAGGGAGCAAAGCATGTACTTACAAATACCACTGACAGCCCCACTCTTGTGAGGAAGACTGACCAGCTTTTCTCCCCACTGCATTATAAGTAACTTAACCTGAAGATGTTTTCTAATTTTTCTGAGAAATTATTACTGTAAGTTACTTGTGCCATGGCAGGATTCAAAGTTCTCATACCAAAATATCTGTTGGATGTAGCAAGTAGCAAAGGTGGCCATTCCAAGGAGATTTTCTAGCTTTATGCAAAGCGAATGTGTAAGGGAAGAAGCAAGAATTCACAACCAGCAATTATCTACTGTTTTAAATAACGAGCCTGCCTGTAGTTTATCATCCAAGTAAGTTGCCCTGGTTGACCATTTCTGATGACTAGACAGGTCTAGATTTCCTAACAGTACCAGGTGACCTAAGCACAGGTGTCTGCAAGAGAGGGAAAAGTTTGAACATGAGGAAAACTGCTTTTTTGCTGATAGTCTGGTGGTGCTGGCCTGCTTTGGGGTTCAAAATATAAGTTAAAGGACTTGGAGTAACACCAAAATTCCTCACTAATGAATTGCTAATAATAAACAAAAGTAGCCAGTGATTAGGGGAATATTTCATAGCTCTTGATGTTATGAATAGGCCTCTATAGAGACTGATTGTGGCAAACCAGAATTCTTAGAGTGAAGTGGTGCCAAATTTCATAGCTACAGAAATGAAAAATGTATTTAAATTAATTTCCATAGATTCTAAATTGGGAAGAAAACCAGAAAAATAAGCAAGGCAAAATTGCAAGAAATGTATATTTTTATATAAGAAATAGTAAACTAAATATTCTTATTGCACACGCAATGCAGCATACACAGATGAAGTTCATATGGGACCATTTCCCCTAAAAAGACTTGGGTTCATAGATTTGCAGCTATAAATATGCATTATTAAGCAAATTTTACCCTACACTGCACATGGAACCTCACAGAAACTAAAGGAATTTTAGAAATGTAACTGAAGACAAGAACCTGGGTCATTTGGTGGCTAAAGCAGCTCTTTGTCTCCTGGTTTCATGTTGGAGACTTTTCAGTAATCAAGTTTAAGCTGCCTGAAGTAATTTGCAGACACATTCTCTAGATACACTTGTGGTTTGGACTGAAGTATCAAACATTTCTGCTAACATTTGATTTTAAAGCAGTTGTCTGTAAATTATGATAGGCTAGTAAAAATAGAGATAAATTTTAGAAATAGATTAATATGCTTTTGTACTTACATAGGATGGCAAAATTGTCCATCTAAGTTGTATGCTTGAATTGATTTTTGTTTCCTTTATTATTGTAGTTATCCATATGTTAAATACTAAAAAAACAACTCTTCCAAAAGGACATTAAGTCATAAATTCCTTCAGATGCTGATATCTGATTCTATTGAATTGGTGACTAGACAGAACTTTGTTATAAATTAGCGTATTGATATTTTTATGTAGTTGATACATTATTATGCCAATTATAAGATAATTATACGTTATGCTGAAGGCAGTATGTTTGTAATAATAAGCTTTTCTTTATGTGAAACTCCACAGAGTTTCATGTATAGATACAAATGAAGGCTCCCCATGCATATGTGAAGTAGTTAAGTAGCTTCATCCCTTTTTAAAGAGAATTCAAACTGTTTTCAAGTGTTCCAAGTGTTTTAAACATGTGCCAGTCCTTCAGCAAGCCAGCAACAACAAGTAGCTGCGTTTGATACACTCCCTGGATCATACCTCATCCCTGCTTATACTGCTGATGCACCACATCCCAGCTTGCTAAGATTTACTTCCAGTAACAGTCACTGTGCTGTATGTGCAGTTGTTGTGTTGCAGTGCTTTATTATGTATTTTGGAATGGGAATATGGAAGAAAAGCCTTTCAGAGACAAGTATTGCAGTTCTACTGTCTTCTTGCAAGCTGCTGGAGTAGATGTGAAGTGCTAACCTTACATTTTGGGCAGCTCACCTCTCAAGAGGGGTGGCCTTTTTTCAGTGGTGGACAGTGATAGGACTAGAGGAAATGGCTTCAAACTGAAGCATCGGAAGTTCCACAGGAACTTAAGGAAGCATTTCTTCACTGTGAGGGTGACAAAGCACTGGAACCTCTTTAAAGATCTTTGGGGATCTTTAAAACCCGCTTGGCTGCAGCCCTGTGCCCCGTGCTCTAGGTGACCCTGCGTGAGCAGGGGGGTTGGACTCGATGACCTCTGAGGTCCCTTCCAACCTTGGGCATTCTATGATTCTATGAAATCTCCTGTTAAAATGCTCACATCTTTCACTGTTGGAAAAGAGTACAAGCAGTGTGGTTTGATCTGCCTCTGTAGTATTGGAGGTCCGTATCATCCCTATCTGTTAGGCAGTTCTTCAGCTTCCTCAATCTTATTGCCTCGGATTGTAGCTGGATCCTTGGTGTGAGCGGGAATTACTGTTTTAATGACTCTGCCTTCTCTCTCAGGCATACCTCGTCACCACCGTGGAGAGATTTGGAAGTTTTTGGCAGAGCAATACCATCTTAAACACCAGTTTCCATGCAAACAACCCCCAAAGGACACTCCGTATAAAGAGCTCCTGAAACAACTGACTTCCCAGCAACATGCAATACTTATTGACCTAGGTAAGTAAATCAGCATTCTGAGATTAAAATAAGAGGCACGCAGTTTTGTGCTGGATTAGGGAGCTGAACCAGTTCAGAGAATGCTCTGTGCTCCAGAACTGGCGAGGGGCAGAATGACCTTGTGGGGAGCAGGAAGCCCAGGGTCCAAGTTTAGCAGCTTATGTAGCAGGTGGAGGCCCGCGGGCTCAGGAAGCTGCTCCTGTGTCTGCCTGCTTCCACACACAGACACTTTCCCGTCTCAGCCATGTGCTCTGCTTGTAGGAACAAATGACTGCAAGTGTTGGCAAATCGGGAATTGTGTGTGGCTGTTTTATTGCAGAATGTCATTTAGGGAGGTGTACTTGCTAGCTCCTTAGCTTGGGGAAGGACTTGGGACCTATTTTTTCAGTAAGGTAAAGTAGGAAGCTGAAGAAACAGTGTGTTGCTGTGCAGTAGCAGACAGTGTAATTGCTAGAAGACAGCCAGGAGGAATTTGCATGTTTTGGCTTGTGTTGCTGCAGGCTATCAGAAGTGCTTACCTTAAATATATCTTTAAGGATCTTTCTGAAAGCATCTCAGACGTGGAATTGTGTAGGCTTGAGAGAAGAACCCACGTTCTTGCCACGTGTGGTGTGGAATCTACAAGCTTCCCCAAGTCAAGCTGCAGAGGTCGTGCTCATACAGAGCATGAGCCAAAGCCACAGCAGCTCATGCTCAACTGAGTGGGGACACCTGCCGTTAGTGGAGCTTCCCGAGACTCAGGACAGGGCTGTGTGTCTGGATGCCCTTTCCTGGTGCAGGCAGGAATCAGCAGTTGCACCAGGCTGGGAATTCGCCCTTGGGCACAGCTGGGATTTGCCCATGCCCTTCTGAAGGCGGCGGCACCCTGGGCTGTGCCAGCTCGGTGCCAGAGAGCAGGAATATCCAAAGCAGGGATATCCAAAGCAGGGATCACTTTATTGTGTTTTTTGCATTGAGAGCTAGCACGCTGTGTGGGAAAGAAGCAAGCCACAACTGCACGCAGGCGCCTCTGGTTGTTTCCTTTTGTGGCTCCACCTGCAAGCCCTGCTGTCAGGGGGGATCTCAGGTCCTAAGCACCACGTTTAGGTTTGTCATTAGGTGTTTGCTGGACCCAGCAGAGAATTGTTTTATTATTTTTGAAAAATAAAACAGTAACAATCTGGATTTCTTGAGGTAGCATATATTATTTTTTCTTGAGTAAAACCTACTATTACTACTGTTTTTATTTCTTTTTTTTTTATTATTACTCTTTTTAGGACTCCTTTTGCATTTTTATTCTAATTCAGCTTATAATTTTTCTCCTGCAAAAGGAACGTTGTGATATGAACGAGGCAACACAGGTCTACTTTTAGACTATATCGCTACAACCTGCAGCTCAGGCAGAGCAATCTTTGCCAAGGGAAACAATCTCCCTTCTATTCTGGAAGCCAAAAACGCTGCTTTTGTAGCACTGAGGTCTTTGAGAGGCTGGTGGGGGCAGACCTGGCGGCAGCTGAAGGCTGGAGCCCAGTGTGATGGGTGAACCGGGATGCAGAAGGGCCCGGCCCCTGGCTTTGTCTTTCTGAAACAGGAGCTCTGCTGTTATCTGGCAGCACAGCAGCATTCCAGGAGCTGCAGGGTGGGGTGGTATTTAACAAGTGGGCAACTGAAAAACAAGCTCTAGTTAATACTAGAACAAAAGATGTATTCAAATTTCCTCTCAGTTCATGTAGTTTTGTAAGGGGAAATCTGATGGGGGAGGGCTTTTTTTCCCCCTTGGATAAGAAAATGTTCACTTTTAAAATATTTTCTAAACCATCAAACTTTTAATGTATCTGTTCCATATAAGTCACAGAGAAATGCACACACATATATGTATAACTAAACAGTTCTAGAGATACTGTATGTGGACTTCAAACAAAAAAGGCAAATTGTGCTTTAAGTCACAGAGTAAATTCTGAGAGTCAGTCTGGTTGTGTAAGTTATGTATTTAGACTGATTCATTTTAAGGGCAAATTGATCCCAGTGCTCTGTTTATTGATCCCAGTTTAGAGATGAGCCAGCATGAGGTGCAGATCGTCCCCTTCTAGATCTGCAGAGGTAGAAATGGTGCTGTTGGGCTCCTGCAGCTCTGCAGTTGACACAAAGTTTACTTTAGGCTGAGATTTAGAGAGTTGTGGGGAATAGATCGGGTAGCCTGTTGCCACGCTGAGTAAATTTTGCTCCCACAGCTGTCACCCACACCTCCCCGAGCAACAGGGCAGAGAAACCAGCTCCACAAAAGGGAGCTTTCTGCCAAGTTAGCAAGCTGAATCAGCTCATGAAGAAGTCCAGATTTTGCTGTGCAGGAAAGGTGGAGGGACCAGGGCAGGGAGGGAAGGAGCCAAGGACACAGTTGGTGGAAGGAAAGACCAGAAGAAAAGAGAAAGGGAATGAGCCCTGGCCCGAAGAACTCATGTTCAGAATCTTTATTTGGATCTTGGTACTGCCCAAGAGCCAACGCTGGGGAGAAGGGGGCTGGGTGAGGCAGGAGCCCTGTGTCCTGGCTTGCACTGCCTGAGGCAGCCACCCCACACCTCGCAGCAAGCTGGGCAAGGTCCCGTGCTAAGAACCAGTCACTCTGCTGTTCCCAGCAGCAGCCTTCCCCTCGCAGAGCCTGGCTTCTCTCCTAATTGCTAAATTTACTTTGAAACTGGTGCAACAAAAGCGATTACAGTCTGTGAAGTATAAGCATTTGTAGTTTTGTACTGATAATTTTCGTATGCTCAAAAAAAGTCCAGTTTCATAACAGTGCAAGAGTGTGTTTTGTTTATGTTTTCAGTTTTAATTGCTAAGCTCTGCTATTTTCACAGGACGGACATTTCCAACACATCCATACTTCTCAGCACAGCTGGGAGCGGGGCAGCTGTCACTCTACAATATTTTGAAGGCCTATTCCCTCTTGGACCAGGAAGTAGGATATTGCCAGGGCCTTAGCTTTGTAGCAGGCGTTTTACTACTTCATATGAGTGAAGAAGATGCTTTTAAAATGCTGAAGTTTCTCATGTTTGACATGGGTCTGAGAAAACAGTATCGTCCTGACATGACTATTTTACAGGTATGGTTCCATTTTTCTAGTAACAGGATGCTAATGCTAAATATCAATAATGCAATACAAATAGAGTTGTCAAAATATGCACTTCAACTTACATTCAGTAAGTCAAAAATGAAGAGGATAATCTGCAAAAAGAATGGTTTGTCTTAAATGCATTAATTTCAAATGAAAAGGGGCTACTGGGCAAACGAGGAAAACTGTGAATAGCAAGAATCCTGCTCTATGTTGTATGAGGATCAAGTGACCCTGCAGATGTACGTGTTGCAGGCTCTTAGGTGGCCTATCCTGGGTCTCTGAAATGGATCTTGAATCTTTTTTTCTTTACAGAAGTCAGCCTGAATATTAATTGATAGGTATCTTGCACTGTTTTTAGTAAGAGTACAAAGCACTGACTGTGCTACTCTGACTGTTAAAACCTATTTACTTTTAGTCTCTATTCCTCATCCATGCAGATCCAGATGTATCAACTGTCTAGACTTCTTCATGACTACCATCGAGATCTCTACAACCACCTAGAGGAACATGAGATTGGCCCCAGTCTCTATGCTGCTCCCTGGTTTCTCACCATGTTTGCCTCCCAGTTTCCCCTCGGATTTGTGGCCAGAGTATTTGGTAATTCCTTATAAAACTTCCACCTTTTATTTTAGAAACTTAATATGCAAACTTCTGCTATCAGACACACAGGAGAAATGTTCAGCATACACTGTTGATGAGTAGAAGAAAAACAAGAAAAAGCATCCTATAGAAAGCTTCATGTTTGCAGGAAAATGGAAAGAGAGGGAAGGAGAGCAAGGGAGGCTTGTGAACTGTCATGCCTTTTTCATCTTCATTGTTATCTTTTTGTACCCTTTAGCAGTTCTGAGAAGTGTGTGCCGTGAAGGCAATGTAGAAACCTTAACACCTGGAGTTGGTTAACTTTGAGCTGAAAAGAAATGCGACCAAAGAACCATCTGAGAAACAAATCCATTTACTCTATTAAATCACTGCCTCAAACAGTGTCAGGGGAAAATGATTTTGAGAATTATGTTTCTAAAACATGTACATGCACACACTTCTGTTTGATCAGTACTCTCCAGAGGCACTGGGATTTTAAAACAGTGTTTGCTACCTTTGCATTTTTATTCTGAAGGATAATCTCTTCACTTTCTGGAAACTGAAAAATGATTGGAAATATGTGATCTGTAAGTTCCAAGGTCATCTATTCTAACATTTTTTCTGAATCTGCAGAAATCACGTTCTCTCTCTCTCTCTCTCTCTTTAATTATTAAAATCTTATTATGAGTTTACCTCAATGCTGTCTTTTGCGTGCATATAAAAATTTTCTGTATTTTGGTTTTCCTGTGTGGTACTGGACCTTCCATTGGATGATGGAGCACGATGAATTGGAGCTCTCTCCCTACTTCCTGTCTTCAAATAGAAAACTCTTGGCATCATCTTAATTCTTATTTCAGAAATTTAGAGAGACAATGATTTATTAGGGCATTAATATTAACATTTTCTTAGCTTCTAAAATTAATGGTCTTATCTACCACAAGAACCAAAATACATAGAGAAAGAGATTCCAAGAAGACAATCAGTTTTCTTTCAAATATTCAGAATAATTTGTAGCATTGTACATGTTAATAAGAGTCTTTGGGCTTTTGACTCCAGTGAGATATATGAGAAAGTGCTTTGTGTATCCAGTATACTTGGATTTCTGCCTTAGTACACTGATTAGTGACAGTGGAGGATTTTAGAGCTTTAAAAACCAAAGGTTTTAGATCAAAATAGAGAGCATAGCTACATCCATGATCTCCGCAGAACTCATTTTAGGTCAGCAAGAGAAGAGCATGTGTGACTGGAGCAATCACTTCTGATCTCTGTCAAAATTTACTGTGAGCAACACTTGCAGCTTTTTGATGTTTCAAAGTATTCAAAGTTTCAAAGATCCTTCAGAACAGTGCTTACTGGAAGTAAGCAATTAGATGAGAACATGAACTGTAATTCTTTTACATTCAAGGAGTAGATTCCACCCATGGTGACGGCTCTGAAGCTAGAGCAGCGAACCAAAACAAGCCCTCGAACCTGCAGAAGGCTGGAGGTGTCACCCTGCGGGGCTGTGGTTTGCAGAGCTGCAGGTGTCACCCTGTGAGGCTGTGGTTTGCAGTGCTGCAGGAGGTGCCGTGAGCCAAGCAGTCCTGACCCACCTGCTGCTGTGTTTTTGCACACTGTGGCATGTGCATTTTTACTGCTCACTTGTTAGAACTTGCGAGGAAAAAATGTTGTCCTGAGTAACACGAGCCCAGGTTACTTGTGTACAGGCTACTAAGACAAACAGAATGTGCTGCCATCCTCTATCTGCCACGTGAACTCTTTGATGTCTTAAGCCATATTATTGTAAAATAATACAGCTATTACTGAACACCTCCTTTAGATTTCTATAGAGCTTGCTGGTTTTCATGTATTTTTAAAAATTTTTACATGCAAGCACTATATAAAAGCAGTAGACTATAAAGAAGTTAACCAGAAGACTTTGTTGTGAAGCAAATAGCAAATCAGAAATAAGCAAAAAAAGAAGTACATTGTACTTCTTAATTACCTGTCCAAGCTTTCAGCACTTCTCAGTTGAATCTAATGAAAATACAGGATGACAAAGAACTGGTATTAAATACTTAGTATTAAATACTTTAATACTTTATATATATATATAAATACTTTATATATATATATATATATATATATATATATATAAATACTTTAAATACTTATTTACTTAGTAGTGGAGGGGACTTGGTAGGATAACGTTTATTTGGTTGCAAGATACACATAAAACTTGACTTGAAATCCGCTGGGCTGCCATATAAAATTTAGAAAAAAGAATATGTTCTCTTCTTCTTTTTCACCTCCATCAATACCTTTTTATATTCACCAAATAGGTTTGCCCATAGTAAGCCCCTAAAACAAACAATGAGTAGAGTAACAGGAAAGTCAAAGCTGCTGCTTTTGGACAGGTGGATTTGAACAGTATTCTTCCGTGCTGACATCTATATCTCACTAAATAGCTTTAATTGATTATGCCAGTTAAGTGTACTATTCAAACTTGAGTTAATTAGTAATAATCCTGATGCTCAGTGATTTTGAGAGACATAAAAGACCGTAAGAGAAGTACCTGCTCAGCAGAGCATCTCTCTAGCCCCTTGTTCTATCCTGTAAGAAGTTGTTATCCTTGGACTTCTTATTGTTTTAATATCCTTGACAAAGATTTGCTTGCTTAATCTACTTTGGTTTCTGTTTTCACAGATATGCTGTTCCTTCAAGGGTCCGAGGCTATATTTAAAGTTGCCTTAAGCCTTTTGGGAAGCCACAAGCCCTTGATTCTACAACATGAGAACCTAGAAACTATAGTTGATTTTATTAAAAGCACTCTCCCAAACTTGGGTTTGGTACAGATGGAAAAGACCATTAGTCAGGTATGAAATCATCTGAACATATGGGTAGTAGCTGAAGAAATGACACATTTCTTAATAAAAGCTATTTGTTGATGGAAGCACCATAACAGATTGAAGTGTATTGCGTTGTTTCCGTTTGAGAAGGATTCTGATTTTGTAGTTTTAAAAATGTTGGATTTTGGGGGGAAGCCCATGGCTTGTATAGTGCACCTCTATTCCAGCATGTCAATTTGCAGAGTCTTCAATGGCAATTGCAGTTTATGTTTTAAAGTATGTGTAATGTATAGTATGTGAAAATGAACATGTAATATGTAATATTGACAAGAAGTTTTAGTCCATGTGCAATAATACATGCCATAAGACAAGAATCACACAGATCATTGCAGTTAAGGGCTGCCTGACTGTTTTAATTGGAAGATCCAGCTGTAATGTCTAATTTGCAACAGTCTAATAGAAGACTTTTTCCAAAGGCTTCTTGTGGGCTGCAGTAGCAGGGGCTGCACTGTGCATATTGCAGACGTCTCCCACTCACCCCAGGCTGAAAGATCTGGAGAAGGAAAGGCAGTGGCAGCGCCAAATGCCTCAGCCTTGTGCGGGATTCCCGTCTGTTCCCATTCCAGCAGGCTGGTACCTAGTACTGCCTGAAGAAGGGAGAGTTGGAGAGTGTGTGGAAGGGGAAGGAGTAGACGTTTGGAAAGGGTAAAGGAGGAGCAGGTTGTCAACCAGGCACCCAGCCCTGTGCGTGCAGCTCTGAAGAGACTTGCAGTGCTTAGGCAAGCTGCAGAGAGCTCCTGGCTTTGAGCAGAAGGAAGGAGAGATTTGGAGCAGCTCTATCCAACAGCTCTGAGCTCAAGCAGGGCAGATGGAAGTGAGTTGAAGGCAGAGCAGTCCCTCTGCTTTGATCAGGGTGACCTTTGAAAGGAGCATCCATTTGACCAGCCTATTTGTTTGACCATTGTGTTTGGCCATCAGTTGGTCGTCGTGCCCCTCCTGCAGCCCGGCCTGTGGTTTATGTGCGGTAACCTGCCTTCAGTTCGTTGGCTTTCAGGTTAAGCTTTTGGTTGGCCTCGTGTTCCCCCCTTTCAGATTTGGTACCCTGGTTATGACAGCAGGGGTTTCCCTTCTTCACAAGAGCGCGGATGAGGCTGGAAATGGCAGAAGCCACAAGAGGAAGTACCCAAATTTGCCCTGCAGAATTGAACTACCTGTTTTTGTTTTTTTTCCTTTGAATTCTGCCAGTGTGTGTTCTCCGGAGATGCCTGCATTATACAGATCATACAGAACACGGAGTTCTGTATCTGTGGCCAAAACCAAATTAAAAATGTGTTCCAGCCTTTCATGTTCAGGTGCTCAGTGTGTGCACTCATGTTGCCATATCATCTGCCTGGGAGAAATTTTAATAGTATATGCAATAGGTATCTAAGATGCCTCCCTTGTTTCACAAACTCAGTGTTTCCTTAGCTTCACCCCACAATTAAAGCTGTGTAGGTGAAAATAACTCAATAAAATGGAAAGTACTTCTTGTTACTTCAGATATTTTTGACTTATTCCCAAGAGAAATATAGTACAAGATGTTTAAAAATGAAGGGTAGCCTCTTAACTTTTGTTCCTGGGCTGTTTTTTGGGTGTATTTTTAAGTCAGTCTGAATTTTGTTTTCCACTAGGCTCTGTGACTGGCATCTTGTCTTTTCCATTTAGCAGCTGCTTCAGTGTTTTCAAAGGAGCTAACTTGCTCAAGGACCTTTAGAATTATACTTCCTAGCACTGACTTTTTCCTAGATAATTTGAAATCAGATGTTATCCAGAACCAGAGTAAGGAAAAATACAGGAGCAGTTCTTGCCTTTGGGTCTTTCCCTCTACCTCACTTTATTTATCCATTTTTAAAATATAGGGCTTAATACTCGTCTATAAGATTGAGCACGGAGTTCTGTGATTCATAGCTAACAATAATAGGAATCTGCTTTGACTTTACATAATGTTTCTGTTAAGTCTATTGGAGTGAGGATTTTGTTTGCTTTCTTTCAGTGTCCAGGAGTAATGTAGAATAATAAATGTTTACTTACTGTTTTCATCTGAAACTTTGACTTAACTGTGCTACTGTAAGTCTTACAGTTGTAAGTGTGGCAGAGGCTTGGAATGCACTTCAGAAGTGACATGTAATTCTGGATAGATCTAAGAGATCTTGTGCCAACATGAGCTGTCTTGCATTGACAATCTTAAAAAAAAAAAAAAAAAAAAAAAAAAATCACAACTACCCAAATACAAACAAAGGTTTGTGGTTTTTCCCAAAGTCAGATGTCAGATCAGTGGGAAGGTTTTAAACAGAATCTAGATCTGGATCTCATCATAGATGCAGATCTCTACTGCCTAAATCTTACCATTTACAGAATGGGAAAGAAATACCATCAATTAATCCGTTTTTGTACACAGAAGATTAGATACCCCTGTTTAGATCCATAGGCTTAAAGACATTGAGCTATTTGTTTGATCTGCATAGCACCTAATACTATTTTTATATGCAACAGGTGTTTGAAATGGATATTGCCAAGCAGTTGCAAGCTTATGAAGTTGAATACCATGTGCTTCAGGATGAGCTTATAGATTCATCTTTAAATGACAATCAGAGACTGGATAAATTAGAAAAGGCAAACAGTAGCTTGCGCAAACAGAACTTTGATCTCCTGGAAGAACTGCAGGTACAATTTATGCTTCGTAATTAACATTGTAGTTTATCCATCTTTTCAGAAAAGACTGCCTTTAAGATCTGAGAGAGACTGGTGTTTGACCCAATGACTTTCAGCTTTGATGCTTGTGATTTGATTTAGCACTTTGGAAGTTTTGGAGCAGAAGAAATGCACAGAGAGGGGTGGATAGAGCATATGCTCGCAGTTAGTGAGAAGTTTATTCATCAAGCTGTCTCTCCTCTTTTAAGTAAAATAACCGTAGGCTATGACTAAAAATACTCTTAAGTGCTTTCTTGACTTCATTATTACACATTCAGTCAGTGCGTTATTAGGGCAGAGACACGAGCCTGCCACAAATGGAAAAGCTAATGCCAGTGTGGCAAATATCATCTACAGGACACATTATCTAGAAAGACATGCTCCTTCTTGCAACATTAAAAAAAAAAAAAAAAAAAAACCCAAAAACACTATAATCAAACTTGCTTAGAAACTGGAATAATCACCACTATGTTCTCTTTGCCTGTTCAGTCTGTAGTTGTCTCAATGTCTAATTTAAAACTTGCCTTACAGGGTATGTTGTCAGGAAAGCCAAGACCATCCCATGCTGTAGCCTTTAGACATTATGCGGTGTTGTTATGCAGAAACTTTCACGCAGGTCACTGCATCCATCAGAATACTCAGCCACAGGACTCATATTGGAATTGGAATGAACTGACACTTTGCTTTACCATGCAGTAGAATGTACATGCGTACAGCCTTTTAAATGAGAATGAGGAATATGCAGTAACTGGAATTTTCAAGATGTGTTGTGCCTTTATATGTTAGACCAAATCACCTTCTTCCCCTTTCACACCAAGTTTACAGCTGCTGGACTCGAAGTTGGCACAGCAGAGTAGGTTGTCTTTGCTTTGCAAAGCACCTGGAATTTAACACACACTGCTGGTCAAAAGTAGCCTCCCCACTGTCCCATGCAGAAGGTTATTTTAACCTTCAGCTTGCGTCAGAAAACTTGTAATTTTTGCCACAGGAACCAAGAATTTCTGTACTCTAATGTCTATAGAACATAGTTTTTTAATAAGTAAAATCTTGTGCTAAATAAAAATGTGAATAAAAGACTTCACCTAGTATACTTAAGAATTCAGAATGTAATTCACCAACTTAATAACTCTCTAATTTGATCTACTTTGCATTATAGCATTAAGTTCAATTATGTGAAACAAAGCAATTAAGTTGAGATAGGAAGGTTTCTCATTATGAGCAGTGCCACAGCAGCAGACTAAAAGACACAGGTCTAATAACATTCATACTTGTATTTACCTTGCCAGTTTAGCATTATCTTGGAACGTCTATTTTAGATGTATTAATGTGTCTCAAAAATATTTTAGACTGGTTCCAGTTCTTAATGAATTTTTCCTTTCTCTCTTTGTTGAAGGTGGCTAATGGAAAGATCCAAAACCTGGAGGCCACAGTAGAGCTTTTACTGACCAATGAAGGCAAATTGAAGCAGTCAATTCTCAC
This sequence comes from Nothoprocta perdicaria, assembly GCF_003342845.1. NCBI lineage: Eukaryota > Metazoa > Chordata > Aves > Tinamiformes > Tinamidae > Nothoprocta > Nothoprocta perdicaria. Next base: position 9,721,862 of record NW_020455204.1, on the reverse strand, counting down.
TCTTGAGCAGGAGCGAGAAGCTTTACTGAACACAGTGGAAAAGCTGCAGAAAAAGATGAGTGATGCAGATGGGAAACCTGTACTGATTAGGCAAGAGCACATGGATGCTGACTGACAGCTGCACTTGTCATGGAGCAGACAAGCTGAGCAAAGAACCAAGGGAAGAACTGAGGCTTTTTGTGCTGATACCCCGGAGACATGACATTGTCATCTTCACTGTTACACGCCTTCCTGTAGCAAAGCAAGGTATGGGCATGGTGACTGCCCACACTGGGAGGCTAGTTCCTTGGGGAGGAGGAGGCTCTTTCTCGTTAGGGTGTAGAAAAGCCATGAACGGTAAGATGCCACATGATCATAATGGGCAGGAGAAAAGTCTTTTTCAGCAAATAGCACGTGCAGTCACACACAGTACACCGTAAAGCTGTCCTGGATTCTTCCATAAGTGCTTCTAAACCTAAGTGCTTTGTGTTCGTTACATATTTTGTGTTTTGTACGTAGATCAACCCCATGTTAAACAGGACATCCTTTAGAAGGTCGAGTGAAGAGCTTTGAGGGACGACTTCCTCAGTGTAGATACCCAGCGGTGGCATTTGCTAAGAGGTTTGTGATTGGACTCAAGATATTTCTGGCAGTGTAAAAGCCCTGAAGCTTTGCTGGGTTTTGTTAACTGTGTTGTTTAGCCCTCAGATAACTGCTTCCCAGTGCTTTAAGGTGTCACTCTGCTGGACTCCAGAGAGCTGGACTTCATCATATGTGACTGTGCTTAACTGGGGAGCTGCCACATGTTTTTATAAGTACACTGTTCTACTACATTTTTGTTCGACATTCACTGGTTTAAAGTATTTCTGGTTGGCATTATCTGATACACATACTGTATAAAGTAACTGTATTATGCTCAGCAAAATGCACTGATATTAGCTTGATGAAGTCTGTGACTCTTGCAACATCATCCAAGGATTTGTACTCAAACCCTTCAAGTATCGTTTTATTTATTGCTCATCTGCTGTGTGATGTAAGACATCCTTTTGCTGGGAAGTTAATGCCCTGATCCTTTTTTTTTCCCTTCATTTGGTACTCTGTGCCCACTCCCTCTCTGGGAAATGTCACTCCTAAAGACTCTTTTTTGAAGTGGTAAAGGCATTTCAAAAGCTTGATGTTGTGCCAGGTATTCTTAAACTGCTTTATAAGGGATTACAATGCAACTTTTGAGTAGGATTACATATGTAAAAACAATCTCACTTTCCTTAATACTATGATAGTTATTTTCAGGCCAGTTAAAGCACCGCTGCTACAAGTGCAATAATATCCCTGCATATTCAGTTTTGGGGGTTTGCTTCAGAATTAGACTAAACAGTGCCACAGTTTTGTTTTTAATCCCCCAGCACAGTGTTAATAGTGTTACTGTGGTGGAGATTCATCCAGATGTGTTTTTTCCTATTTTTTTTTTTAATTTTATTTTTAATTTCAAAGCACAGTTTTTATTGTCTGACTGACAGTGTAGGAAAGGTTTTATTTTGCTTTTTCCCCTCTTCATGCAAATCCCTCTGACACATTTTGGTTGTAGTTTAATAAGAGAACTGTAACATTCAGCAGCTGTGCAGAGCAAATACTGTCATGTAGGCCAGAAGCTAAAAAGAGAGTTTACTCTTCAGTTTCCTAAGAGTTTTGTTTGACTTCTGTCAAGAACCATGCCTGGTTTTTGCACATCCACTCTGTATTTACTTAATACTGAAATTCCAGATAAATAAATTGTTATTAATCCATTTACCTTTTAGGGCTCTTTTTTTTTTCTTTTTTTCCTTTTTTTTTCGGAAAACCATATTGAAGCTTGTGCTTCATGTTTAAAATATTGTCATAATGGACCTCGCATTGTTAGAACTCCATAATATTGTATAATATGGCACCTTAGTGCTATAATCCATACACTGACTTTTTAAACAAAAAGAGCAATAAAAACAATCTAAGCCTACATCTATGCATTTATGTTTTTCATCTTTTTATATTTGAAAACAAAAGCGTAGTTGTTGGGGTGACAGTTCAAACCTTGTGAAATGTTTCCTGAAACAGCAGCAGATTTCCGTGGTGACTATTAATGAAAACTCTCAGACCTCAGGCTCTCCTAAACCTGCTTTGGATCCAGCTGCAAGCGCATCTGTAGATGCTGGCTGAGGTGACCTACATTCTGCGTGACTGCAGGAGGGCATTTCTTCTTGGCCTGTGACTTCTCTCTGAGTGTAAGTGGAGGATTACCTCTAGTCCAAAGCCATTTATCAAGAATCTGTATAATTCTAGAAGTAGATGTGAACCAAAAAAAACCCTTTCCTTAAAACATACAAATGTTTTTGTTGCATAACTAACATGAAAATATAGATGTAATTGTTTCATTGTACTAGAGATGAATTTCCTATGGGTAAACCTGTGCATGTGCAAATTAATAAGATTAGTTAAAGATGCAAACACCAGGCAAAGTAAGTCTAGTAGACCAGAGTCTGAATGTTAATGAAATAGCTCCTTTAAGACTTCCTGCTGCCTAAATTGAAGCAGATGTTGCTTTGTGTTTTTTTCTTTTATCATCATATGCTCTTTTTTATTCTTTTTCTTTTTTTTTTTTTTATCATTAAGCCTTTCCAGTTCAAGAAGCCAAAATGGAAGATTGGAGGAAGCCAGTATCACCCAGTTCTTAACTTTAGAACTAAAGCTTGGGACATTTCCCTTCGTGTTTTCTTGCATTGGATCTTTTCTTGCGTTGGTATCTTAGAACCTGTGGTGGAGCAGAGCACTGAAATCTTTTGAGTTCAAGGCCGCCTTCAGCTCCCGGCTCACTTTAGCTGTCAGAGCAGCACCTGCCCTTGCTGCTCCCTGCCATACAGCCCTTTAGCATTGCTCAAGTGATTTCGTGCTGCTCCTCAGCCAACATGTCTGTATTGCCTCTGATTCCAGTGCTAGGCTGGTCAGAGCTTGTTTGGATGTCTCTGCAGGCCGCTGTGCTAGTGAGCAGACAAACCAGTTGTTTTAGAGCTTGCTTTGGGGCCTCTAACACAATGGTCACACTGTGTAGAAGTGCCCTTATTAGTCCCCCATCTACTTCAAAATACTCCAGTCGTGTTGTTTTCCACTTCAAAGAGTGCCAGATTCGTGTACTGGGTTGGTGGCACCCAAAAGTGTCTGCACTGAAAAGAATACACTTTGTCTGAAGCTGGATGTGTGCCACCTTTGTGTGAGGCCCGAGGCACCTTAGAGCACCATGCAGTATTTACACCACATCACGCCCTGGGATGTGAAATAATTCTTCCTTTAAGAGCGCTTTACTGGAGCAGGTACGTGGGAGGAGGAATGCTGGCGGCCAAGGTAACCGGCGGGAGAGCAATCCGGCATCGCCCTGCAAGGAGCACGTGTGGGTTACCCCACCTACCTTTGCATAACCCGAATCAGGGCGGATCACTCGGCACTCCTTTGCTCGTGCAGCTGCCAGAAAGTGTGCCTTTCGTCTCTACCAACCTGAGGCTGCAAGAAGGCAGTACCTCAAAGTGGGCTTTTTCAGCAAATCAATGAATGCTTTGTTATTCAGAATACTCTTTCTTACTCCTTTGTTTAAGTGTTTCTCTTTTGTAGCTATTTACACTGAATGTTTCTAGTTTATTTGTAAAACTTCTAAATTGTAGATGAGGAAGAAGAAAAGAAGCAACTTACAGAGGGTAGAGATCATTAAAATGGGTTTTCTGAAAGAGTGTGAATTAGCCTTTCCCATACCCTCAATCTTTCTTATATGGTGTTTCACAACTCCAAAGAGATTCTGGGGAACTTTATTCATGGATTGTCTAAAGGGTTGCATTTCACAAGTAGAAACTGCTGCCTCAGAAGGAGATGGAAAACAGGATTATAGTCTTGGAGTAAGATGACATAGGAAGACTTTCTGACAAGGGTCATAAAAGACCTAAATTCAACTGGATGCCTAATTCTCTCTTTTTTTCTTTATCACTGTTCCATGGTTTTTATTTTTTTTTTTCCATTAGCATTTTAGAGTACACTATTTGGCTAGAAGGGTGATATAAATGCAGTTTTCTTCCTGCAGCTAGAAACAGAAAGCACAATTGATGATCTGCCTGTTATTCTCTTGCTAATGAGACAGCAGGTTTTCATTTCCTACTGGTCATTTGCAAGTCAAGCTATCAAGATGGTCATCAGGAAAAAAGAATTTTCTTGCTACCATTTGGCTCAAAGTGTTTGCTTTAACTGCTTACCTAGCTAACATTTAAGAAATCTTTCTCTGTTTCCAGGTTCCATTTTCTCAGATTTTATTTTCATAAGCCTTATAGGATGATGGAATACCTAACTCTCCCATGTAGAGTCTTTTCTCCATATTTCCAGCATCTGATATTTCTACTTTGGATGTTTTCTCTGTAGACTGTGAAAGATCTTGCAATGTAAAAATGCTTGGAGTGGCCAAGGCAGTAGTTGACCCAAAGAAAGTTCCTTGCACGTATGACTTGAGCTGAGCAGTTGGAGAAGTTGACCCCTGGTTGGTCTTTAGTGCTCATGGAGCTATAGCTACTGGGTGGAATAGTGTCCAGGATGTGTGTGTCTTCCCAGCTCACTGTTTGTACTCTTCTGTTAGGACATCTGATCACAAAAATTTGATCTCAAAACTAAACTAAATGAATTGATCTCAAAACAAGCGAAATGAATTGCCAGGTGGTGGTAGTATTTAACGGCCTGCTGTACTCATCACGTGTGGTACTTCCGGTAACAGGAGTGGCCATTTGAGTGCCTAGGGACAGGTAACAGATACGTAAAGGAGTAGCAAGCCTTGCAGTTGAGAAAGCAGCATTATAATGACCAGTATGCAAGTGAGGAAAAATTACAAAGCATTTGGAGTCTATTCAGTACAAGAAACTAATTGAAAAGGTGGTTAATAAGCACTGAGTTGCCTTTGAGAGGAGGAATTGCTAAACTGCTTATTGAAAATGAAAAGCAATGGGCTGGCAAGATGATAATATGTAGGGCTCACCGTGATAACATTTTGAGGCCCAAATCTCTGCAGTGGGATGCCTAACATATCAAAAAGAGGTGCGAGTGAAAATACCCATGGACATGGGAAGGAATGTGAATGAGCACCATGAAACAGTCTGGATCAGCTCCTGGAAGAACGGCAGGGACTTTGCAGTTCGTGAAGTGATTACACAGCGACAGACCTCAATGTAGTCAAGGTTCTCAGATTAACAAAATCTTCCATTTTTTCAAACTGTGGAGCAGGTCAGCTAAGGCTTGATTGCATAACTTAGCCCTTTGGTCTTGAAAGGGATTTTTTTCCTCCTAGAATGGAAAGTAAAGGACAACTTTGTAATAGGAAGCTACCTTCAAACAGCAGCACATCTCCAGGACATGGTGACTTCTTCAGGATGCTGAAGCAAGCTTTGAAAACCGCTTTGATTTCAATAATATTTAGCAACCAATACTGTCTCAATACTTAAGTAACAACTTCTAGCTATGGACACTATTACAATGTTTAACTTCACCAAATCTGAAATGAAGGCAACCAATGGTTCTGGACTAAAAATGCAAGACCCCGCTTGATTTTGTTTTTGTCCTTGTTGATACCAGTTAATCACACTTGCAACCCACCTCACAATTAGCAATGAGAAAAAATTGCTCATTAAATTTGGATTTATTTTTGGCAGATAAATTCTGTGCCCTTAGCTTTATTTTATGGTATTTATTTTATGGTATTAACCTGACTACATCAGCAGATAAAGATTGCTTTAATGCACTGAAGGTGGAAAATTAAAAGGAGAGAGGACAGAAAGAAGTGGACATCTCATCCTGCCTCTGCAGATCTATAATTCGCAGAAACTGCGGATGGCTCACAGCTCCTCTAGGATTTACAGGGACTGCTTGGTGCAGCCCTGTATAACTACTGACTTCTGTATTATGGTATGCTTGTTTAGAAGTGCTGGCTGGCCTGAAAGATGCCACGAGAAGACATTGTTCATACTGTGGTAGCTGTCAGGTTCTGTATGTAGGAAAAACATAGTCTACGCTAGCCTAAAAGAATCATGGATAAATGCCATGTACTAACCTCATGCCATCTTTAGGTATCCAGAATAATTAACACTTTTTTAAAAAATGCAAGGTTTTACATTCTCTCATAATTTGTTCTAAGCATCTTCATTCTAGAAAGGAGTATTTTTCATAAATAGGTTATTAAATAGGTTGAAAATAAAGTGAAAATTACTTAAATTGTGAACAAATTAAGGAATATATATTTGGACATTTGAGTGGATCCACGCTAATTATTATTTGCTGAGTCTTTGTCTGTGTCCCAAATACAGTAAGTCTTATTTCCTCTTTTTTAAAAAATTCATGCCTCAACAAAGGAAAAATACATTGTCAGCCTTTGCTTGAAAAAGAAGTAGGAAGTTCTATGGATAAAGCAACATAAGCACATGTAAGAGAAGGAGGAAATGAGAGTTCAGAAACAAAGAGCTGACAGCAGAGATTTGTCCAAACCCTTTGTGTGACCTCCAGAGATCCCAGCGAACAACATGCAGCGTCTCACTGTTGTGTGGCCTACAAATTCCAGGAATATTTAATCACAGCAATGTGATTTCAGAGGAAAGGTCATGGAAGGGCTGTTGGAGGGAAAGTGTGCTATATCCCTCTCTCACTAACAGCTTTATCTTGCAACCCATAAACGGGATGTACGTGTAACAAAAACACAAGGCATGTTGTCGGCGAGCTCCTTTGTGTTTCAGTTTGTCATGATGAAATGCCAGCGAGTCAAGATGAAAAGTGTAGTCACTGGCTACTTCAGAGAGTTGGGGTGAGAGGGTCACCAGATCACCTGCTTCACCTGCTCTTGTGTGGACTCCAATCCTGTGTGCTTTGCTGAAGTGTATCTGGAGAAACAATAGGTTTGGTCCAGAAGCCTCAAGAGATGATGAAGTTGCCCTTTCAATGGCAGTTTGATCTAGGAGAGAAGGTCAAACAGAAATGAAATGCTGAAAACTACAGCCGGGAGACGTGCTTTATGATTGACCATTGGAATAAAGAGTTGAAGATCTGACATTTTCTCCCCTGTTACACTGACTACCAAGTATGGATACCAAGTATGGATGGACCAAAGACACAGACAACAGTAGAGTTTTTATGAATGTTATCATCTGACTTCTTCAGTCAGTGACTGAAACATGTCAGTTGCATCCTGTCCCATTCTTGATGCATGGTCACTTCTTGTCCTTTGGCTGCTTCCTTGAGGGATGCCTTCACGTTTTTTTCCACGTAGATTCAAAAAGAGCTGTCAGTGCTCTGATATATTCAGAACCTTTGAACCATTCTGGATGTGGAATCCAGATTTAATAGTTTTGCTTCCTGGACGAGTTCTGGTTTCAGTATAGTACTGGCAGCAGTTGTGTGACTCCCAGTCACGTGACAGCACCTATTTCTGCTTGTACCATTCCACATAGATACAGTTCTGGTGTTACTGGGTCATCTTTAAGTCTACTCTAGACTTGACTGAGTATGCAAGCACTGTGATACATTTTTCCAGTCTTTGACTCTTTATGAGATGGACTTCTGCACTGTCTTCCATTTTCCTTAGCTGCTGAAAAAACAAGCACGTGTAGTGTTTTATTGCTAGTCTTCACCCCCACACTTCTACGTGATGTTAGACCTTCTTGTCCTGGCCTGTCCTGGCAACTCATGGCAAGTTTTTTGATGAAGACATTTGACCCATAAGCCCTTTTCAGTAATGGCTATTTTTCGTGATCCAGGTGTCTATTCTGTAGCAATAGCATAGATTGTTTATTCCTACTTGTATAACTTTGATTTCACTCAATTAGGACTTTTTGTTTCCTCAAGCTTGCCTCCTCCTAAATCAATCAAGACCACCCAGAAGCCTTCCTGATCTTGTCCCCTTCTAAAAGATCAGCTGGAGGTAAAACCTCCATGAACGCATTTCTCATTCTCCCCTGTGAAATTCTGCAATATTTACTTTTATGTTTCCATCTGGAAGTTTGTGCATCACAAGCACCTGCCTTCTGCAGTTTCCAGTCCACTCTGTTACATGTGTAACAAGGCATGGGACCATGACCAGATCATTATTGGACTTTTTACTTGTAACAGACGAACCACGCATGGTCACTGACTGCATTAGCTTACCAGGCTATATGGCTGTTTAGCATACACAAAGGTTTCCATCAGCTGTTGAAGTAGCTAATTTTGGGAGGGGTGAGAAGCAGTTGTCAGTCACAAGAGGTCAGATAAAATTGTCAAAAACTGTCCAAATGTTACACACACACACACACACACACACACACACACCCCAAGGCCAAGCTTGTTCACTTACATGGCTCACCTGGCCATTTGTCCTGGCCATTTTGTTACTGTAATGCCAAAAAGGTGGCATTTTCCTTTTCTCTGCAACCATTTTTTGGTGAAACTTTAAGCAATTAGCCTGACTACGCAGCCACTGCCATTACTGGAGGAGGTTTGAAAATTAATCGGCCGTCATATCCAGATCTATCATGAAAGTCCGAGTGATCATAATACGGGTTTACACTAGGCAGATGGTAGCAATGTTCTTAATGGCAAGTTTTGAGCACTTTCTGTCTCTCACACATAGCATATTCTGCCTATATAAGGAAAGAAACACCAACAGGAAGGTATTACCCTGCTGCAGTTTTTCATGGAGGGAATACACTTGATTAAAAAATAAGACTTTTGGCAGAGATTTAAGTCTCTTTCTGTTATTGTTTGATTTTACCCTTCCTTTAGTGCCTGATATTAAAGGATTCAGATTTGTTCCTGGGAAAATTTAATCTCTTATCCAAAAGGAACAAGATGGTACCTTATTATTTCTAACTTGGACAGCATTCTGCCTCCGGGGAAGATTTTCTTGTTGCTGCGAGCTATTTTTTTAATGTGTTTATTACGCTTGGAGTTGAAGGCCTAGGCCTGTGATCTCGGAAGCCGAGCAGCAGCTGTGACCCTAAGAGAGGAGGTGCTGGTGCTGGTGCGTGGGGTGTTGTGTAAGCCGCCTTGCTGCGCAGCTGAGCCGTGGCCCGGCGCGATCCCGGGAGCTGTGCGGAACAGCCGGGAGCGGCCGGGAGCAAGGGCGGGTGCTTGGCATGGCTCTTCACGCGAGCACGTGTTGCTGCAGGCCGACATCTTGCACGCGACTATCCGAGCACTTTAAAAACGTTTGGCAATGTTGATTCTTCTGTCAAACTTGCTGGTTGGGCATTTGAGCGCTGTAGAAACTCGGTGTCCCCAGGGGATGGCGTCTTTTCCTTTCAGTTGACCTCTGCCAAAGTCAGAGGTTTTCAGGCCATAGGGGCCTTGAAGAGCAAGCCAGACTTCCTGCAAAGCTGTAAACTGATTTCGGCTATTTTGCTGAAATAAACGTTGGAAAGAAAACTTGGAAAGAAAGCTTGGAAAGAAAGCTGCCAAGGACAAGAGCAAGGTCTCTGGGAGACAAGGCAGCTGTAGGAGTTACCAGGCAGCCTGAGGCCCCCAGGTCGGTGCTTCAGAGCCGAGGCCCCGCTGACATGTAGGTTACTGCACCAAATACAAGGGAAGCAACTGGCGTGACATGCTAGAGAAACCTGATAAAGAAACTGAGCAGCGGAGAGAAACTCTAGAAGGGACAGGGTGGAGAGCAGGAAGTGAAAGACCCGTAGCCAGCATTACTGTGGCCGGCACTGCTGTCCTCCTGCCATGGGGCTAACCACCAGCATCCGTCCTGAGCGCGTGAAAACCCTCCGTAGATCTGGTGCAAGGGACGTCAACACTCCTGCACTGAAGGGGACAAACTTCTGAAAAAGAGTGGGTGGGTCCTAATGAAGATTTCAGGAGAAGCCTTAGTTGAGTCTGCATTAAGATTTTTGTTTACAGCAAGTAAACAAAATAAATATGGGGGTTTGCTTTGATTTGTATTGATTCCATTCAGGTTCCAATTCTAAAATCATTTGTATCCAGAGGATATTTTTTTTCTTTGATAGCTCCTTTTCAGAAATAGATTTAACTACTTTATCAGAATCAATATTTTTTCCTTTTGAAATCTTAGGAATTTAAAACTATCTAGAGAATATGAATTGATTTGTTGTACTTAGCATACTTTTAATATTACTGTTCTATAGTATCAATTATAGACGGTTCTGTTCTTAGACTAAAGTGGTCAATCAGTCTTGGGCATCGATTTTCAAAATGAGTATTTGACTCTATAATTCTACATTTAAGTAATAGACTCACAAAGTGTGTGTTTCTGTATTAAGGAAGGGACTTCGGCAGTAAATTAAGTTGTCCACTAGGTGGTAACATTGTTTCAGATGATTTCTGTTGAATTATTGCTTCAGTGCTAACAACTGCTAAAGGAAGTCATGAGATTGTTCAGGAAACGATTCTAGGAATTCTGAATGATTTGGAGAAGAAAAAGTTTCAATTTATTAGAAAATCAATTTGACTTTGCAAGTTTGGATGAAAACTTGTGCTGTAATTTCTTGGATCGTAGATGAGACAAAATATGTCTCATCTCAATGTCTTGGATCGTTCATGAGACAAAATAATTAATTTACAGAGAATGCAGAAAGTAATCAGAATGATCTGTCAAGTATGCTCTTACCATTGCTCATCATTGTAGCTAGCTGAATGTCTCAATCCCATGTTTTTAGGCATAATTTTGTGGGTAAGTAGAGAATTGTTCATATCTCCTTTTATAAATTAGCAATGGAGACACTTCTATAGCGGTGCTCAGCAGCTGTGTCTCACAGAGTTAGCTCCTACCTGATCAGATGTGAAGCCCCTAAAGGTCATGGTGGATCCTCTGAATAGGACTGGGTCACACAGAAAATCAAAATTGGGAATCATCTTTTTCCTGGACTACTCACATGAAGTGGACGTAAGGAAGAATGATAACAAAATATCTTGGCATTCCTGCTTATGCTAACTTAATAGACACATTATCCTAGGTACTGTTTCAACTAAATAAGCCTTATTAGCCCCAAAAGTTCAACCCTTGGGCTAGAGCAGCAGCGCTTTCCTCTGTGTTCCTCTTCACCAACCTCCTGGGTCGCTGTGGCCAGGCTGTCATATCCAGGGACAATGTGAGCTGCCCAGAACCTGCAATGCCAGGTGCCTGGAGCAGACCTTCCACATCAACTTAAAATTACATTAATTTGTCTCAGATGTAATCCACAAATGCTACAAATTAAAAGCAGAATTATGCTATTTGCAAATGATAATGTGTTCTCTGCAAGCAGTGACTGGGAGGACATTATCAGTGACTTCCTTATGTTAAGTTAGATAGAAAAATACTCAACTGTACTCAACTACAGTTTACACTACTTTCAAAACTGGACACTCTGATCATGAGAGACTCAATCATATATCCTGTAAAGCTCATCTGTGCTATTTTTATTTTTTGTATTTAAAAAAGACCTTCCACCTTTTGTTTTAGACAATGGAGCAAGAAAGGTATCACCAGGAAAAATTCAATACAAATTTTTTTTAGAGTAGTGATGCCTGATTTTGATAGTGCTGCAGTGTGATTCCATAAATTGTTGTGAAAGGATTATTCAGTCCTTGGCTGTAGGTGTGGTTGTGGCTATAACAATGGTTATGTCATTTTATAAGGCTTTAGAGAGGCAACTGGAAGTCTCCTGCTTCAAGTTTGAGTTAGTTTCCCTATTCTGTACTGCTTCAACCTGATGGAAACACAGATAACAATGCCTTTTTTTTTTTTTTTTTTAAATCCTCTATAAATTAAAGAAATAGAGGCTTCAGTTACTCTCAGGAGAAGTACTAATGTCATACTTCTGGAAATGTTTGCAGGCCTTTCCAGTGGCCATGTGCCTGATGTCAACTGCTGCACCTCCGGCTATCCAGAGAGGTAAGGTTTGTAATGAGAGGCAGTAATTTTAATCAGAGCTGACTGACCTTAACACACGTGATGACCTTTCAGCCTATTCATCTGCTGAGGTAGGAAGCTGCAGAATCAGAACTGAATAGAATTTAGTTATAATTGGTCTTATCACTTGCATAACACATCGGTTATCTTGGAATCTGTTCTTGACCTGCACACTGAAGACACCTTTCTTGTGGCCATATCTATTTCTGTTCTAAAATGCCTATCACTCATACTTGCCAAAGGGACCTTAATTTAAAAGACAAGTGTGTTATTCTAAAGACTTCACAGCACTGTGCTGTGCTTTCTTAGTTAAAATTGGTACTGGTTCCACTGGAGTATTGCTTCAGACAGGAAAATGTGCAAGGCTAAAGGTTAAGGACCTACTCTGCCTGAGAAGGAGAGCGTGTCCAGCCTGGCTTTTACTACAGTAAATCTTGGAGACTGACGCATATACTCTGATTTTATCATGGTGGTCTGTAAAAAACAGCTGCTCTGCTAATTAATAGGTCACTTTATAATTGACATTATATTATTATGACCTTTAAGAGCATTGTCAAGCTATATGGAGAGTTGAGGTCTTCATGTTACACAGAAAGTGTTTCTCATGCTGTCTGTGGAAAGAACTTTTGGAAACATCTCTGGGCGAACAATCTTCTAAAAACAAAACAAATTTCTCCTTGTCACCAGTGACACTGAACTTGAATAGCCTAGTGATCTGCAAAACTGGCTAAATTTTACATAATGCAAGAGCTGCCCAACCCAAGTGTAAGCAGAACAACATAATGCACTTTTCACAGAGAAAGATACTCTGAAAAACTATCTTTTTTTCCCCTGCTCTTCTTCCTAATTCGCATCTACTTCCTTGCCTTGTTCTCAGCTGCCAGGAATTTCCAGAAGTGAGGACAATATTTGACAGCAGTTTTGTGTTCTTTGCGGGTTTGAGAGTCAGAACCTGTTGCATGTCACTTATGCTTGTTGCCTGTTGGGACACCAGTGAGTTCATGGGTTCCCACTCTGCCTCTATGGGTAGCTCTTGCCATTACCTAGACCTCACATCTAGCTAAGAAAAATGTGGATCCATGTGAATAGGATTGTGTTAGAGCTGATTTTCACCAGGAAATGAATTTATTACTTAGTAGAGTGCACCAAGTATGTCTGATTTGGTGATATTTTTATTTTACTGAGGAAAAGATCTAAATGATTGTGTTTTAAGTTGAAGTGTATAAAATGTTTGTGTTGCATTTTACTTATGTTATTCCCATAATTTTAATATATTATACAAAGTAATTTGACAGTAGGTGTTGTGATTTAGCATTTTAAAAAACCTTGCATAGGAAACTGTTCACAATATCCACTTCTTATCCCAAATCAAGATTCCAGCAATTCTACAGTTGGCTGTTCAAAAAGAGCTATTCAATTTCTCTATTCTACTACACGAGTAGATCTCAAGTGCTCTACAGAAGACATCACATCTTCTTCCCTGCAGAGAAACTCAAGCGTAATGAGTTTAAACAGCCTTGTTTGGGCAGAGCAGAGACAAAAATGAGCTGGGAGCTGAAGGGCCCTTAGCCCTATTGCAGCGCCCCTAAATACTGCTGCTTTTCATGGATATAAGCTGTTAGCTGAAGTGCAGAGCCCAGTTAATCAATGGCACTGAGCCCGGAGAGAGAAGCTGAACTGTCGTAGCAGAAAGTATTGGAAGTTATTAATGGTTTGGGGCTTCTGCAGTGCTACAACATGAAAAAGCATCAATTTGCACACAGGTGGTAAACTGCTTGTTGAGAAATTTTTGATGTCTCAACTACATGAGCTCAAGAAACAAACACGGTCAACTGTATCTTACTTCTGTGCCTTAATGCGGCTTAAATTGGCTAAAATGGTGCTCGCCTGGATTATTCCCCGCTGTTGGGGCCTGTGTATCCGGTGGGAGGACAGCAGGCTGGACACCTGCACACACAAGCTGAGCAGCCACCAGGCTCATTGCTCCTTCTGTTGAGCGAGATGCATCCCCAGCTTCACCATCTTCCATGGGCTACCATAGAGCTAGCCATAGGCTACCCAAGCAGCACAGCCAGGGAGCTGCAAGTTGCCCTCCAGCCCGGCACGTTGCTATGAAAAATGCTGAAAATCTTTTCCCTCGCTTCCTGCCCCAGGCACGCTCTTGCTTTCTCCAAGTTGGGCCTCTTCAACAAGCTGCCCCTTGAGCAGCTCACCTGTGGTAATGGCCAAGACTGAGGAAGTAAGTCACAAAAAATAAGACAGTGTTGTTTTTTGAAGGCTACAGAAAATCACCACTTGTATGGGTGAAATCTCCTGCAGAAAACTTGGAAGTGGCTAAACTGGTTGTGTGATGTGCTGTGAATTGGCTTTCTGATGTCTTTAAACTGTAGTTAGAAGGTCTACAAGAATATGAATGCTCATTAGCAAAGCACCTTGAGGAAATTTGATGTCCAGAGGTTTTTGAGAAAAAGATGCTGATGAAGCATCAGGTACTTGTTCTCTTTGAACCTAATATCCTCTATAGGCAGGAAGCATCAGATCAAAACCAGGATTTCCTCCTAGGAAATCTTGAATTATTCAATTTCCCCCTTTTAGCCTAATTATACTGTGCTAGACAACGTCTATTTTTGCTTTAAATTATGGCTGGCTTGTTTGGGCCTACTAAGGAAAAGCAACCTTAACAACTGGTGTTTCTTCAGTTCAGTTTCTTCATGTCATCTCCAACCACCTGATGGCCTTGTGGATTCTACCTCACTCTTCTGATTTCACCAGGTTTTAGCTTTCTCTCTCCTTTTTCTGCAAAGCTCGCTGTTCATCCAAATAAACCTCATCTCCTGGCAATCTTCCTCTTTCTCTATAGCATTTTAACTGTAGGTGCTAAGTGGCTTTTCTTACTGAGAACTTGTGAAATAAGTGGATGATTTTTTCCCCTCTGTCTCCTTTACCTGTGGAGCACTGAGCAGCCCAGCCCCTGGATTTCATCTCCCGGAGACATTTTTTTGCAGAGAAAATATGCTTGTTTGCATTAAGTGCTGGAAGCGAGGCAGAGGGAAGAAAGCACTGAAGAAGAAAAGACAAGTTTCTGGATGCGTAAACACACTGCAGAACACCCCAAAATGGAAAGCACTGTAGGGAGGGCAAGTCTGGGGAGGCTTCCCCATGAATTGGGCCACTGTGAGTGCCCGGCAGGTGTGGCCGGTGCCTCCGGGAGCAGCACATTTCCTAGCGGCAGCGCCGGGAGAATGCAAATGCGGGAGACTTGGCAGGAAGGGAATGCTGGGATCAGAGCCAGGAAATCGCATCCGCCTGGGAGCCCTCGGAGCTGCGCGCTGCGCTCTGGGCACTGGGAAACCTCGCAGCCCCAGCAGCAACACGGGGCTTCCTCGCGGGGAAGGAAAAGGTGATTCCCAACGCGGGGCTTCCGTGGTGCGTCCTGCCCGCACTGCAGCGACCGCCCTGCTCGGATCCGGCACGGGGATCCCCCGTTACCAGGGACTGAAGGCGCCTGTAGCAGCTCCCGGTGCCGCTTCCCGGATATGTCACCGAAACGGGGCTGGCGAAGGGCTCGGGCACGGCGTCAAAAGACCTTGAGCCCTGTGCAAATTTGCCAGGGGCTGTGGAAAAGCAAACAGAGAGGAGCCCGGCGAGCGCTGCCGTGGCTGGAGCCGCCTCCGAGGAAGCTGCTCTTAACCCGAGCTGGGCCTGAACTTTTACAAGCAAATGCTTTTCCCTAGGATTGGCCTGTTCTGATCAAACTCACAACTTTTCACTGTGATGTCTGTGTATTGAACAGCTCTTCTTTTTGCTTTTCATTTTTTCTAGACCCTTTATCTTTTAGGAGAAGAGGGGAAAGAAAATCTCTGGAGATCACTTTTTGTTTTGATGTTTTAGTAATTCCAGTCTCACGTAAAACCCAGGGGTGGGAAGTTTAACAAAAGTGTTCTTTAAGATTTGTGATAATTCTGCTTTCAGCACCCAGAACTGATTTCACTTCAGTTTATCTTGAGTTTATTGTTAATCAGATCAATTTACAATTTTTGAAATAGTAGGCAGTAAAACTTTGTTTATGATACAGCTAATAATTCGGTGTGTGCATTATTTATTTTGTATACTATATCCGTCTTTTTGGCTGAGGTATTCACTGTTTGGTGACTGATGCCTGCCTCTGAAAGTGAGTTTGTAGACGTCAAGCCTTCCGAATCTGTCCGCTTCCAATAGGTCTCATGATAAAAGATTATATTTGGTTCCGATGGATAATTTATTTCTGGAGTGCTAAGCCCTAGACATGGTGCAATTCCTCCACAAGCTTCTTGACACAATAGCTATGTGTGTGCCCTAATTTTTTCCAACAGTTTAGTTAGCTCATCCCACTGTTACATGTTACAGACATGAAATACAAGGATTTCTCTGACTTCTCCTCTGAGACCAGTTAGTAAGGTAGGTTGTTAGGGGGAAAGTGTTATTCATACAAACCCTCTGTTCACCAGAGCTCCAACTTCCAGTGCACTTCATAGAACTTCCCTATGCAAAAACACGCTACAACAGGTCTCTGCTGATATTACTTGTTCAGGAAACATTTAGGGACTCCCAGACGATCCTATATTCATCAATGCTTTTGAGTACTGTTTGATATCCTTCCAAATCAGACACATTTTCTTCAGCACAAACGTTTATGGTCTTCCTTTTTCTTCTGTATTCCCAGTAGGTTTCACTCTAGGTCTTGCATGCAAGGTCTGGTGTCTGATTTCCTCAGACAGCAGCTAATCCATTTCCACTTCCTTTAATAGTAACTTTGATGAGTCTCTCTTCTATTAATTATACTGTGCTTTCATTTGTTACCCATCCAACCATCCATTAATGTTTAAAACATGGAGAGATATCAATGTTAAAAAGTATTTCCATCAGTTGCTTTGTAGTCCTCAATGTCACTCACCAATTTGGTAAAATTCCCTATGTATTTGTGTTCAGAACTGAAGTTTATTTCTCTGCTAAACTTGATTTCCACACCACTTCTGTAAGAGTAAAAGCTACTGGCCCTTCCTCAGTTCCAGCACAACTGCCTCCTTTCGTGCTACACGACTAGGTCTCTAAGTTTCCGTGTTCAATGACTGTGCTGCATCCGTAGATGTGATCACAGCCTTCATGGACCTACCCAAGCTGACCCAAACAGGGCGTCCTGGCTGTGGGGCTGGTGGGGTAGCTAACCCAACACGGGTGCCAAACCTGCCTGGGAGGCAGGTAAACAGTGAGTGGGATTTTGCAGCTGCTGCTGAGCTCTGTGTTGTTGTAGTCGTGCTGGTGTCAGAACTTGGTGCAATCACAGGAGCACGGGTTTGCTGCTTGGAGGAAGCACCCACGACCAGTTGGTGGCCACTAAGGCCTGGCCTGAGCTCCTACATGCCAATGTCAGTGGGGGTTTTAGTGTTGCCTTGATGATTTTTTTGAAGATGCCGCTTTTGCATATACGTTGATTTCTCACATGAAATTAGGCGTAATCTGGTCAGGAGGCCGATCCCCTGTGTTCCTTGTTGGAGGCTGTGGGGCTGCGCTGGCACCGCGGGCGCTGCTGCAGCAGGAGGTGCCACCCATGGGCGGGTCAGGCGGGTGGGACGCGGGCTGAGAAGCTGGATGTGCCCGACGTGAGGAACCAGATCATCTGGATGCATTCAGCAGGGCACATCCATGCCGGCTGCTGCGCCAGCTCAGCTCACCGCCTGCAGCCACGCGCCTGAGCGCTTGGTTTCTGACCTGAGATTAGATACCTTGCACTGAACTCATCCCTCTCAAACACACCCCGTGTCATTTATTTGAGCATCAGATGGGGTGAGCTTGCTGAAGGAAAGTGGGTGATAGTGTTGCAGTGACTGTGTCCTCGTTTGTTGGGTGCAGTTTACCTTATTCGAGTATCTTTTTTTCTGCCATTGTAATTATATTGCCCATTTTGGGCTTTATAATTTTCCAGTCTTTGTCATCTCCCAGAAAACAGTGCAGCTTTTAGTTCATTTCTTGATCATATCCATAAAGCACAGGACCAGACTCCTGTTTGGTTTATATAGAAAACCATTCCACTGAATAGAGAATCACTGTTCTGGTGCTAAATGAATGGGAAAGAACAGAATCAAACTAAGGTTTCCATTTCTATATGTTTAAAGAGTAAAAGTTCTATTTCCATGTAAAAGTTCTATTTCCATTAAAAACAAACAAACAAAAAAAAAGGAACAAAAAACCAATGGCTAAACTTTGCCCATAGACTTCAAAATGGCAAGCATTTAAGGCAAACTTAAATACACAGAATTTGGCATGAGAAGATAAGCTAGATTCTTGCAAGCCCCCATTCTGCCCGGCTCTCTGGGCTGCCCCAGGAAGTCCCTGCCCCACAAAGGGCTCCGTAGCTTTGTGCTGCTGACAGTCCTGAGGAGCACGATTCCCATGTCCCATGCTGATTACTGAGACATTCAGTCTTGTAAAGAAAGACTTCAAATGATGGACAGTCCGTCACAGCCTCATTGAGATCCTCCAGTTGTTAATCATCTTCGCCTTCACAATTAAAAACTGTACCTCGTTTCTAACTGCAATTTTGATTAGCTTCATCTTTGCCCTATGCCTTGTCTGTTAGATTCAATAACTAGGAATGCAAAAAGTGTTCTCCTGGATGCCCAAGTCATCTTTGACAGTGTCAGCTGGCTTAACTCCTCGCTTCTCTGGAGGTCATGTTTATCAGAGTTCAAAAAAATGTTATGGTTCTTCTATGGGGCCCTTTCCAGTACCCTTTAAATTAAAAGCTACTAGCTTTTGTTGCTTGACACATATGAATAACATTATTTGGGGCCTCTCCAATTCTCTTCTTCAGAGAATTTTAATATAGAAGAGCCTCTTTAAGACAGCTAATTTCTATATGTGGAAGTTTAAATAACAGCTATGCCTAATTATAGCTATAGTTATGTTTTCCATTTATTTCCCTGTCAGTCCTTCATGTAAGCTTTTGCCATGCCTGCCATTTCTGAGCAATGAGCACACAGGGAATTCATATGACCCTACAGAGAGAGAGGAACACCAGTTGCACCACTGCATTCCAGGTTTTCTATGTGCACAGAAAACGAATCCATGTTACCGCCAGGAATAAGGAAGAGAAGAGAAGACAAATAGAAAAAAAAAAATATATATATATATATATATATATTCTTATAAATACAGCAATATTTATTTTGGAACCTGGACTTGACATTTAGCAAACTGTTTTATATAATAATAATAATGACCACTGGGCTGCAATCCATGAACTGACGAATTTCAACGAGAAAAAAGCCCTTGGTGACATGCCTTGTTATAGACAAAGGAGCAAGAGAACTGAGCCCACTACAAAGGTGTCTAGTGCCATCAGAGACTGCCCTAGGCAGCCCATCTGGTCCTCAGCTGAAGATTTCTCATGTGTTTATATGTCATATGAGATTTCCCATCTGTCATATCTACCATGTGGTTGTTTCAGATGCCTTAGGACCTCTTAGATGGACCTGCATGCTTGTATGTGGCAATGGATGCAAGCCCAGGGCTTGATTACTCTCAGGAGCAATGTAACAAGGTGGTAGACATGGCACATGTGTGATTCCTGTGCTGTGCATCTTGGGTTTTTTTTTTTTTTTTTTTTCAATTTATTACAGGTTATGAAATATTACCTTTTCGGTGATTTTCTATCCTCCAGCAAGTCAGAACTGACTGACATGTCCAGACAGAGCCTCTATCACTCTTGGCCTATACATGACTTACAATTTATGATGATTTGCAGACTTTATTACATCTTCAGTGAGCTGATTTTTGTAACTTAGTTACGACCAAGATGCCTTCAAGTAAGTTACTATTTGTCTTTTCTTTCTTTCTAAAAAAATGGAAAATCTCTACATTTTAGCTATGACAAAACATGGTAAAAAGTGAGTGCACCAACGAATCACTGAAGATCAAGCTACATCTCTGAACACATGAATTGGAAGTGATTTTTCATCATCTTAGCATCACTGGTCGCTGTAAAGCACTGTGTTATAGCGATAGGAGGTTGGCTGTTACATGTTGATTTAAATCATGCGCTTGGTAGTGACTTGTGGCACAGTGCGTGCACTGAGAAGTTCTTCACGGACATGCATAAGCTGGCACAAGATTGGATTCAGGGGGCCTTGTGAGCATTTTAATGAGAAAAGAGAGAAAATGAGGGGCCATTATGTTGTCCATTTCTGCCATTTCAACTACACTTCCAGCCTGGTCTCTGTATGGCCGCAGTCACGGATAAACTGACCCTTCAGAAAACGAGCCCTATAATCCAGCTGCTGGCTGTGGTGTATTCCCAGGTTCTTGGGGTGCATCTTCAAAGCTCCAGAGCTCTTACTTTGGCTGAAACAGCAACAGATGGATTTTTGAAGACTTTGAATTTCAATCAGAAATTGCAGTAATGAAGCTCATAAGGACTGCGTAAACAAATAGGGCCAGTGTGCCAAGGGTTTAAAGCCTACCTCTAGAAATTACATCGTTGGGTTAGACAGACTGCTGGAGAACCTGCCAGTATCTCAGTATCTCATTAACATCAAAGTAAGATGGGAAGAGGCATCTTCAATTTCTGCTGTATCTGAAAGAGCCATCCCTGTGCCAGAGGCTTTGAGTTTTTAATTTGCAGTCCTATCAATACCCAGAAGGGTGGGACTGGGAAACATTTTCTTTAGATGAAGCACTAGCAGATATGGCTGAACATGTTCTCTGAGGAGCCCTGCAAGGCAGGCATAAAGAACAGGCTAATTCCTTTGCAAGTCAAAATGTGTGGTGTATCCCTACTTCAAAATGATGAAAGAAAGGCTTTCAGAAACACATATAAATGGAATAAATGGTGAGGATGAAACAAAACAGTCATTAAAGAACTGGAGTTAAGCCTGACAGGGAGAAGGCCCATAGCTTTTACCCTTTGGTCTAACATTCCCCAGTTGCATCTTTCTACACCCCAACAAATTCCTTTCCTCCAGCATCTACCAATTGACTGTCTTCTCTCAAGCTATTCCAGGATCTTCCAAGCTCACACCTCATCCAAACCTCCACATTTGTTCAGACCATATGCCTACAGTCAGGCATTACTCACTTGTATTCTGATCCACTCAAAAATATATACATTTAGAATACAGAAGAGTGTACCTGTTTGGCCAGGAAAAATGCTGGAATGGTAAGGCTCTTGTGGAAAATATTGGGATACTAAGAATTATTTTCAACAAAAAGCTCCAACTCCTGAAGACCACACATGCCAGCACAATGCAACAGCAGGACCAGCTGTCTGATTCATTACCAACATTTTTGGCATTCATCACTAGTGTAAGCTACTGGGGAACCAAAGATAAACTGGTTAAGGACCAGCTGAGAAAAAAAAAAAGTACTTACTCGTATCTTACCTCTCATGAACTTCTTTAAACAGTGCAACATACCATTATTTACTTGCTGGTCATTTAAAGATATGATAACATAGAATGGAATTAGGATGAAAGGTTAGACATTACTGGGAATTATGAAGAATTTCTATTTCACCACAAATCAATCAGGACTTTGTTTATGCTCTTATTTGATTTAGACTGAGATTCATAGCACTGATAGCTGACATACTGATTCATTACTGATTATCATAAGGGAAGTTTGAAACAGGAGAATTTAAGAAGGTCACTAAGGACAACAAATGGGCAGGGCTGATGTTTCATTACAAAAAAAAAAAAAAAAAGAATAAAAAAATGGAGATACTTCGCTACCTGGAATAATACAAGTAGTGATTTCAATTACAAGGATATGTTTTAAGAAAATCTGCCATGAATTAACAAAAGATCAAATTAATTATTAAACCGAGATCAAACAGTGTCTGAGACACTTTGCTATTAGCGAGCTTAGAACCCTATAGATCATTTTATAAAGTGAGTATCAGGAAAGTTCTCATTTTATGCTGTAAACAACACAGGTTACAACACTGGCATGCATGTGTACTTGTCCAAATTACTATTTATATTTCTAGGAGAAAAAAATATTTAGGTATGAGAGGCTGAGAGCTCATGGCATCTAAAGCCTTTCTTTGATGAATTGCCTTTTCTGTTTAGAAGTTAATTTCTAGCCTCTATTTACTTCACTTCAACTCACAGCCTTTGAACTTTATCTTACCTTTGCCACACTGAACTCGGTTTCATTTCTGAAATACAAAGTCCTCCCTTTGGATAGCTAGATGGTGACAGTGGCCTAGTAGGCAGCTTGATAAAACAGAGTCGCAGGAGACCTGAGTGATTTTTCAGCTCTGCCACCATGGTCTGAAGCAAGTAGCCCCTCTCTGACTCATTTATTGATACAGATCTCAGTGAAGGGCAAGAGCAAGTCTATTAAGTAAACCACCACTGTTGCTGGTTTTTTTTTCCATCTGAACAGATTGATGTGATGAGTAAATTCCTCTAAAACATGAACTATAATATCTTAGCTAGCTTTTGGTCTCTCCTTACATACTCCAATGTCTTTTTTGAGCTCCGAGTTTCAGTACTGAGTTGCTTATTCCAGTAAGTCATCACATTATGCTTGCTACAAAGACAGCATAATTTTGCTGCTTCTCTTAAGATGCCTCTTTACAGGACCATGTTGTCCCCTCTGGCAGGAGCACCATGCTATGTGTTTGCCTGTCACTCATGATGTCCTTTTCAGAGTCAATATTCTGGGTGTGGAGCTTTTCACACATAGCTGCACTCCTTGATCCTAGATATACAGGGTCCGACCTGGGCAGCACTGAAACACATTCTGTTTTTTTCGCAGCTCACCAAGGGCATCAGAGTCTCTGAGTCAGTGTTCTGTCCTCCTCTGTGCTGGCCTCACCCCTGTCTTTGGGCCAGCTGTAAAGTTTGTCACTAATAATACAGTGTGTCCTCAAAAATGAGCGAAGGGCCAAGGGCTGATCCCTGCAAGCGAATGTGATCACTCCATGGGCATCTGCCCACTCACAACTGCATTTTAGGCCCCTCTGATTCACGGCATGGGCCCCAGAGGCTATTGAGGAATGGTGACATGATCCCAGCACCTTGTGTGCGTGGGGTTTTCCAGGAGTCCTATGAAGATCAGCACAACTCCCACACCTCCTGCTGTTAGGAGCAAAGGTTCCCTGAAAAGTGCTGTGTGCATGGCACAAGAGCAGGGAAATTTTATCATATTGAGTAGAGCTGGGTGCAGACAAGTAATTGGCTGGTTTATCTCTAGGCAGCACTGCCTCAGTGGTCTTTCTCCACCACTCTGTGGGCTCTGCTGAAAGGAGACACTCAGGAAAACATCCCTCATCCCATTCCCATCCCATCCATTCCCATCCCATCCCATCGCCACCAGGCTAAGTGGGGTGCACACGGATGCTGGCAGGGGCCTCCTGTGCCCATGGGGTGCCAGGGCCTGTGGGAAGGCGGCCAGGGGGAAGAAGGAAGCTGGGCAGCGGGAAGGCTGCCTGCCCCCGGGCAGGGAGGATCGCTGTGATACAGCGAGGTGCCGCACACAAACACCTCCCGCCTGGGTGCTTTGTACAAACAAACCTGTGAACCTCCCTGCGCGTAACCCGGCCCCTGTCCTGCAGCACTGGCTTCTCTGTAATGGCCGGCTTCTCTGTAGGGAAAATTATCCTTCTGGGAGGACTCTTGTTGCTTCAGTTCGCTCGATTAAAATTAAATTATATTAACGATACCCAATTCTAG
This sequence comes from Nothoprocta perdicaria, assembly GCF_003342845.1. Lineage (NCBI taxonomy): Eukaryota > Metazoa > Chordata > Aves > Tinamiformes > Tinamidae > Nothoprocta > Nothoprocta perdicaria. The sequence continues at coordinate 9,698,246 of NW_020455204.1, read as the reverse complement.
CAGTGTTCAGACCCCAGGAGAGTAGTTCACAATGAAGCTGTTTAAAAAAAAGTCTTAAAAGAATTCACATTACTTTTAATTATTTTAAAATCATGACTATTCCCTGGAAGAACCTATTTTTGAGAGTGCTATCCATGTAACTGGTGTGGCATGTTTGAGGGTTTTTATTTTTTTCAGTTAGAAACATCCATTAATGCTGAATTCCTTTATCTAAAGATACCATGATATAGATTTTTCTCATTGAAAAGCCCTTGTTAAGAAGAGCCCAAAGTAGCAGAACCCTTGATCTCTTTTGTAGTTGGAGAGCCAACTGCTGGAGTTGGCTCTGGTTTAAGCAGAGGTTTGGACCAGCTGACTTCTAGAGGTTCCTTCTTACCTAAATAAGGACATGACTGTAAGGAGGACTGCCTTCTGCAGCGAGGTGGATATTTTCCCCACCTGAAACCTAAAAATGAAGAGTTTAAGGCACCAACTTGTAACCATGTAGCTCCTTAATACAGTATTGCCATTGCTATTATCAGGCCATAAGCTTTATACTGAGTTTGCAAAGCTTCAAGACTGAGGCTTTTCAGGCCTGCTCTGTTGGCACTGGAGATCCCACAGCTATAAACTCACCCATGACTAGTTAAAGGCCCAGCACTGCACCAAGATGTCTGTAGGGACCATAAAGAGAATGAAGAAATAGTATCTAACATGTACAGGGCAACATGTATGGTAAATCTGAATGTAACATATAGCTGTAGACCAATGAAGATAGAGGAAGGTGAAAAGCAAGTTATCAAAAACATAAAATGACCGCAAGTAGATCCTAGAGACAGGAAAGAGAAACCAAAACATCAACAACTTACTCCTCCTGGGGAAGGACTCCAGAGCCTGATGCTTTCTGCCATAGCCCTCTGGAAGTAAGAAGCTTCCGACTTCAAAACCCAGAGGAGCTGTGAAAGGGTGAGTACAACCCAAGGGAAAGAAACTAGGAAGTGTGCATGTTATCATTTTAACTATATTATTACTATTATTGAGACTTTTCTCTGTACAGAAGTGTTCTAACTGCATTATAATTCTTTTTTTTTCCTGTAATAATTAGATCTACATGAATAGTTATTCTTGAATTAAAATGTTAAAAATTCTATTATATAATAATAAATCCTTGGGCTTACTTATACATAAGATATCCTTTCTCTTTGCCCATGAACAAGATTTTGAACATAAAAGCTAACCAATAAATTACATGCTTGGGTCGTTCAGAGGAATTTTCAAATTGCTGAAGATCCTTTCAATACAAAGCACCAGCAAAAGGCCTATGAATCACTTAAAAGCCTTAAAATATGTGTTTTTTTTTTTAAAGACAGACATTGCTGCTTTCTGAACAGAAACAGATTTTTTTTACAACCTTTATTTATTTGATAAATATGTATATTCCTGTATAGATATTGATTAAGGGCAGTAGAAGCAAGGCATTGCAAATCACAGTCATCACTGATAAATTTGAACCTCCAAAATATTATTAATTATTCTTATTTGCTGTTGAAGTGTTGGTGGATATAGGGACTACTCCATACATGGTGGCACCAAAGAGCCAGATCTGAGACTTTGGGGTAGGAAATAGAAGCACAGAGAGGTGGACCAAAGTAACGCATAAGAAGACAACAGCAGAGCTGCACAGCAGCATAGAGAATATCTCTTGACCTCGTGCCAGATGCCCTTTTTTTGGACGGCAATAGATCAAAATGCCATATGACTGGATGACAATATGATCCAAATCAACTCTTCCAAATCAAAGCCGATGCTCTATCAGGGGCTGCTCCACCTCCTTGGGTTGTGTAGGACTCCAAATGAACACCGAGCTCTTCCGCTGCTGAGAAGAGCTCTGATCCCCGCTCAGTTACATTTAGAAACTGTCCCGTGTATCTCAGCATCTCTCAGCACAGGGTGCCACTAAAAGGATGCTCTTCTGGGGGAGCTGTACTCAGACTTTCATTTTGCATTATTTGCATTACTTTTACATGCACTACTTTTACATACCCAAGACTGTGAAAACCACAACCACAGTAAAACAGCAGAGCTAGGAATCCTGCTCTGGAGAGTCTGGGATATTTGGAGGGATGTGACAACAGGACTTGCAACTTCTGACCAAAGATGGGGAAAAAAGATATAATGATGCTTTCTCTTTATGAGCAACAGTGCCTTCACACTTTGGTAGCTGGTGGTGAAGTTTGATATCGTATTAATATAATGAGATTAAATAGTAATGAGGGACCATTAAGAATGTAAAAGTAAAGCTGTAAAGCTTTGCTTAGGAGATGCCTAATAAGTTAGCAAATGCATGAATGACTTTAATTCAGTCCCTTTGGCATACATCTTATGATGCCACTTTCCTTACCTGACCATAGGCTACTTTCATTAGAAACTTTCTGTTTCATTCAATGTGCAGCTGATTCTTTTAGAAACTGCCACTCTTGGTACTAGCAGGGGCAGGGGTGAGAGCAAAGGCGGAATGTGTGAGAGGGAGTTTTCAGACAGCACCTCCCAGCAAGGGATGGCTATTTCAGGTGCTGAAAGCAATGCAGATGAGGCCTTGAAACCCAAGCATCTCCAGACACAGAAAGAATGAAGGTTCTTCTTTTATAATTGTTGCTAATACAGAACATGAACATTATCCTGTAAAGTTAAATGGAGATGAATTTTTAAGTTTGAAGACCAGAATTCATTTTACTAGATTTAAATTTAAGTAATTAGCCATTGCTGGAACTAGGTATTCGCTCTCCATCTTGACTTCAAATAAATAAATTGATCCAAATCTTGTTATGGCCTTGATCAATGTTCTTTGGCCAGACTTTGCATTAGCAAACTAGTGGACATAAAAAACTTTTTGCACTAAAGCCATAAGAAAGCAAAATTAGCTAAAACAAGGATGAAAGCACAATCAAATTGAGATATCTCACGTTATCTTACCTCAGGTTGTGCAAGCCCTGCATAATCAGTCCAGGCTTTTAGTAAGCACGTATTAAAAAGTTCTCTGTGTTATGACAAAGAAACACTTCATTAAGCATAATAGTTACAGTTATTTGCTTTATGGACTTTAGTTTCAAGGCAGGGGGTGAGGGGATGGTTGATCTTGTTCACAGCAAAACAAGGCAACTTACTGCACTTCATGTGTAGCATCTGACTTTGCAGACGTGGGAAGCTTAGAGACAGTCACCTGCAGCTTCATTAGCTAGTAAAGTACCCAGCCTTTCGAATTCAATATAAACAAATATATATATATATAGTATAAATACATATGGCCCAGCTTTTAAGATACCCTTTTCAAGAATTTCTTGGCTGAAATCTAAGGAATTAAGATAGCTCATACACAGCTACCCAAGGACCAAGTGAGTTGTACCGGTAATGTGTCCCTAAAGAGAATACAAAAACAGGAAAAGGAGTCAGCCAAGAGGCAGATTTAGGAGAAAAGTCACAAATTTCCTTATTATCTTTGGGATTGTTTCCAAACTCTTAACCTAAGAAAGAAAAACCTGTATTTGGCAAAATAAATTAACTGTACTGCACAATACATGAAGTCTCAAGATGATCTGTGACATTTAAAATTACTGTATGTCAAGAACCGAGCTGAGGGAATAATGCAGAGAAATACAGCTGGTTGAGAATTTATTCCAGGACCATTTCTAAAGGCACAATGAAATCCCATATTTAGCCCATTTTAAAAAACTGTAACATGAAAAAAGTGTTTTCTGTTCACAAAAGAGCTATTTCAGAAGAACACTCTTCTAAACATGATTTGATCTGAAATTATTTGACAGTTATCTTTTGATATTTTTAACAATTGGTTATTTTAATTTTGACAGGGTTGTGATTAGGTTCTTTATTAGTAATTAAAACTATAATTGACTTTCATTCATAAATACTCTAGAAACATAAGTATGGTGTTTTATTTCTGCCAAGTAGTCATATGTATATGTATATGTGGGTATATGTATATATGTGTTTGTGTGTGTTTGTGTGTGTGTATATGTGCATGTATGTGCGTGTGTATGTGTATACATACACATATATATATATATATATATATGACTTTCAATTCATTTCTCACAGGTAATCTCATTGCCCCTAATTAAAACTTGATCTACCAGGAAAGGAAAGGCATCTACATTAATCAGGAAACTTCATACTCTTAACAGTTAAGTTTTCTCCTGTTACTATCACAGCACTAGCTGTGTGGAGGGACATAATGCAGACACAGTCTGGGGGAAAAACAGCTTTTATCACTTTTTTCCCACTGTTTGTCATTTTTAATGAGAATCAGTGCAGAAAGATCTTTCTCTCTACTGGAAATTTGCTCCCAAGGAGTTAATATTTTTAATTCTCTCTTTAACCATCTCAAGTGGTCTAGCAAAAGTAAAAATAATATTTATTGATCTTAAATCTATTGTTCTATCATGTATGCTTTTGTTGGTCACTCTTGCTAGAAGAAAATATTCTCTATGACAATTGAGCCATGTATAACCTTTTAAGTTCCCGTTATTCTGTGAAAGGTGATGTAATTAAAAGCATTTATGGACTATGGTGAAAGGGGAAATGGTCTTTTGCAATGCCATTTTTCATAGCAAAATGAAAGAGAACGCAGGAATTCACTTTCAATGAAGATTTTGTGTCTTCATAATAGGCTTCAGCCACAGTACATTTCATCCAACCTTTGGAGAAAATTACTGTAAAGGGTAAAGTAAATGGCAGACTAAAAAACTCCCTAATGTTTTTTTGTCTTCTTTTGATGCCATGCTATACTTCCTAACATACATAGTGTGCTTGGTGGTACGATACACTATTTTTGTCATCATTCATGTAGTGTGCTAAGCTTACCAGGAGAGTGATTGCAATAGACTCTGTTAATTCTTGCCTTCAGACCCATAAGTCTATTGTCAATGACTAGATATTTTTAAACATTATCTCTGACAGAAATTTTCAAGAATTTCCAGAATCCTCAGTGCTACTGAGCTACCAAGCATGGTCTTCTGCATGTCTGCACTTCCCAGTAACTACAGAAGAAAATAGTCGGGGTTAAAAAAATGGTCTATGGGCTGAGCTTGAGCCTGCGTTTGTGCAAAAGAGATGCACAATCTACAGTGGGAACTCTACTTTCATTTACTGCATTATATTACACCTAGGTAGTTTAACTAAGTGTAGTTAAATGTGTTGTTTATCTTAGGTAGTGTTTAAAAACTACCTAAGTGTAATACAATGCAGTAAATGAAAATTGAAATAAATGAAAATTGAAATAAATAAAAACAAAATAAGATGTGTCTATTTTAGGAGTATCTTCTGATTTTTGGTTACACTTGTTTTCTCATTCTCATGTAGATTATATCTTTATTGATTAAGCTTTTTCTGCATGGCTTTCATAGAGCTATAGTATCATCATTCTTTGGTCAAACATCTTCCTGGCCAAGGAGAAAACAACATAATTTCATCTTATTCCATATTCCTACACAGGAATATTCCCTATTCCTACACAGAGCACTGCTGCACATATTGACATTGATAGAGCCTGAGCTCTCCTACCCCAGGCCACTTTTCGCACGCATGCCCAGAGGTCCAGCACTGGAACGCAGGTGCTTCCCAGGGCAGGCCATGCAGTGCAATTCCAAGTGCAGAAAAGGTGTCCTTGTCTGCTGTGTGGTGGCCCTGTCACCCTGCTCCCAGCAGAGCAGTATTAGCAAGTGGGTCTGGAGCAACAAAGCAATGTGGGTCAGCCTCCTGCTTGGACATGCACCACTTGCATTGAAGGATATCTCCAACTGGAAGCCTGAGCACAGGCTGCCTCTGAGGACAGCGTGGGTGCCAAGGGATCAGGCCATCCAGAGACCACACTCATCTCCCTCAGGCTCAGTGCAGTGTAATGGAGAAGTTAATGTTTAACAGGCTAATAGGATGGTAGCAGACTATAGTCCAAATTCTGCCCCAACTCAGTGGGGTAATGAACTGCTCCACAGTCTATGTAGATGCACGTGTGTGTGTATGGCAGGATAACGTTTTGCATAGAATGGTAGGATTTCCCCAATCGCACTTTTAAGCAGGCTCAGGTAGAGAGACCACCCTACTCTGAGACATTTACCAGATTATTTGAAGACATGAAAACCACAGCTCCACTACCCGCTCTCTGAGTCTCCAAGGTGAGTCCTGTCACAGTGTGCCCATGGGCACACCACCTCTGGGGAGCTCGAGGGAGCAAGCTTGGTGCTTCCCACTTTGTGAGCCATCCTTCAGAGAACACTCCTGATGGCACTCTGCAGTTTTCGCCTTATGACTAAAGACCTTAAAAAGGCTTCTCCCCTTCAATTTAAAATAAAATGTTTACATTACAGTTCCCTCTGTGCTTATCTGCCAAGATCTGAGTTCTTGTAGGCGTAGGGGAGCGCTCCCGGGCCCAGCGGAGCGTTTCCTGGGGAGGTGCCTGCCCGGCCTTTTGTCAGGGGCTGCCTTGGCAGTATCACCAGATCAATGAAGAAAGATTTATGCCTCCTTCTTCCCACAGGCTCCGGGTGGGGACGCAGTCACCACCGTCCTGATAGAGAGTTCCTCAGAAAGCAGAAGGAAATATTGCTTGCTAAAGACTAATTTATCTTGCGGCAGCTCTTTACCATGGGGCTGGGAGGAGAGGCCTTCGCTCTTTGCCCTTGAAGCAGTAAATAGAAGTAATTAAAAGTATCTGGGAGGCCCATGCTGACATCTTTTCCACAAATACCTTCACATCTTCTCCTACTAAGTTTCTCCCTCTGGAATTTCCCCATTTCTCCCATTCTGGGGCCTCTCCTGGTTCTCACTCTCTGTAGGTCTTTTCCTCTCAAGAATATGATTTGTTCCTAAAGTGCTTTATTAAATAATATTCATGAAGCTAGCTAGGAACGGTTTCAGATTTACTTCAGAGTCTAAGTTGTAATAATCACTTAAGCAAAGCAAACATGCATTACCTGGCTCTATAAAGAGGAAGAAAAGTGGTGTTTTCGCTCTCACCATGTTTGTGCTCCAGGATATATCATTTCTCTTGGTACTTACTCAAAGAGGCTTCTTAATACTTTGGTGTTAAGTTATGGCTCTTCCATCAGAGTACCATTAAACAGAAGAAAATGAAGCTATCTTGTTTTCTAACCATTTTCTTTTTTTTGCAGGCAATCATGGTTTGCATGGCTACACGAATTGGGCGTCTTAAGGAGGTTGCACAGTGACTATGGCTTTGTAGAGTGAGTTATGATAGTGACTACACTTCTGCAGCCAGGACAGCATCATGCAAGCTGGAGGAACTATGCCATAGCCTTTCCGTGGGCTTGCCAGAGGAGTCTGCCAGGTCACATCATCCCACCTTCCAGCTAATTTGGAAATACAACATCCAGTCGTGCTTTATGCAAGCCCACATCAGTTCTAGTGCTGAAAGTTACAGTCCTACTTGGTGGGAATCTTAATTTAGCCCTCAGATGCAAGGAATACTTATGCTCTCAAGCCAGTGATATCCAGGCACGTCTCCAGAAACATAGTATTCTTCCTAAGAAGGATATTCTCTAATATTGGTCTCTGAGATTTACAGTGTGATAGCAATATAGCCCAAATGAACAATTAAAATTTGGCAGACTCCTCTTCACTTCCCATTTAGAATAACAAGAACTGTGTTAGAGTTTTATTTGATTAGCATTTCACTATCTGTAGTGATCAAAGACTGTTTCTAAAAAATTAGCATTTTAGGAGCAGGGCTTTGATAGCTAGCAATAAATTCTCATGTTCAGCCTGAAATCATTCCCATCTGCATTCTTTATTAGTTTATAATTTATGAAGGCTCACTAATGAAATCAAACAGATAGTAACCACACCTGAAGCTTCATGCTAATACAAAATAAAGCCTCCACATAATTAGGGTAATAGCTATTATTTTACTTCTTTGCTCTGCCCCTCCTGCAATTAGCATGATTTGCAGTTCAAGAGGGAAAGAGTGAAAGACTTCTCACAAGATATTGCTTTAATCTTGTTTTGTGCTTTGTATGAACTGTCTGAGAAGACTAAGGTCTGACTCTTCCTCCATTGTGAATCTGCCAATTAAATGGCTACGTTGTACAGGTCATATTTAAGAAAAAAAAATTGTGTAGGATTTGTCCTATGGTATCAAGAGAATTCAGAGAGCCTGACTTACAGATCAGGTATTTTTGCAACATGTACAATGTCACTGGGTGCAGTACTTGAGGAAACATGATGGTTTTTTAACAGTCAGAATACTGCATAATTCAGAGAGCTCAAGGAGGAAGAAGAGATTGTTGTAGTAGGAGCTGGTTTGGGCTATTTTCCAGCCTCGAGACTATGCAGATTAGGACATCCTTTCATAAATATTGGCATTTATAATATATTGTATTTAACTCACTATTGTGATAATATCTTATTTGGGATATTGCAATTTTAAGGAAGTCCAGTTAGTAAGTGTCCATCATTTATTACTTCCAAAGGAATAATATGTTTTAATAAATAAAACTTGTTCATAGAAAAAAATGTCTACACAAATGGTAGTAACTTCACAGAGCACAAGGATGTATAAAAAAGAAAAGGTAAAGATGGTGATGACGAAGTTTTAAAAACACGCTAAGCGGCATTTGCTGTTGAAGTGAAAATCAGGGATCAGCCTGGTGTGTCTAGCTAGGTCCTGTTTCCAATGTAATGATTAATTAGTTAAAAAAATGTGAACAGGATTTGAGGCATTAGAACCTAATGGAACTGCTTCCTCTTACTCAGTTTTGGAGGAGGGAGATGAAAAGCAAAACGGCTGTGAATGCCCCATTGTTTTAAATAGTAAACTAGGCTGTGTGTTTGCACAGGTTTTTCTGCATGGGTGTATCAGAAACATATTATGTACATTTGTCTCAGAACAGAAAGATTGTGCAACGCTACTTGTTGAAGACTCAAGTATCCTCAGCAAAAGTTATAAGAAAAAAGAAGTGCTGTCATGCACAGGAGGCATCTGCAAAAAAGTAAATTGACACTGAAGGCAAGATTCCAAAATATTGTGACATGAGAAACATACATTTTAGAAAGTTTAAAAGTTTTTAAAAAAATAAATTTTCAAAGGCGCTTGCAGAAAGCATGGCAGTGGATAACTACTCAGTGATTTGCAAGAACTTAATACTATTATATTGCATCTTGCCCCTTATATTGCATAACCTGCCCATTCTTGCACTGGTAGAAGTGGCCATTTTTCTGTTTGATTTTAGTAGATCATATTGTGAAAAGCAGCCTTATATAAACTTAATGGCTGACAAATCTCCCTGGTGAGCAAAAAGAAAGCAAAATAATCCCCTGCTGCAATAGAGGTTTGCAAGAGAGTACCTGAAACTGAAGATGCAACAGTCGTGTATTTCAGATTTAAATGAACTACAGATGCCTTCTGCCCTCAGGCCCTGGCACTTTATCAAAAAGTAGTAACAACATACCTGCATATTAGCTACCTCCTGCAGTGCATGCGGGAGGGTGAGATTGCAAAAGGTGAAAAAAATGTCTGAGTCTGTGGGGCTACACCTGTCATGGACACATTCTGGCAGTGGGGCATGGGATGCTATGAATAGTGGGAACATTCTGCAGTGTTATGGATGAGTTTGAATCTTCTTAGGAACAGAGATGCAGTTAGTTCTGTTATGGAACAATTGCCTGTTTTATTCAAGCACTTAATCAAACAAGATGTTATTTATGACCAATATAACATTAGCATGTGATATGTGGCTGTAAAACTGGCTTGCAGCACTAACAGAAATATCGAATATTGTAATTTATGATGGACATCCCTGATTTTTTTCTTGAAACAGCCCAAGAAGCTTTGAAATAGTTAGCGTTTTCAGGCCTTGATCTGCAATTCCAGAATAAGAGGGGAAAGTTCTAATGAGGAGCTGTCTTGGATATCCTTGAGAAAAGTTTAAGGAAAGCAAATCTCCTGTTAAACATTCTAGGAGATGTGCATTGGGAATGAGAAAGATGAGAATTGCTTCTCTGCTGAGGAAACTTTAACTCCTGGGAAGCATGGATGACTACTTCTCAGAAAACTGTTTCAAAGAGAAATTAACATTTAATAGCAATAATTTTTGAATATTCAAAACATCCCCATACAGAATTCAAAAACTGAGTGAGACAGAGGAATTACAAGGATCATTTTAACTCAGACCTTTAAAACCTACAGTCAAAGGTCTGAGTGTGCTGTGGGTGACACTACCACACCATACAGATATGCCCCAGGTGTGCAGAGAACTTAATTTATAAGGCTTATTGAACTTCTTTTCCAGCTCTTCAATCTCAGACATATATAAAATCAGGTTACTGAAGAGAAGGTGCAGCTCAAACAGCATCGTGGGCTGTTAGACCTGCTCAGGTCAGTAGCTACACCACGACACTATCTGCTAACTGAAACACATGAGCTCTTCCTCTACAGAAAATCCTTCTAGTAACAAAGAAAAGCCTTTTATGCTGCCAGCTCACCAAGCAGCTGCCTCATTCAAATCATCAGCACCAGACACCTCTGTTCCTGCAGTGTTTTCCACACTTGAAAAGCACATGTGCTGACTGGCAGTAGTTGAAACATGCTAAAGCCATCCAAGAAGCATGAAAAGTGGCTGCATGAGCCTACAATAATCCACTAATCTTTTTAAATACATTCTTTTGTTTAGGCAGACTTCAGTTATTAGGTTTGACACATATATTACATATTACAAAACTGATCATTATTGTGGGGCTGGCTAATCCTCAATTTGAGGAAGGATTGGGTTTTGCACTCAAATAGAAAGGCTGTCAACATAAGAACTAAAGCCCTTTGTTTCCAAGTGTGTTTCAGCAGCATTATTACACACTTGATATACATGGTAGGGAGATTTTCATACAGAAAAAAAAAAGGTATGCTGTGAGCACAAACCTGCATTTCAGACAACGATCTTACTAGGAATTGTTTGGTCCTCGTGAAGTGTTCCTTTGTTTGCTTAGAATTACATAAGAGATCTGTTCTAAAAATTAGGCATTTCAGCATTTCTGTAAGGGCAAACATAACAACATTAAGTCAAGAATAAAGCTACAGGAGAAGTATTAATTAAGAGGAAGAAGTTTGCTTTGATGTGTTTATGCCAAACTAATAAAAAAGGAAAAAAATGTTGAAATCAGAAATATGGATTTAAATGGAAATATTTGAGGAAAAACAAAAACAAGATCACACTTTTCCCAAAAACGTAGTATTTTCCTAAAAAAGAAAATATTTTCACAAACCTGAAAAACAATATCAATCAGATCTTCCAAAAATAGTCAAGATTTTTTTTTCAGGGTTCGAGACTATTGTAAAATAGAGGACAATCGAATTACTGAAAGATAGTTATTAACACTGTCTTTTTGGTGAACATCTCTTAACTATGCCCTTAAGTATGTTCTTCTTTATGAACTGTCGGAACACAGTTTTGCTATTTCTTTCTGACGTCTGTGCTTTATTCACTGTCACTTGAACAGAACTGAACTCATTTTGTGCTGGTTACCAGGGCATAATAACACTTCAGCCCAGACCACACAGCAGGACTCTGTTCCTTTTCTGATGTTTCTTTTTCAATTCTGAATGAATGCTGAAAGTCCAGGAGGTTCTGTTTCCCAGCTCAAATGGGTCCTGGAAGGGTTTTTGAGGGACCTATTTCACAGCATTTGTTTTACAAGTCTAAATCTACAGCTTGTGAAAATCAAGCCTTTTCAGTTGGATATTTAAATATGTATTTAAATATTTAAATCTAAATGTAAAATGTATTTAGATGTTTAAATCTAGACTACATAAACTTGCCCTTGCTGTATGGGTGCACAGAAGTCACTGATAAAATCAAAGGATGCTAATTTAAAAACGTGTATGTACCTTTAGGTTTTCGTAACAAGCATTTAGTAGCCATGGCTGCAGGTCTTAACAAAACTGTGAGATAAATTAAGTTTAAATGAGCTATTATTTAGGCAATGAGCTTGAATAACGTTTTTATTTCTTCACTGATGTAACCTTTTTATTATCATATTTCACAGAATCACACAATAATTGAGGTTGGGAGGGACCTCTGAATATCATCTAGTCCAACCCCACTGCTCTAGCAGGGCTGTCTACAGCAGGCTGCCCAGGCCCATGCCTAGATGGGTTTTGAACACCTCCAAGAATGTAGATCCCATAACCTCTCTAGGCACTCTCTCCCAGGGCTAAACCACGCTCATAATAAGAAGCTTGCCCTTATACGCAGACGTATTTTCTTGTATTTCAGTTTGTGCCCATTGCCCCTTCTCCTGTCACTGGGAACCACTGAAAAGTCTGGTCCCATCCTTTCTACACCCGTCCTTTAGATACTTACACACATTTTTAAGATCCCCCCTGAGCCTTTTCCTCTTCAGGCTGAACAGGCCCAGCGCTGGCAGCATTTGCTCACTTGAGAAATGCTTGTGTTCCTTAATTATTTTTGTAGACCTTCGCAGGATTTGCTCCTGCATGTCCAGGTTTCTCTTGTATTGAGGAGCCCAGAACTGGACCCAGCACTCCAGATGTGAGCTCACCAGGGCTGAGCACAGGAGGAGGATCAGCTCATCACCTCACTCAACCTGCTGGCAACGCTCGTCCTAATGCAGCCCAGGTTCCCTTTGGCTTTCTTGTCCACAAAAGCACATTGCTGGCTCGTCGTTAACTTGTCCACCAGGACGCCCGGGTCCTTCTCCACAGATCTGTGGGTCACCCCCAGGCTGTACAGGTTATTCCTCCCCGCGGACAGGAGCCTGCACGTCCCTGTTGAACTTCACGAGGCTGCCCATCTCCCCAGGCTGTCGAGGCCCCTCTGAACAGCGGGGACATTAGCCCTGCAGTGGCTTCACACAGTGGGAATGTTCATTTGTACATATTATCTTATCCTATTGCTGTACCTTTCTCTAGGATTTATTATCCTGGGCGCATTACTGCATGAATACAGGACTGCTTTCAGACATGAGCTGGTTTGTGTAGAGTCAATAAGAAAGTCTTCACTCCTTGGAGCTTTTTAAGCTGTTCTCATGCATATTTTTCCTTATAGGCCTTTACACATTTTTATTAGTCTACACCCACAAATACCATATTAGGACTTTACCTCGGAAGATTTCCCACCTATTTATTGTATATGAATCAGTATTATTAGTCAGTAACTTGTCTTGCCTTAATAGATGCCAGGATTTGTACATGGAAAAAAATGCAAATGATATACATTCCCAAAAGAGAGATGTATTATAAAGGAAATAAAAACTGAATAAAGCGATAGAAACAAACAGCTAGGATAACATTTCTTCTTTTATTTAAGAAAATTGGTAATGTTTTTATATTGACTGAAGTAGAGATCTGAGAAAATGTGGAAGTTGTTTGACCAACAACATCAAAGAGCAGCGATGTCCCTTTCTCCAAATACTGCTTGGGCAGGGCTAGAATGGGATCCTTGCCAAATGCTTATCTGCAGCAGTATCAGACTTAATCGCATACCTTTAGTCCAAAGGTTGTCTGCTACTGAAGATGCTAATTAATATCAAATATGATGTGTGGTTACGTATGGTCCCTGAACTGGACTACAGACATGTGGTGTGAAAAATGCCACTTCCTGGTCAACCAGTTCAACAGGACCCTGTTGCAGGCATTGCAATACAGCACGGGTGCCTCTGTCAGCAGTGAAACTGTTGCTCATCCAGAAATGTTGCGTCTGGACAGAATATCTTGCAGCCCCTCTGAAGGGCTGCTCTGTCTCCCCAGCATAATGCAATTTGACAGCCCACAAGTAGAGGAAGTGCGCGTGCTGAGATTGCGCTGGTCAGCAAAGCTGCAACAAATGAAAGAGAGAAAGAGAGAGAGAGAAAGAGAGAGAGAAAGGGAGAGGAAGGAAGGAAGGAAGGAAGGAAGGAAGGAAGGAAGGAAGGAAGGAAGGAAGGAAGGAAGGAAGGAAGGAAGGAA
>NW_020455204.1:9618412-9684205 GCF_003342845.1 Nothoprocta perdicaria | reverse complement strand
AGGAAGGAAGGAAGGAAGGAAGGAAGGAAGGAAGGAAGGAAGGAAGGAAGGAAGGAAGGAAGGAAGGAAGGAAGGAAGGAAGGAAGGAAGGGGAAAGCATCATCCCTGTCACTGACAGAAGAGTAGCCTGGGCTCCTCTGTGACCCTGATACAGAAGTGCCTGAAGACTTAGAATCCCTTATTCCAGTCACACTATGGTCTTGTCTATAAGAATGATTAACATATTGTTTGTTGTTTTATTGCAATCTATTAGTGCAACGCACAGCACCCTACGGGCACAAATTACAGTCCTCACTGTGGTCATAAAAACATTGCAATCAAATTTTCAAAGATGTTGGGCAAGTATCCAGTGTTAGATCCACCTTTCTTTAAAAAGAGTCTCTCTCTTTACCAGCTTGCCCTACCCTAGCTTGGTGTGAGCTAAGCTCTCCCCACCCTGAATCACAGCACTAATTAAGAAAGTTTTGGGCTAATTATATTTCATACTGCCACTTAGGTTGACCTAATTTGTGCTTGGCGGACTCAGTAAGGAAAGTTAGTCAGTGAAGAATAAAACACTGAGCTGCAGTAAACAACTCAGTGGGGGCAACATCTAGCCAATCTAAAATATACTTATATATCTCTTCAAATACCGAAACACAAAATGATTTTTTTTTGTTATTAATTTTGCAAGTGCTTCCTGGGGCAAACTAAATTTTGTGTTGTTGTATGTGTTGTATGTGTTGTAGGTGTTGTAGCACAAATACAGTTTGAGAACTGTGCAGAAAATGGGTGATCATTTCCTGTTGGTTTGCATTGTCACTTCGCAGCTTTCCCTGAGCAAGGGGAATTATGTTGCCCAAAACACCCCAGAAAGCACATCTGGACACTGAGTTTCATTTGATTTCCCAGATGACTCCCGATAGCGAAGGGCCATAGGCAGCGGTTTAGGGATCATGCTGCATGTTTGTGTGGCCACATCAGCCAAGTGGAGGGAACCTCAAGCCTTGGTCTTCCTGCGCATCTGCACAATGGGAGACAGCTTTGCCTTGATGATGAAAATGGTTTGATGAAGCCCTGTTTCCCTTCAAGGCCGCAGATTATAACCTATCAAGGGAGAAAGGGGAGCCTTAAGCTCCTTTCCTTGTTTATCCGGCATTTAGATTCCATTCTCAATTGAATCCTGCAGTTCTTACACCCACGTAACATGCCTGAAATTTAGCCAGATATGAAAGATTTGCATTAGCAAGGTTTAAGCCTGAGCAGGAGTCATTACGCGTGTGGCTGCGCGCTGCTACATGAATGCACGAGGATATTATCCCCCAAGTAGCTCGCTGCTGACCCTCACTGAAGCGCTGCAGTGACAAGTCACATGAAGTCACGGAAATGTTGGACAAAAGGGGCTTGTGAAAGCCATCAGGTTCAGCGTCTTTCTGGCAGCAGGACTCCTGCTATCGCTGGACCAGGTCAGCTGCGTTTTTGTCTAGTTAAACCTTGAAAATCTCCAAGAACTGGGATTCCACAGGCTCTCAGGTAACATCCTCCAGTGCTGCACTACCCTTGCCCCACAAATCTTTCCTGTAATGTCCAGCCTGAACATGTGTTGTGTGGCCACAGCCCCGTGTTACCCCGTTTCTGGGAAAAGCTGACCCTTGCTTCTGACAGAGTCACAACGTGAGTCACCGCAGCTCCATCCACTGCTCCCCTCTCATGAGCACAGGCCTCCACAGGCTGCGGGCAGGTTGGTCCTTTCGCACATGCTCTGCAGCCTTCCACCACTTCAAAGTCATTCCTGGGATTTTTCATTCAGGATATCAGTCCTCTGTTTTAGAGTATATCACCCTTGTCCTTCATTTCATTCACTTAGAAACAGCTGAGTGGCTGGGACATGAGTAGAAAGTCATTGAAAAGATGGATAGTTAAGCAGAAATTGGCCACTGGCAATTTTCTTTTCACTGAATAAAGCTTCAGATATGTTTCAAGTCCTGACTATTTGTTGTGCTTTTTTCCTGTAGGAGTCCAACACTTTTTATTTTTCCTACTTACTTACATAATGTTTTTATACATCTTTTTTAGGCACTAGCAACAGAATTCTTGTTTAGAATTTGCTGAATTAGAGCAAATGAACTAAGTGACTATTATGCTTTACTCAAGTTCAGCTTGCCAAAATACAGAGTTTACTTAATGATTTAATTAATGTTTTGGACATGCAGAATGTATACTCATATTATACCATTGAATGTGAAAAGCCAGGAAATACTCCTTATATGACTTCATCCCACAGTTCATATATCACATAATAATTAAGCCGCTGAATGAGAACATTTGGCATATAGGAATTTACATCACAGAGTATTTGTTTTTCAAATAACAATTTCAAATTACAAGTGTTTCCCTAATCTCTTTAGTCCCAAAACAGAAGGTTTGTTTTTAAATAGCAAGTGTTTGCCTAATCTCTTTAGTCATAAATGTCATTCTTATCCTTTCCACATTCTGTACATCTGAAGTAAGTCCCAGTCCAGTGGTTGCTTACTTCCTATCTTCCTCCCATCTCTTCTGTTATCTGAAATGATGCAACGTAAAAAATGAAATTTCAGGATCTGACAGGGAAATCAATCATATTTACTGAAGTTATTTAGTATATAAACTTTCCCCAAACAAATCAAGCTTCATATCAACTAATTGAAATAAATGAATTGTAAGTGGAAAGTCTGATAAGTGCTTTGTTAATGACCCATCCCCTAGAGTTTTGCCTAAAGAATCACTTTGATAATATGTATGTATATGTTCACTCAAGGTACGTGCTAGGTCACCCACCAGAAATTACCTGGCAACTTCACACTGTTCATCCTTCAGAGCAACTTTAATCCAATCCTGGAGCTTTCTCCTCTCTGAGACTTCCTCCCTATGCACAGCCTTTTTCCAGCTCATGTATCATGAGGCAATGACAGAAGCAAGGCCAGACATCAGACTTAACAAGAGGAAAGAAGTCCCTCCAGTGCTGCAGTAGCTGCACACCAAGCTCTGTGCTTTTACCTGGATGCATGCAGACCACAGTAGGAATGCAGAGCACCTTCTGACAGATCTGACAGTAAAGATATTTCTGATAGTAAAGACTGGGTGTGTGAGGAAGAGCACGAGTAAGACAGAGTCTCTCTCCAAGTCTGAATGTACTAGCCTAATTTTTCAGAGAGGTTTGGCTAATCGACTGCACCCATGCATCAACCCTACTCTTCCCTGTAATCCTGGCAGGTGTAATAAAAGGAGAAACAAAGCACGCTGATAGCTTCAGTGACTGCATTAGGGTGGCTTTTGTTAGATTTTTAACCTGATCGGTCAGATTCTGCATGAAGGATTCACCATTTTCCTCCCTTCTTTCTCTAAAGGAATAATGCCCTATTGTTATTCTGCTCCTGAACACAATCCAAGATGCTGTCAGGTGAGTGCATGGTGTTGCTCTTGCCAAAATCCTGTCTTCCCTTGCACCATTTAGGGTTCATTTTCAAGTCACAGACAATTATTTTATCTAATACTTGTCAACACACAGTCAGAGAGGAATTTGTTACCTCCAAAACTGCCTAGTCTGCAGCATCCTCTGCTGACCTTGTCCTTCTTGCAGCTTGTCCGGAAGGGATGGATGAGCTGGAAAGGAAAGCGATGTATGGTTTCAAGCCTTTGTTCTGGGAGCTGAGCTGGGCAGTGCTCAGGAAGGATCCGTGGCACAGCCGGAGCTTTGGACCCCCTCAGGGTGCCAGACCTGAATGTCTTCGAGAGCCCTGAGCCAAGTAGCCAGATAACTGCTGCTCGAGAGCCTCCACATTGCCTTAGTGGTGAGGAGAAATGCAGAGAGGTCTGTGAGACCCACTGGGTGTTCAACTAGCAGCTTGCAAGATATCACAGACACACATCCACCCTGGCAGGGCTGTGGCAGGTACCTGTCTCGTGAGCTGTCCACTGACACCAGTCAGAGCAGAACGTGAATGCTCACTGTGCTAGAGTTCAAGGTCAGCCCTACATCTGTGGAAACAAATAGGAAAAGTTCGATGTTTGGCCTTTTTATTCTTGTCCTTCCATTATTTTTATGTCACCTTAAACAAAGTCAGATGGCTTGTGTCAATTCAAGTTCACAAAAAATAAATGATAGTGACCTGAGTAATGCCCTGCCTTTTAGAAAGCAGCATCTGAGTGGGCCAGGAAGTCAGTGCTGACCTGGCACATCTGTGTCAGTGGTAAGAAGTCAGTGGATCTATTTGTGGAATACTATATTACTCAACTAAGGGCAGAAGGAAAGAGAACAAGACCATGCAAAATCAGACTCTGTTGCCTATAAATCAGCTTGATAGCCTGGAAGATATTTATTTACTGATATTTGGCCGCAATCAATGAGAGAAGCGACCTGAACAAGTGATTACAAGACTATTGGAGTCTCAGGAAAGGTGCAGCTTTGATGCTGATATTTTGCCACACAGAAGCAAGCAAATTTGCTTTCAACAGCTTTACTCCAGGTGATCGGATGGGGTGAGACAGGCTTGTTACTAGCAAACCATTTATCTCGCTTTTCAAAAAGAGTACACAACATCTATGTAATAACCGATCAGACACACCCTATAGGAGATACACCCTTCCTACTCTTGTTAAGCACCAGAATCTACATTTTCATCTCAGCTCAATAGCATGAAGCACACTGGGTGCTCACAGCCAGCATCTTATCACATATAAACCAAAGAGGCTTTTGTCTAGGCGATGGAGTAATGCCAGTTGTGCCGTTTCAAATCAGATCTGCAAATCGTCATACATGTGTCTTTCCAACTATAGGAGCAGTCTGAAGTTATCTACTTAAAGAAGCAGGCCTTCAAGACATATGTAGAAAACATACTGTCCTTATCAGGGTTCATGAATCCAAGAATCCTTATACCCACCCAGGGCAACTTTTACTTAGGCCTCCTTCCTGCGTAACACAGGCCAGAAAATGTCATCAGCAGTTCCTCAGTTAACCCCAATGCATTGTACTTGCACCTGGTTTTACTTATCTAGATTCCAGATATCTACATTAATATCTACAGTTACAGTTTTACATAATGTCATGTCTTACAAGCAGATACAGACAGAAGACCTGTATCAAATACAGGTTATTCTATCTATAAAAACAGCCTCCCATACAGAAAAACTGCCTTGCAGGCACTATCAACATTTTAAAACACGAACTAAAATTATCTTTAGAAATAATTAGCCCATTGACCTGCCCTTTCACTCAAATACAACCGACAGACATATAGTTCAAAAGAGCTGCCCTTCATATTTTTTAATAATAAAAGGTTGGCCTGTTCAGGCAATTCAGATGTCTGAAGAGCCCTGGCTGTCTGACAGATCTGCAGGAGGTTAGTCTGCTCCTCATTTCAGCACAGTTGTTAAGTTTTCCTTTAACTAAGTCCTTTCCCAGGGCCTCAGGCTCCTCCATTGATATTTGTCTCCGTCTCTGCTGCCACAGGGCCGGTACCCCTTGGTTTCCTCGCCAAGTGACACAGCTTATGGACATCGCCTGGTCCTGTGCTCCTTGGGTGTAGATCCAGAGAGAGAGAGAGACAGAAAAGCTAGCCTGGCTTCCCCTTCTCCACAAGTTAAAATCCCTTTCCGTAGGGGAAAATGTGTCCTATGTGACTCCCAGAAGATTCATGGCCCATGGGATAGCACAAAGGGCAGGGAAGGGTTCAGTCTTATCTCTTCACCTAACTTATGCTTGATTTTCACCCACTAACAAGTAACAATTTATCAGAGGATCAGATTCTCCTCTGCTACAAACCAGTAGCTGTTGCTGATGCAGCATCAGCTAAGGCTCTTGACTGGAACTTTGCAATGGTCTAAACATCAAAAAAATTGATGTTTAAAAAAAAAATGATCAATGTATACATCTGCACACATTTTAAAACATAGACACTGTTCAAACAGTATTAAATATAGCCCCAAAATAAGCAAAGTAAGAAAAGGCTGAAATTCTGAGGCAAGCTATTATAGTTTCTAGTCTGCTTTAGTTTGTTTTCTGTTATCATTGGTCCTTTAACATCTCAGGTAACAAAGTAAGCAAACAGCATTGCAATGGTTAAGTAAATGCACTCAGTTTGATATTAGGAATACCATGTGAATATCTTTTTCAGAGTTCATGATCAAATATTTTTGGAAGGCTGGCCTGAGTTCTTTGCTGCCCCTGGCTTACAGCAGACCATCAGGGACTGGCACTTCTCAAAGCACTGTCATCTACTGGGACTTCTGCAGAGGGGAATTATCAAATAGAGTCAAGTGACTGACCCTATCTCCAAGATTCAGTCATATATGTGGTAACTGGAAAGGTCTATGATGAAAGTAGAAAGTGATGGAAATTATGCTTGTCCTTACTATCCTGACACATCTGATAATCAAGCTTTATCAGTTCCTGCTGCCAATGTTTGGGGCCAAACTCTTCTTGGTGGTGGCCAGTGGCAGGACAAGGGGTAATGGGTACAAAATGAAACACCAGAAGTTCCATCTCCATGTGAGGAGCAACTTCTTTCCTGTGAGGGTGACAGAGCCCTGGCACAGGCTGCCCAGGGAGGTTGTGGAGTCTCCTTCTCTGGAGATCTTCAAACCCACCTGGATGCCACCCTGTGCCCCGTGCTCTGGGTGTCCCTGCTGGAGCAGGGAGGTTGGGCTGGATGATCTCCACGGGGCCCTTCCAACCTCAACCATGTTCTGTGTTCCGTGATTCTGTATTTAAAAATTTAAAATAAGTATTATATGGCAAACCGCTACGGTTTATTGGACACATATGCACTTTGATAGATTTCACAACCCGTACATCATTTACCTGTAACAGGCAAAGCATAAGGACTAGAACATTAACCTCACTAAGCAATAACTTGCAAATTGCTGATGTGACTTTGTGTCAGGTTGACAGTTGTGCATATACACTAAACCTCTGTTCTTCTTGAATACTGCTGAGAAAATCACCTACCATAATAATTGCTGGGGAAAAAAAAAACAGCGCCAAAAAAGTATGAATCTTCTTTCTTGCCCAGACTGTCAGTCTATGCAACTCTCTCCCCTCTCAGAGTAGTCAGTGCCATTTCTGGCATTACTTAAAAGATAAATATTTTAAGTAGATTTTAAAGCAAAGGAGATGTCGACGAGATCACTGCAATGCCTAGGGAATGACAGAGCAGAATCTACTGCCTGTAAAGATAGACACCTAATTTAGAGAGATATGTCTGCTTTGAGCCCCTACCCGAGATGACTGAGAACAGCCAATCCACCAGTGGTAAGTACCGAAGTTTCTATTTAAAAAATAATAATTTTAAAAAAAGCAAAAAAAAAAAAAAAAAGAAAAAAGAAAAGAAAAAGAAGCTGACTCTGAAGCTCTCTGGAGGGAGATCCTGTCCTCCAAAGGTTAGTGTCTGCCTTCCTCCATGGATGATGTTCATAGGGAACAGGCCCCTGCTCTGAGGCCACAGCGGTGAGTTTGTCCAAGGTGTCTTCTGGGCTTTTTGCTAGGACATGACAGCACCTCCTTGCTTTCACACAACCCTGTTGTCCGCAATACATGCCCAGAAAGCAGGAGGGATGTGGCACCTGTACAAATAAACTAACCATGTTACAAACACTCCTGGCATGCTAAGGAGAAATGGCACCTCCTGAGTAGGAGGCACCCTGCCTTTCAGAGACAGCTCTTGGATCATCCCAAGCACCAAAGCAAGCAGGGAAGGTTCAGAGGAAGTGCTTTTTCCAAAGGCCAGAGCTGTGTCAGTCATTTTGCAAGGGCCTGAGCTGTGTCAGTCGGCGTGCTGACAGTTTGCCAGTGCAGGCAGCTGTGCTCTTGCATGTAGGAGCATGCAGGAATTCGCTAGAATAGACTGCCTTATGGTCCTCATCTGACTGTGAGGAACTGAAATTCACCTTCTCCTCTTCTCCTGAGCAATGTCCTCAGCATGAGGCATGAAGGGGTAGTGTGAACAGGCCAGGAAACCCCTACATCTCCCCACTGAAGCTTTGCCACTGCCAGCCAAGGACACAAGTGTAAAGCCACCAGGAGAGTGATGAGAGGGCATCTGCAAGGGTGAGATCACTGTTTGCAGGAAGCCCAAGTATCTCCCTTTGCATGGCAACAGCTGGTAATCCAGAAGTCACCCTATTCCATCTCAGTTCTCCCACCACTTGGCTGGAGGCAGCTCTAGCACCCACGCTCCCACATTTCGGATCGTGCAGACAACCAGCTTCCAAAGGAGATGCAGGGAAGGGGCTCCCCCACAGGAATGTGTCAGTCACTGGAAGAGTACAGCAGGTCTTGGTGCTTCTCTAGGGACTCTGACAGTACTTCAGCAGCTGTCCCTCTAAACCGGCATAATGAGAGCTGCCAGCACTTCTCCTTGGGAGTAAGCTGCTCCACAAGGTCCACAAGCCACAGGGTGTAGCTCAGCCAGCTGCTGGTGCACAGGCCGTGCTAGGCCAAACAGCCTACCAGGACTTCAGGCCTCCCAGTCCCAGCTAGGGCAGGACTGAGGTGGATTAGGGTTTAGCAGTCAGGGGCTTAATCAAGCCCCAAACTGTTGCAAACTGAAAGGACATTTCAGTAGGAGTGTCCAGAGCTGGGGAAGGCTCCTGTCATCAGCTTCACTGCTCACCCCACAGCTCACTTGGTGCAGGTCACGTGCAGGTACCGGCGGCTGATTTGGGAGCACTAGGATCCAGAAGCAGGAGACCCTGATCTGCAACTGGAGCTGGGAGAGCTCTCAGGAGATGGTGGAGGACACAGTGCCCTCCCTCTCCCCCCTTGTCAGCTGGACCGGTGAAGTGGAGTTCAGTGAAGCACATTATTTCTTGTAGGTCACACTAATGTATTTTCAGAAATGGTCTTAATTCCAGGGGAGATTAATACTCACTTGGGATGCAAAGGCAAGTTTCTGGTCATAAACAGGAGTGGGCAGATAATACCAAGTGTTTTACATTGTAAATCAAACTTCCTTTGGAACAAAAGTGCCCATAAAGTTGATAAGGTTGAAATGACTGAACAGAATTTTCTTTTTATGGTCAAAGCACTGATGCGACTTTTCAAAACAGTCCTTAATAAGTGAACTTCAGTAGAAAACCTTCAGTAAGATCTTACAAAATCAACCATTCATATAGTTTAATGATTCCCAGTTGTATGAAATGAAAAACTGAACTTGATGGCTTCTCTACAACTAGCAAGTATGCTACATATAGAGTATGAGCTTTCTTTATGATGGGTATATCAGACAGCCATCTTCAAGACTAAGCCTATAAAGTGTAATGATAACTTAACTTCTCATGGAAAGTGCCAGCTTTTTAAAAGCGCTTGTTTGCAAGATGCCTCTGGAGACATTTTGAATATTTTCATAGGCCATACGCAAGCAAGAGAACATACAATAAGGATGGCGTGCCAAGGTTGCTTGGGGTAAGAATCTCATTTTTAATGCTTCCTTTTGGGACTAGCCCAATATTGTTACTCTCTCAGCCTCCCACTACCGAATTCAAGAACAGGAGGCATCTCCTAGTTGAGGCTTGGCTAGATAGTAAAGGACAAGAGCAAATAGTAACCCACGCAAGAAGCTGAGAGAAAAAGCTAAATAGAACACAAAGGAGAGAAATAAGGTAAGTTACCTGAACACCATTAGACCTTGTTAGAGCATATAAGCCTTAATAAATATTTCTAAAACATTTGGATGTCCTTAGGGAGACAGTCTTTATGGTTCAAAATAACTAGTTAATAAGTGAAATTTTCAAAAGCATTTAAATAAAAAAGCAGAAAGAACTCTGCTAAGTTACAGAGGTATCATTGAAAATGCCCACTAGAGATAAGAACTGTATGTTCCACTACTTCTTAAAAAGGCTTTCTCCTGCAATGATGCTGCATTTCTTTGTAGCGTCCTCTTTTTTCCATGCTTTTGTTCTCCGACTAACTGAAAGCATAGCCTCAGTGTATCTCTATGTATGTTTTGCAATAGCAGATTCAAAATTTGCATTTTTTAGATTACCAGACAATAAAAAAAAAAAAAAAGATTGCACAGATACGCACCACCCTTCATTAGAGGCAGAGAGATTCTCTTCCACCCAGTCCTGCCCAACCAAGACAACATTGCATATACGCCTCCAGACAACGAGACAACCACACCTTTTGCCTGTAATTAAAATTATTAAGTCAAGAAGGAAAAAAATGCACTTCAGTCTGTGCTTGTTAGCCAAATGTCTTGATAAAGCTGAACATGTTCTGCTGCTGCCCACCATCTGCTCTTATAAGTACTTCTGAAAAACACTGAACAGGAAAATAGATTTGTCATCACTATTACCATTTTATACTTGCTCTGCCCTCAACTTTTTGTTTAGGTAGATGAATAAGGATCCACAAAGTAGGATAATTTTTTCTCCCATTAAAACAACATTGCATCTGACACTGATTTCAGAATAGAAGTGTCAAACCTAGTAAGGGTAGAAAGCTGACAATGTAGAGCAATGAAGTAATCTTTTACACGATGTTAAAAGGGGCTTTCTTGTTTTTTCTCTTTCTCTCTCCATTCATTACATACTCTCAGTCCTATCACTGTTAGACAAGTAGTCACAGAAGCACTACAGCTCTGTGTCTTTGACGAGAATAACTTTTCAGAGGGCATCAAAATAGTTTGCATCTTCTCAATTTCCTTTCCTGATGGGAATTAAAGCAGAACCTGGAATAAAATATGCTTTTTCCACTATTCACTATTAAGTAAAAAGCAGACTTAACTATAGCATCCAGCCTCGTTGTGACTCGCAGTATATTGCACCTATACAATGAAGAAATCCTAGCTGATGCAATACAGCAGCCCAAATAAATGTGGGTTGACAAGAATGTCATTGCTGCTCCGTGCATTGGCTCCCCATTGAATTTTGTGTCAAGTCATCAGCCTAAGGCTTATGCTGGCTACTGTGACTAACTTGCCATGTGTAGAAGCTTCATCTCACCTGAAACATTACGGTCAATAAAGTTTGAAAGACAAGGGAAAATGGAGCCTTCCTGAGACTGGTGCTGATCTCTAGATGCGTTATTCTTCAATGACTGAAAATCATTGCATTCAGACAAAATGTAACCCTTCTTTCCAGAAAAAAAAAAAAAAAAGGATTTATTTCCATATAATTCTTATTTTTTCCTACCACTCTTCTTTCTTCTCACAGACACTCCTCCCAACAAGTTCCTAATATAGAAGTGGGAATTAGTCCAGACATCTATAAAATATGACCTCTCAAAAGGGGTTAAGAAACAGGGCCAGATAACAATGTTATCCCATCGCAAGAAGGTCAAAAATGGATCACACAGGTATTAATTTCTTAGGGTTTGACTTCAGGTAGAACAGAGGCCACTCTTTGACATTTCTTTTGTTAGATAAACATCAAGTGTGCAGATATCTGGAATACTAGACCTGTTTTAAGAAAAACCTGCTCAGTTTATATTAAATTAACTGTGGAATTGTGCCTACTAATTCAAAGACCCACTGTATGACAGGCGACAATGAGGCCAGGATGCAGCATGGAGCTGTGCAGCTCTGCATGGAGCAATTTTATCCCGTCCTCAGGTCAGTGCAAAGCTCTGCTTGCTCCCAGGAGGGAAAAGAAGAGCAAGAACGGAGCTAAAAAACACCTAATATCACCTGTAAGAAAGGTATGATTGATCCAAACAGGGAAAATACAAGGAGTGCCAGAGGACTGGAAGAAAGCCAGCGTCACTCCAGTGTTCAAAAATGGCAAGAGGGAGGGTCCGGGAAACTACAGGCCAGTCAGCCTCACCTCCGTCCCTGGAAAGGTGATGGAGCAGCTCATCCTAGAGACCATCTCTAGATATGTCAAGGAAAAGAGGGTGATCAGTAGTAGTTGGCATGGATTTACCAAGGGGAAGTCGTGTTCGACAAATCTGGGCAGAGAGGAACCTCATGAGGTTCAATAAGGACAAGTGCAGGGTCCTGCACCTGGGGAGGAATAACCCGCGGCACCAGCACAGATTAGGGGTGGACCTGCTAGAAGGCAGCTCCACGGAGAGGGACCTGGGAGTCTTGGTTGACACCAAGTTAACCATGAGTCAGCAGTGTGCCCTCGTGGCCAAGAAGGCCAATGGGATCCTGGCCTGCATCAGGAGGAGTGTTGCCAGCAGGTCAAGGGAGGTGATTCTGCCCCTCTACTCAGCTCTGGTGAGGCCGCACCTGGAGTACTGTGTTCAGTTCTGGGCTCCCCAGTATAAGAGGGACGTGGAGCTTCTCGAGAAGGTCCAGAGAAGAGCAACCAGGATGATTAAGGGAATGGAACATCTCTCGTACGAAGAGAGGCTGAGTGAGCTGGGCCTGTTTTCTCTGGAGAAGAGAAGGCTCAGAGGGGATATGATTAATATGTATAAGTCCAGGAAGGGAGAATGCAGGGAGGAAGGGGACAGGCTGTTCTCACTGGTGGCCAGCGATAGGACGAGGGGTAATTGCCACAAGCTGGAGCACAGGAAGTTCCGTCTCCAGGTGAGAAGGAACTTCTTTACTGTTAGGGTGACAGATCAGTGGAACAGGCTACCCAGGGGGGTTGTGGAGTCTCCTTCTCTGGAGGTCTTCAAAACCCGCCTGGATGCCACCCTCTGTCACATGCTGTAGGTGTGCCTGCTTGAGCAGGAAGGTTGGACTAGATGATCTGTAGAGGTCCCTTCCAACCTTAAATATTCTGTGATTCTGTGAAATCTGATAAGCTTCTATGACGGGATGACTGCATGGATGGATGGATGATGGTAGAGCCAGGGATGTTTTCTACCTTGACTTCAGCAAGGCTTTCAGCACAGTCTTCCATAACATCCTCATGGGGAAGCTCCTGAAGTGTGGGTTACATGAGTGAACAGTGAGGTGGCTTGAGAACTGGCTGGATAGCAGAGCTCAGGAGGTCATGATAAATGGGGCCAAGTCTAGTTGGAGGTCTGTGGCCAGTGGTGTCCCTCAGGGGTCGGTATGGGGCTTGGTGCTGTTCAACTTATTTATTAGTGACTTGGACAAGGAGACAGAGTGCACCCTAAGTTTGTGGATGATACCAAACTGGGTGGAGTGGCTGATACTCCAGAGGGCTGTGCTGCCACTCAGAGGGACCCAGACAGGCTGGAGAGTTGGGCAGAGAGGAACCTCATGAGGTTCAATAAGGACAAGTGCAGGGTCCTGCACCTGGGGAGGAATAACCCCAGGCATCAGTACAGATTAGGGGTCAACCTGCTGGAAAGCAGCTCCACGGAGAAGGACCTGAGAGTCCTGGTTGACACCAAGTTAACCATGAGCCAACAGTGCCATCATGGCCAAGAAGGCCAATGGGATCCTGGCTGCATCAGGTAGAGTGTTGCCAGCAGGTCAAGGGAGGGGATCCTGCCCCTCTACTCAGCTCTGGTGAGGCTACATCTGGAGTGATGGGTGCAGTTCTGGGCTCCCCAGTATAAGAGGGACATGGAGCTTCTCGAGAGGGTCCAGTGGAAAGCGAGAAAGATGATTAAGGGAATGGAACATCTCTCGTATGAGGAGAGACTGAGTGAGCTGGGCCTGTTTAGCTTGGAGAAGAGAAGGCTGAGAAGGGACCTGATTAACATGTATAAGTTCATGAAGGGAGAATGTAGGGAGGAAGGGGCCAAGCTCTTCTCGGTGGTGGCCAGTGACAGGACAAGGAGCAATGGGTGTAAGTTGAAACACAGGAAGTTCCATGTGAGGAAGAACTTTCCTGTTAGGGTGATAGAGCCCTGGAACAGGCTGCTCAGGGAGGTTGTGGAGTCTCCTTCTCTGGAGATCTTCCAAACCCACCTGGATACCACCCTGTGTCACATGCTGTAGGTGTGCCTGCTTGAGCAGGAGGGTTGGACTGGATGATCTCTAGAGGTCCCTTCCAACCTGAACCATTCTGTGATTCTGAGTTGAAAAAGAATAACAGCTACATGTCCTGAAATTATAATTTTTGCATTCAAAAGGATGCTAGTCCAGAACATACATAGAAAAGTGCTTTTTCCAGTCTTTTATAAACATACTTCACCATTTGCAAAAGCTCCATAGACATTCGTTAGGAATAGATTTTCCTCTGAGATTTCTGGTGCCATTTATTTCAGGTTAGACTGGAAGTATTGTGAAAGAGCCTCTTGACTCTTTCACATACAAAGTTGGGTTAGGCTTCTAACTCTCTCGCATTTAAATCCACAAACATCTCAGGAACCTCAGATGTATATGAGACTGAGGATGTTATCTTGTAAGACCAAGAACATTAGACTCACCTCAAAAGTAAGAAAAGAAATTCTTTGCATGTTTGCCAAGGCTTCCTTTATGCCAGCTGAGATGAAAACAAAGCGAGAAGATGAGGATGAAAATAGGACTAGATTATGAGTGTGATTTGTTTCTGGTTTTTCTCCACACATTTGGTGAAAGGTTTGAGGTTTTTTTTTCTTTCCCTTCCTTGTTTTCAGTTGCATGCAAAGCACATTAAGGTAAAGACTGTACGTTATTCAAAGCTTTCTGAAGACAAAGGAAGGGAATTGCACTGATGACTGCAAATAGGCACTGGGTTGACCCATGGGATACTATGGTTTTACTGGAGAAACAACCACATGAGGTGTTCCAAAATTAACCTCATATACTTCAGTTACCTCTCACTGTACCTTTTAATGGCAGTATGGGCACATCTCAGATGTTGTTTAGAGTTAAAAGTTTCTCCTAAAAATCTTTGTTTCAAATTTTTGAAAAAAGTCACCTTCTAAATCTCTGAAGTTCTCCCAATTTTTGCATCCTAAAACCACAAAGCAAGAAGTTGAAAGTGCAGAAAGAGATCGTTTGGTTTTTGCACTTGTTCATCTTTACCTGTCTGAAACAGGCAGCACTTTTGACCTCAATTTCTAAGTCAGTTAAAGAACTGATGAATTTTGTAATTACCAAATTTAGAGATGAATTCATAATTCTTATTATATATTGTTACACACATGCGGCATGCACGCATGCAGGAAGAAAAGGTTTAACTTGTTTGTAATTTCTCCTAGTAAAAAAAAGGGAAAATTAAAAGAAGAAAAGTACAAAATACAAATTTCAAGTGTACAAATTTTTTTCATAAATGGAAAAAAAGGCAAATGGTTCTTTTCTGAGACTTAACAATTTAGAAGTGCCTTTTATTTATTACTAGCTATAACTGTAGTGTCAGCTTCTGTCCTATCTTTTGGGAAATCTGAATAAACATAGCAGTATTATAACTCTTTCCTCACTTTCAGCACATTTTTTTTTAACTTACGATTTTATTCCCTCTGAGTACTCAGTAGCTTTTTTTTAAATGAACATAATTAGACACATGTGAATCATTAGCAATGATAGCTTAGCTTGGGATAAGCTTGGTGGTTTCCACTCCTTGCTTTCTGCCCTGGCTTTCTCTTGGCAATTGCTCTCTTGCTCCAGGGGCAGCCCAGCAGCACATGAAGCAACTTTTTCGCCACTTGAGTTTGCAGGAAACCAGAGAATATCTCAATTTCCCTTAATCCACCTGCCTCTAATTTATGGCATCTCAGCAGCTGCAGTCAGGACATGATTGCAATGGAGCTGAGAACCTCTGGGAGAAGAGCAGGGCAGATTTCCCAGCTAAAATCTTGAAGGCAGGTTAGCTGCATTAACACAATGGCACGTGTTGCGTGAAGAAAATGTGAGGCAACTCCGTGAGAAAATAAGCTTAGAGCAAAACAGAGCTTGAGAACAAACTGGGAAAGACACAGCTTTTAATGAAGACCACTGCCTTCACAGGTATCCCAAACCCTCTGGCCTGAAGGATAGCATTGTTTTGGAACAACAAGAGTGAGTGCATGGAGAAGTCATTAAGAGCTGTTTCACCAAGAGTTCAGATTCTTTCAACATCGCTGATTTAAAATGGATCACCTGTCATAAAGATCGTGCCACATGAGTCCTCCTTGTTGTGTAGCAAATTATAAAACAAAGCTATAGCCTTCTTAGTGACTTAAATAAGCAGACAAGTAAAAGAAGGGGGAATGCTCAGCAGGTCTTCTAGAGCTGAGTGTCAGATGTCTACTTTACTTTATTTACATGCAGGCCCCAAAGAATTAAAGAAAAGGGCCTGCAAAGGCCCTTTTCCCTAAAGAAATGGGAATGTTTTTAAAGATGTGGCTGATTTTTTCTAGCCTGAATGTGTCACCAGCAGTCTAGATGTGACCCTAGAAGGAAAGAATGTGGCCTTACAGTATGTGTTTTTTGTACATCCAGTTCCTTTTTCAACAGCCTTCGTTTTCTCACTCTGATATTTGAATCGCAATTCACTCAGTATGGTTCACAAGAAAACAACAACGGTGTTGGTACAGAGAGCTACACAGGTGACATTTTGATTTAATAAAGAATTCTAGAAGAACCCTTGAAAATACCAAATTAAAATCGATCCTCTGAAAAAAAAAAACAGACGTTGTTTGTATTGCCAAAAGTTATTTGCTTATCCTGTATTTTATTCTCATTTACTTGTGATAGTCTTGCTAGGAGGTGCTCCAGGTAAGCAAGTGAGTGAGCTCAGAAAATCTTTGTATACTCAGGCTCTCATTTATGCCTAGATAAATCTTTGTGTAGTCAGACTCTCAGTTATGCCATTGATAACTTACTGAATATTGCCAAGAACACAAAACCTATAGTAGTGGTGATGCCAAAGACTCTGGAGGTCTGGAGGTCTGTAAAAAGATTGACAAGACAAAGTAAAACCCTTCTAATGAGTTAGGCCCAGGCTGTTCCTCTCTCTTTAAGGATGCAATGCTGTCTGTGCCGTGATGGGAAAGGAAGCCCCAGCAAGTGGGATTTCACAAGAGGCTCCCTCCTCCTCTTCCCCCAGGCGTGGGAAAGGCCAAGCACAGCAAACCGAATGGACCAATCCATCCACCAGATCCAGCTCTGTTAGCAGCAGACACCGGCGTGCCCTAGCAGCAGGGCTGATGTTTCTAGGGAATCGCACAGGTCCCAGCAACAACGCAAAGCACCGCAAAGGCTAATTTAACATTATGAATGCCTTCAGCATAGTAAGCCTGGTAAGAGCATTTGTAATTGCATGTTATATTAATATTGGGTTGGGTTTGTTAGAGGAGTTCTAAAGTTTTGGCTCAGGAAGAAAAATGCTGTTCTAGAGACTGCATCTCTAAGTGCTGAATCATCTCAGACAGGGAGTCTGAAGAAGAGATTGCTGTCAAGGCCGTGTAGGTATCGTTAGCAGGACCTGCTCTTGCTAATGCCTTAAGTAGAGAGCAGCCACTGGTCACCACAAGAAGCAAACCAATGCTGTATGCCCTGTAATCCTGTCTTTAATCCACAGGTGATAAATCCTGCAGACAATTATTACAGCCACAATTAGCAAGTTAACCCGTGAAAGAGAGGCAGAAACAGAAGCACCTTTAGTTGCGTGCAGATTTGCACTCATGAAGACTGTATTATCATCTCCATCTCCAACCTGTGACAAGATCTCAGCCATGCTAATAAAAGCATTTTGGCCCCATCTTTTTTACTTTCTACATAATCTCTTGTGACCCCTGGGCAGAAACTCTCTCTCTTTACCTTCCAGTGAGGCTGAGGAGAGGAACTGCTTGAGCACTGCATAGTAGTCAAGGTGCTGCTGAGAAACGGAGCAGATGGAAAATTCTGCCAAGGCAGGGAGATTTGACATAAACCAACATCTTTTTGAGAGTCTTGTTAGGCCTCCCATTCTGCAATCCTTTCTCTCAAGGGGAGCTCCACTGTCTTTAAGGGAAAGATTTGCTTTAGGTTGCTGCCACTTTCACCAAGCCCTGGACCTCCATTTATGGAAGCACATCCCCAGGTATTTTCTTCTAACTTCCAGACTCTTTTAAAGAATAAAGCTTAAAAGGCAGCAAGGAAGAGCCCATGCAGTCACCTTCCCATTATCCTGGTCTAGTGGATGGAGGAAGAACACTCTGGATGGATAATAGATTACTTTAAATGGGATGCTAAATGAAAAAAATAAATAGATCTGTTTATCAAAAGGGGATTTTAGCTCAAATACAGCACTGTAGAAATGCATGAGCTGACAGGCTCAATACGAAATGAATTCCTGCGGTTCTCTGCGGGCTGGGAGCATGGTGCTGAGAGAGGCTAGGCATCTGGTTCTGAATTCACTGACCCTTCACAGAGCTAAGCTGCCTTTGCACTGAACTGGTTTTATGTTTGAAAAGAGCCCAGGTGAGTTGCTGGGGATCATTAGCTCAGCTCCAGGAAAAGACCTTTCTGGACCTCATCCAGCGCTACACAGAGCCAGCTCAGGCACTCCCAAAACCGTGGTCCATTTACCCACAACCCAGGTAACTCATGTAGAGCTAATGGAAGAGACCGGTCCCTTTCACATCACATTTGATGAGGAGTCTCTGCATAGATCATAAAGGACAATATATATCTCATCAGTTGCACCTTTACTCAGCAGGAGAAACTCCTTTTTCACATTATAGTTCATGTGGTCTCATTTTACAGACATGCATGGAAGAAACTAGACACACAGCTGGTGTACAGCTGCTACCTACAAGGACCAACATCTCCATGGAACAAAACTATCAAAAACAGGTTAGGATATATAAGCAACAATCCAACAAACAGATTTTCTTCCCTCTACATTCATTACTGAATATCTGCTTATACCTGGAGATAGTTATGTTGTTCACGATGCTATATAATGGTACACTAACTGCCTTAACTCATTTGTTTCTTTCAAGAAAAAAAACAGTAACTTACCACTCTCCGTATAATTTTTAACCAGTCAGTGTTGCATATCTAAATACAAACTGGGGAGATTGTATGGGGACACTGAATATAGGAAGAGGCAGAATACAGAAATGCCGTGGACGTTATATAACTGGCTTATTAAAGGAAGTACCCAACAAGGGTTACCAGGGAGTTGTCCCCTCCAAAACCAACAGCAGGACTCTGGACTGGTTGCAGCACAGGAGGAGAGTCAGACACCTCTGAAGGGCAGTTCAGAGCAGTTCTGTGCTGGGTAGGGAGCTCCACCACAGGAAAATAGTGGCAATGAGGGAATCAAACCACCAGCTACCTATGCTGTGGTTATAGAGCAAACCTGGTCTAGCAGGCCCAGCTTTGAGTAGGAGGTTGTGCTGGATGACATCCAGAAGTCCCTTCTGGCATAAATGATCCTATATTTCTATGAAATCAAGTCCCTCTTCTGAATGTGGGATAGTGACCTAGCAATGTGGTTAGGAATACTCAATGTATCTTTTATTCTAGCTCCACCACTTCTCTGCTGAAGAAAAGTCCTGTATAGTCCATTTCCTCAAGAAGGAAAGAGCTTGCTGTTGCTTTTAAATATCAGGGTAGTGATGATGCCACCACCTGAGCCCTGTACAGTATTCTGCTAGCTAAAGGCCTTGCCTGAGATACAGAAGAGCTGTCCTCAGACGTACTTCACCTGAGAGGATTAAAAGATTCGAATCCATCTATTGCAGTCATCAAGAAACAAGAATTCTTAAAGGGGAAGTGCGACAAAAAGGACCTTTATATTGAGCCTAAAAGTTATGGTATTCTGAGAATAAGCATCTTTACACGTGGTACTGGACAATATTTTAAGTATATGCCGATATAGAAATGTCTATGGATCAAGGACTTCAAGCCTTATTCCCCTTCCAGCTCTGCTCTAACCACTGCGCTCCAGTCATGCTGCCTCTGGTTGCTCTCCTCCTGGCCCTTTGAGTTATGGATAGTTTACTCTATCCAGACCCAGCTTCAACAACAAGCTCTTGAGTTTCCTCCTTTCTCACACCTGGCCTACTTACTCAGCTGCTCCCTTGGGAAACATACGCTTGAGCTTCTCCAGGCCAGGGAAGACCTAATGCTGAGGTTTCCTGGGCCAGGACCCTCATCACTGTATTATTAACCAAAAAAATAAAAACACACAGCAGCACCATCACTATTACTTCCTCCATCATAACCAAGGTGTAATTGCAAAGAGCTTGGCCACTCCTGGACTGTGCAGGGAGGAGATGTGCGTGTTAGGTGCACTCTGAGAACTGCCAGGGGCTGAGCCCTGGGGGGACAGGTCGAGCGCTGCCCGCTGCCCCATCCAGGAGATGCTCTCTGGCATCCGGGCAGCAAACCACGCGCTGTGTTACACACGAGGTGTTATGATTTTTTTTTTACTGTCCCCAGACTTGTTCTGATTTGGCACCACTGCAGTTCCATGACAAGGACAAAAAGTGCCACTTAAGTTGTTTGCGGCTGTTTTTTAATATTGGAATTTCATTTTTGCTTTTGTTCTTCAGAGATAAATATATAGAGATATAGATATAATTTTTAACTAATGTCTTTCAAGTAATTCTTCTGTCAATTTTGTATTAAGACATCTATCTGTGAACTCAATCTTTTGCTTTCCTGCACTGAAGACAGAGAGACAGATTGGTTGGGAGTACGACACTGCACTTTCAGCATCCCATGTCTTCTGCTTCTTTTGCAATGCCCACTTCCAAATGGGGTTTCCATCCTTGAATACTCACATTCCAGCACAGCAGGAAGTGAGGCAGGATCTTTGTCCGGGAAAATTACCTAATCACCATGCCACAGCGCATGAAACCAGCCTTCTGCTTTAATTACCATGTCTTCCACTCTTGATGAAACTGATTTTTTTTCATATTTTGATTATTATAAAGTTAGATTTAAGAGAAATTTCATTTAAACTAAGATCAAGTGTAGTCTTTTCTTACACCTTGAGTGTTCCAATATCCTACCTTACCACTTTTCTCTTCCTTTTTTCAGTTCTTAAAATATCCTGAATCTTTCTGTGCTGGCCCTGTTCCTTTTCAATGATGAGCTTTTGATGTTACAAAAAGTACTTATTTTTACACTGTAGGTGGTATAACATGTAATAAACTCCCTCATGGTAGTTTAAAGTAGTTAATATGTCCCTTATTAGCATCATCATATGATAATGTGTTAATATTTTTTATGAAATTTTTTTTTTCATCCCTCACTAACTGTCGAAGGTCAGGAGATGACAATCCACTGTATTTTACCCAGTGAGACACCAAGTAGAGGTTCCAAGAATGGAACAAAAACAAACTTCCTGCCCTTTCAAATGGCATAGCTTCCATTAAGGTGAAGTACATGATTTCAGAAAAGGGTGAGATGAAGCTGAGGGGCTGAAATAACTCAGACAAGGAGAAAAGCATGTAATGCTCTGGAGAGGGTGATGTGGGGACTTGCAGACAGTGTTATTCAGTGAGAACACAATATTAACTGTTGGTTAACACTGTGGTCCAGCAGTATTGGCACATGGCTGGAGGTGGTGAGCCTACTTATCCCACCATAACTTCTGAGCAACTCAAGAGCAAGAAATGATCCAAGCTTTTCTGAATGACACTCTTTTCTTCAGTACATGACAGTCTCTCTGGATTTGGGGCATAATTCCCGTGTTGGGACACTTAGGTGTGGCCAGCACCACAGCCCTGGCAATGGAAATGCGACAGAGGAGGGCTGAGGGAGCTTGCGCCTAGCAAGGCTCATCAAGGCAAAAGGTTTATTATCATCAGGTGAAAATTATGAGAGCAAACTAGGAAAGTGAGGGAGAAGGAAAGGAGGAGTAGGACCATTTAAAACAGTACCAGCAAGAGTAGCTTGGTTATGCTCTATAATTTCACTCACAACTTATGCCACAGAAATACAGCAAAGGTACTCCCAGACTTGAGATGTCTCTCGAATCATTACAGCAGCATTTGGGTGATGCCATTCCCAGACCAGTATGTGTAGCTGATCCCAAGCTGACTCTGCCAGCTCTTTCCATCCAGCAAAACAGTTAGTTCACAGCCCCCAAAGCACTAACAGATAATAAGATGTCAACCAGCTTGGCAATATATGTTGCACAGATGGTGTTACAAGTATCTGGCAGAAAAATATCAGGATGAATTATCTATGGACTCCTTCTAAAAACTCAAAAACCACAAGCTTAAATTTCTTCCTAGAAATCCAGGGATGTAAACTACTTTCTCTGGGTGCTTGTAATGGGCACTCTTTCTCTGCTCAAGATATTTCATCTGACTATCATGCAACATGTTGGTATAGATACATACATTGGTGCTCATAGTTAGCTTTGATCATTAGCAGATTAGCAGGGGCTTGTGTCTCTGTTTCACAAGGAGTCCACCCAGCTCTTTTCTGTACTCACAAGCAGATATACACAGTATGAACAGTATGAACAGCAGTTTTCCTGCTCTTTGAGCAACAGGCCACAGGGCTTGTTCTTGAAAGATGATCCTGGCATGGCAGTTGCTCACAAACCTTCCTCTAGTACAGCTCCTCCCACAGTTATTACTTCTAGAAACATTTGGGCTCAGTCTTAATTCTGCTGCATGATAAAACATCCTTCTGCCTCAAAATAACTCCATGCAAGTGGCCAGAACGTAGGAATTTGAAGGAACCACAACATTCCTCAGCAAATACCATTGTGCCAGAGCCACCTCATAATCGTTAAGCCGTGCCCAAGCAGGAGACTGGGCAAGCTGGTGAAGAGGATCTTGCAGCTGATGGGCTATCTGCAAGTAGAGCTGCTAAACTCTGCCTGATTCAAAAGTACTTGTAACTTCTTAGAACAAATCAAGGACAGAGTAAGATGATAGAATATCTCATTCACTGTACTGCGCTCAGCAAAATCCTGACCATTTACAGTGTGAATTCTAGTCAGATGATACCATTAAGTCTCTTCTGTGCCTACGACTTACTTTCAAAATTAGTTCATATCAAAATACACTAATATTCTCCCTTTAATCCTCGTGCATTCTCCATTAATGGAAGCATTTCCTCTGATTGGATTCTATAAAATGTCTTCTGGAAAAGTCAGTTATTACAATTATTACAACTATTTAATAGTTAAATATATGATTATACACATTTTAATCTAGTTATTCAGTAATAACTGTATATAGAGTTAGCTATAATATAGTTAAATAGCTATTACATCTCATTCTAATGCATCAAGGAATATTACATTCTCACTCAGAACAACATTTGCTAGTGAAAACTAATTAAGAGAAGAGAGCTTCTCCTATCTTAGCTATGCTCAGAAACAGTGCAGGATGAGCAACTGGCTAAATAACACTTAATTATTAGGTTAATACATGAGAATGAACCATTTTGCAGATCTTCTGGTCTGCCTTGAAGAGGAAGCAAGGAGTCAAAGGTGTCTTGGCAATTCCAATAATCCAGTGATTCTAATAATCATGCTGAGATGCATTTCCCCTTGCAGAAGAGCATGGAAGAGATCTCTAGAACGCATCAAGTTCAGTCCCTGCATCAGAGCAGAATCTGTCCGTGTGTGACAGATGTTGTTCTAATCCGTTCTTACAGACCTCCAGTGAAGGAGATTTGCAACGTAGCCTGTCTAGTGCTTATCCCTTGGATAGTTTTTTATATATATAATTTAAATCTTCTTTTCTGCAAATTAGACTCCAGTTTTATATCCTTCCCACTGGGCATATTAAACATTTAATTGCTTGCTGTCCTCTTTTAAACAACTTATATGGGATAACAGTGTTTTTCTTCTGCACAACATACCATGTAGATTTACACTAGCTGAGCAGCAGGTCTATGACTTTAGAAGGGCAGTTCTACAAGGACCTGACACCACCAGGACTGGTGGTAGGAAAACAAGATCTATGCTTTTATGTTCAAGTGTTTCATGATCCTAACATGCTCTCACCTTTGACAGTGAAGATAAGTCACTCTATAACTGATGGTGATCACTGTGAACCAGCTGCTTGAGGACGGATGGCACCAGCTAACATCAGGGAGGTGAATATTGCATTCTCAGAAAATGCACAGGATCATTCTGCTCTCAATATTACCCCTACTAGCAGCCTCCAACGAAGGAAAGAGAAAGAGAATTAGTATGCTGTTTCCTCAGAAAATTGCATTGAGCAGCTAATTGTTCAAATGTTTCAGCATCTCACAATAGGATTTTTATTTCCAGGCAAGATGTTAACTGACAAGTTCCATGCTTCAAGAATAGTGTTGCTTGTTTCTTCTGGATGCTTGATGCATTACTTCCCAGTGAATGGATCTTCTGTAGGAAATTCTTCAGCTGTTCTGGTTTGGTATGGAAAGTGACTGCTCTAGAATATAAGACAATGAAGACAAAAAGAATGCCACTCAGTATCAGCTTGGAAATCAATACTCCTAGGAAATTTCTTCACAGAGAAAACAACTCAGCAGCAGCTGATATCTTCTTCTTAATGGCTTGGAGATTTATCTTGAACTCATTACCTGAAATAACTCAGGACTGGATGACCCAGATACATGACTGAAAGTTGTGTGACCCACTTTGCAGTCCATCATGCTGCATTGCTGCTGGCATGTTTTGGCACGTATGGGTGTAATGGTAACGTCTCTGGACCACATGACGAAGGGTAAGACAGGAAAAACTAGGGGAAGAGCAGGAATAAACACAAAATAGCATCAATATACATTCCTTTTGATATACTCACAATTCCAAAGAAAGAAACAGACCGTGCTCCTCTCTTCTGGTCTGGCACATCTCATCCGGAAGGTCAATGACTACACAGGGCATAAAATCTGAACCAAAGAGTAAAGGAAGAAGATTCAGAAGAAAACTAAAGGAGAGGTGTCCGAAGTGTTCTTCCATATGGAGAAGGGAATAGAATTCAAACTAGAATAACCTGAAACCTTGAAGAAGCAGAGAAGTGAGTTTAATACAGAGCATTATCAGAGATATCACCTTATTAGTGGTGCTGAGCTCTTGGTACTTATCCTACACAAAGTTTCCACAGCTCGCAAGTGAAGCCTCTCTCTAAATAGGTCCCTGTAAGGGTATGATCCATCAGACAAGGTGCAATGTGGCTCAGCATGACTCACAAGTGCTCAGCTCAGTCTGGGGCAATCCAGATAGAAGTGTTTCCAGAGGACCTGCTTAAGGGACCAAGAGGTAGTCTCTGCTTCTGGTATGCTGTCCCAGGACCAGAGCACCCTGCTAGGAACTCAGGGCCCTTGGTACGAGAACAATTTATCTGGGCATAGGCATGGAAGTGTACAGCTGCCCAACCCTGGCAGTGTCCTATGCATAGGAGTAGCAGCAGGGCACTGAGCACTGTAGTCCCCAAGGACAAATGAGACTTGGTCAAAGCAATTTTATTACTTGAGAGCTTGACCAAAAGCTCTGTTACCCTGGCAAAACAGAGGGAGGCATAGAGTAAAATGAGCATTCCCTCTTTCATAGTACTCCTTAAGGACATAATGACAAGAGACAACAGGTAAATCAAACAAAGATGAGGTAGGGGTGGGAAAGCAAGGCAACAGTATCACAAAGACACTATCAAGGAATGAGCTTTTCTAGGGATTGCTACCTGGGAGTGGTTCTGAGGCAATGATAATAGAGGGGAAAACATTGGGAATAATTTGGAAAGGATATAGTAGCAGTTTTATGGACTTTTAACAGCGGGCTTGTTGCTGCTTGCAGCATGGAAGGCATCAGGAAGCCATCTGGAGGAGGCTGCCTGGGGAAGCCTGTGATGGACTCACTGTCTAGGGAGCTGGTCCCCAGGCTGCACACAGCCACTGGCCATAGCTGACCTCCGGAGGGGATTTCTGTCCAACCACCCCAGCAGATTGTCTGCCCCAGGGATCAAGGAGAGAGCAGAAGATTCAGTATAACAGGTACATTTCTGAATATTGTAGGAAGAAAAAGAGAAAATAATGTTTGCTTAAGTGCAGACCTGAAATAACTAACCATATAGAATAAGAAACATTTGAAAAGGGGCAGCTGGTATAGTTTTCTCTGTGATTAAGATGTATCAGTAGGGGAATAGAAATTGCCCCTAAAATCACAGTGCATCTTTATGTACATTCAATGCCTTTACACATGGTATGTTGCTGCTCTCATCACGGTAAGGTTTATAAAGAACTCCTGGATACTCAGATCAAAGAAAAGCACTGAAGAAGTAATTTGGGAGCCAAAAAAAAGGGGATTTGAGGCAGTTCATTGCCTAGAATAAAGTTTGTGGAGAGAACCAAATAATAAAGCAAGGGAAAAGGCAGTGGTAAAGGATACTTAAAAAAAAAAAAAAAAAAAAAAAAAAAAAAAACCAAGAAGGGAAATGTACTTGAAGAAAGTCAAGTTAAAAGACCAGGCCTTTTGTTAAATGAGTTGATACAGAGCTGAAGGCCACATCAGGAAAGAGGAGAAGCAGAGGGAAGGGTAATCAATGAGACAGGTTCTCAGCATGATAAAATAAGTCATGGAGAGTGAGTATGGGGGAGGAAGAGAACCAGAAAGGAAGGCAGAGAGGTACAAAAGCCAAGTGGGATCAGGCAGGGTGAGCATCACAGCAGCAGGACGGAGAGCCAGAGGGAGGCTCAGAAATGAACCGATAAAAAACTGGGAGAAGAACGTGGCTAGGGGGAGAGGAAATGTTAGTTTTCAGTGATGCCATTCATCATTCAGCTTCTCTCCTTCGTGTGGACCTGCCAAAGGAGGCTCTCACGGGAAATTATGCTCTGCGTTTTGTGCATTTGTTGCTCAATTTGGGATATTTCTTCACAAGCAACAACTCGGTTAAATGTTCCTTGCCATTAGTCTCTGTGTGGCTGCTGCCAAGAAGCTCCACAACATGAGATGGAGCGTTAAGAACCATGGAGCTGCCATGCAGGCTGGGTCACCACGTGGTGTTGTTACTGAGTGGAGAAAGTGCAGTCAGTGTGGGAGCCGCTGAAAATTATTCATATTTTAGTGGTGTGACTATGCTACTTTCTCTGGTATTAAATGCTCTGTCATATATCAGATTTACAGAGGACTATGAACAATAGGCTGTGCCTCAATCCTGAGCTGACACGTGGGTGCGCACGCGCACACACACACAAAAAGGGAAATGCATAACTTTTGTCTTGATAACTGTGTTAATTCCCTTCCTGATCTCACCAAAAGCACCATTTTCTGCTCTCAGGCCTCCAACCTCCACACATCTGCTGCCATGGAGCCCCATGCCTCTGCCCTTCTTTGGTTTCCTGTGGGCAGCTAGGATTACCTCTTGGCCCTGAGCCCTGTTCTTCAGCCCTCCAGGAACAGAGTGGTGTCCATACCCAAACAGCCTTTCTAAAGTAAAGTCTGTTTTGCTTAGAACAAAGGCAAGTGAGAGAAAATGGACCTACAGCAGAAGAGCTTTGTAGGTGAACTCCTGTCTGCTCCCCACCCAGAGCTAAAGCGCTGGCTGCTTCTCCTGCTGCCTTGGCAGAGTCTCTCCTGGTGACACCCTGTGCCCACTGGCAGCTCCTGACCCCTGACTGCTCTCCCTTGAGAGCAACTTCTTACCTGCTTGCTGACATTTAGATAAAATGGCATAAAAAATGGCAAAATTGGAGCCTAACTAACAGAACATAGGATTCTCAAAGAGGTATCAGCTTTTCAGTGTTTCCTGTGATATTCTTAGGGAAAAAGCCACTGTCCAGCCTGGCAGCTTTCTTCTTCTCACAATCCCACTTAATTAGAGCAATGCTGGTGCTTCGGCAAGCATTCTCCTGGCCTTCAGAAGTCAAACAGATTAGCTTCATTTCAAGGGTGCATTTACATTGCAGAGACCACAGTGCAGAGATCCCCAAACCAGCACTGAGCTCATCTGGCAAGTCCACACAGCCTAGCAAAGCCCCACGCAGCTATGCCAAGCAGGCCTGAGAGGCAGCATAATCATGTTCATCTAGCACGTAGGACTATATTGCCTCTGGTTCAGTGCTGGCTTGCAGGGAGTCACTGCACTGTTTTCCAGCTCTTCCAGCTGTGGGAGTAAATTGTGCAGCAGCACTGGCTTAGATACCTCTGTGCACACCCTAAAATGCTGATCATATACCTAGATTATTGCACTGCAGCTCTACTCCATCAAAGCCTCTGTCTTTTAATCAGTAAAAAAAAGATGTCCTTTAGTATGATCCATTTTTTCCTGGCTTCGTCTTGATGCACTTTTGATACTGATTTTTAAGTCTATCCTTAATAAAGTCATATTACACAAACTATCAGCTGTTTGTACTAATGCTGGCCCCTTCTTAGGTAGAATCTTTTCTGTTTTATTATACTTAACTGAATGGACAGTGAAAAAAATCTCTCCTATACTTAACTGAACGGACAATGAAAAAAAAATCTTTCCTTCTCTTCAACAGAACTTTACTAACATAGAATTATTATTTGGTATTAGATATGGTATGATTAATAGTTTTGGAATCATCCTATATTAGTTAAACAAAAATTAAGATACATTTCTTTTTTTCACAACCTAGCGGGGTAAGGAACAGCCAGCATGAGAAAAATTGCCATCTTGCAAAGTTTTTGTAGCACTGACTCTATGTTCTTGAAAAGCAGCCAGCACTCCATCCCATCCACTTGTAAATGCTCTGCTGTTATTCTCTTAATAATTCCAGGTT
The DNA here is from genome assembly GCF_003342845.1 of Nothoprocta perdicaria. Taxonomy (NCBI): domain Eukaryota; kingdom Metazoa; phylum Chordata; class Aves; order Tinamiformes; family Tinamidae; genus Nothoprocta; species Nothoprocta perdicaria. Next base: position 9,655,784 of record NW_020455204.1, on the reverse strand, counting down.
GATGGATGAGTGTAAGGTTAGGCAGCTCTGTTTGATAGCCTAGGGGAGAGGGAGGGAGGAAGGAAGGGAGGGAGGGCAAGAAACAAGTATCAGCAAATAGATTGTGCAATGGACAAATAAAAAGAATTACACAATACACTATTTTTTAAATAAGCCTTCTGGAATGTTGTCATTGCCACCAACTGATGTTGCTTAGAAGAATTCCCCAGCTAACACTGACACAATCCGACTAATAATTTAGACAAATAGGTCCAAACCATTGTCTCCTGCTAGTGCTTAAAGGAGTGTCAACAATACAGGACAATATTTTCAACAAGTTGCATTTTCTACAGGAATTTGCTTCTTTTATGTCTCCTCTGAGCTTGAGGAGCATCTTAGGAGAAATGGGAAAAATGCCCCATTTCAAGCATGAAGTGGAGGGGAGACTTGAGATTTTTCCACTCCTTAAAGTCACCATTGTTAGTGCTTAGTAGAAAGCTTTTGTTACTTGTTTAATTCAGCAATTTTCTAACTCCTGGGAGACACAGAGCAAATCCTCCTCAAGGTTTCACAACAGGTAAGAAAACCAGTTAGTATCGTCAATGCACTTAGATTTGGCAGAAATGGGGACTGCTTCTCTGTTATGAAGCAGCTTCTCTGCTTCTCTGTTGTGAATTCTTGTAGTACATACCACTAGATTTTCTTCTACTTGAGGAAGAAAACATAAAAGCCCTCTCTTATCCTTGTCATCCTTAATCCATTTTGCTTCCATTCTCTCTTTACAGTTTAAATATCTGCCTCACCCCATGATCACCAGAACAAAACATACAAATAACGAGGCCATCTCTAGTATGAATTAATTCTTTTAACTGAGTTGAGAATTTTGATTGGAAAGGTATGGAAGGATTATGGGAATCATAATGATTTCAGGTCTATTATATGGATGCAAAAGAGCAGAAGTTAAGGGCAAAATATATGGTCATGCATAGTATAGCTGATACATCACTGAGTTCATCAAGCAAGCCTCCAGTGAGGTGAGCAGCTTCCTCTCCTTTTGATGTTTGGGCTGGGCTCAACGTTACACATAATTAATGCTCATTTTTCAAAACCATCAAGCATAGTATTCATGCCTTGACGAAGGAAAGGCACATAGCACATGCAGTGGGTACTCAAGCACACTCTCATTAAAAACAACATTAGAATGCCTGTTGACCTGCTGTGATCAGCAGGCTCTGGTCTGGTACAAGCACAGTTGTCTGGAGCTGACCTGAAGCAAAAAGAAAGTTTCTGATAAGTGTGGGAATTGCCTCTGTGTAGTACAAGCTTGGTATTGGCTAAGTCAGCCTGTAACTTAGTAGTAGCTTTGAATTTGTGGTTGACAGTAATTGTCTGCAGTAGCTTCTGCAAGCAGTTGTGTTCAGACTCTCCTCCTGGTGTAAAGACTCCTTCTGATGTACACTGTGATGGGGCCCATGGAAGTGATCTTCCTGATCCTAAATTTCACGGTACCAAATCCCAGATATTGACAAACATTGGAACAGAATACAGGCTACTATGGACAAATCTAACCTGTCCTCTGTTTGCTGCTTGACTGTCCATGGCATATGAAGTCTAAATTGGCCTCTTGATCTTTGACACTCTCCATGGTCACTACAAAAACCCACAGAGAGTTGCAGAGTGTGTGCAGACTATGCTCAGCCTCAGTGCCTTCAGCTCTCAGCCCTCTGAGATACACAGAGATGAAGGCCGTCACAAACCAGAGAACTTTCTGCTCCAATTGAATTTGACCTTGTCTTTCTTACAATAACATTCATAGCCATGTTGACTGATACCCCATTGAAACAGATAGCTGCAGAAGGTCCATCTCCGAGGTCACTTTCATGACTGCACTAAAGCATGGTCTCCGTAACAGTGACTGCAGAACTATGCTGAATAAATTACAATATCCATTTGTGCAGCAGCAAGATGGGGATGCATGGCAAAGAGCAAACAGTCATAATGGCCCAATGAATATGCCAATATCCTTTACATCAATAAAGTTCTGAAACAGAAATGTGCTGTGCTGCTCCTGCTTGAGGCTTCCAGCTAGCAAGCTATCACCGCTGTTCACCATCTTCAGCAGTCCAGCATAGAAGCCAATTTTGTCAGCAGAAACTGTAGAATTTAGCCCCACTTTCCTCCTGCTGAAGCAGTTCTAACATTAACAGAACAGAAAAAAAATATATGTTTTAATGTATAAGTCATGCCAAAACAGCAACTATTTTTAATTTACTTTTTTTTTTCATCTATGCAGTTAGGGAGTAGAGGGCAAGGGTTGTTCCTCACATCTGCTTAATGGGACGTGAAAGCAGAAAGGATCAGAACAAATGCTGTGAGGGTACTTGTATAAGCGCCCTAACATGAATACGAGTGCACTCTGCAAAGTAGCCAATTAAAGCCTCTATGAAGTTGAGTCTAGAAGGCAGAGGTTCCTGAGTCCAATATACTTAATTCATTCCTCATTATCATAACTTTGAATATTAGAGCACCAAGTAATCCAGTAATTACAGTTTTCCTTTTACAGTCTACTGAATTTCCTTGAAGCAGTTGACATTAACATGCTCCTGAGGTACTTTCAACAGAAAACCAACTCCAACATACTTTTATTTGCAAATGAATTTATTCATATAAACAGATTAAGGCTAATTTCTGAAAACATTGTGTTAATTGAAATTGTTATGCTCCTCAAAGAGGCTTGACTGCATTGGTGTTAAACATATACCATCCCATGTAGGCAATAATAATACCGTCTCTTTCTTTCTAGGGAAGCCTGTTTGACTTGCCAAAACATATGTCCTCAAATACATCACAGGCGTGGATGATTCAAGAGAGACCACAGAACTAGTAGTCTTAAAGTCTTAAATTCAGGTAACTACCATAAGTAGCCATGAAAAAAGAAATGATTTTTATGCTATACTTGTTGCCAAGTTGTTCTTACAATACATTAGTAACTATAAAAGTAGGTAATTGATTATTACAGTGCCAAGTTAGCAACACAAAAAGGACTGCAGTGGCTAGAGATTGTCCTGACATTTGTAGATCAGACCACAAATTTCAGAACTATCACACTCTAGACCTGATGCAGATCAAGATTTCTACTACAGACAGATGAGGCATGTTAAAAATACAAATTTTGGAACAGAGTTATTTCATTGAAATCAAGCAACTATCAGACCTTAAGGAATGCAGGAAACTGGAAAAGCCAACAAAGGTGTAAGAATTTCTGAGTGCCAATCGACAGCCTTTCACCTGGGCCAAATAGATTGGGAACAGGCAAGCTGTTTGATCTGCCAACATCTATTGAGTCATGGCTATCAGTAACTCATTGCTGAGCCTTTCTTAACAACTGCACCCTTGTCTGTATATGAAAACCCAGCTGTTAGCTGTTAGCTGGGTATTCATACGCATGGACCTAAACAAATCCAAACGACCAGCCTGTGTCATACATGCATTTATCTTGCATTTGTCTGTGTATGCATGTATGTGCATGCCTCCTCTTTCATCCTCTCCTGTTCTCATTGCTCTCTCCCACTCTGTTTCATTTATATCCCACTTAACAAATCTCCAAAACTTCTGATGGACATAAAACAAAATGACAAAACTGTGAGAATAACTTGAGAGTTTTAAGCTCTTGGTGTTTTTGCTGCTTGTACACCACTTTCTTCCAGATTTCTTTGACAGTCATAGCTAGACTGAGACAAGTATGATTGTATACTATATGAGTATATAGTGACTTTGTTGATCTTGATAAAAACATTTAAGAATATTGAAATATAAGTAATAAAAGCTACATGCCAATTATGGCCTCTGCAGCCAAGATCTAAAATCAAAATTATAACTCCTGTGGGAGTATGCCAAAACTGAAGAAAAGCTCCAAATACACTATTCTGTAATCAGGTCAGCTTACCTCATAGCACTTGCTGTAATAGCATAAATCACATTATGTTCCCTTGGCATTTCTGTAGTTGCCAACTTCTTATATTCAAGTACTGTAAAAAAATCCTTGCAAACAACTAGCACAAATTCATAGCTGCAGGTAAAAATGGCTTGCACCATAGGACAAGTTTGCTTTACTGAGGACCCCTCTGCACTGGTGCTGAGGAAACCACCCTACCTGTGCCCTGACCAAGTGTAAGGTCAAGCCTTGGGGCGCCAGCTCTTTCAGTGACCTGTTTCTCCTTTGAAACCCATGTGCAGTCAGAAAAGACACCACTAATCACACTGGCAGAAGGAGAATTTACCAAATCAGCATTGAAGCAGTCCTCAGGACAGTGGTGAGATTTGGGTTTAGGAACGAAATTGCTGATGACAAAGATATATTGGAAGCATCTATCAAAACCGACATAGAGGAGAACCACATGCTGTTGGCCAAAGAGCATGGCCAAAACATTTGATGGTTAGAATAATACTCTGAAAAACAAATCAGTTCTTCCTATCCCATGTTTTCCTTTCTTTTCCATATTTTTTATACATCAATATATTTATGGAAAGAAATGGATTTATATGGATTTATATTTCAGAAATATGGATTTATATTTCAGAAATAGTCTAATTTCTCTGAAGTAACAGAAAACACAAAAGTGTTTATTCCTTTAAATGATGCTGATACATATCCTTGGATGTTCAGTACCTCTGAAAGTAAAGTCACATACACAATATAGGAAAGTTTGGCCTTTTTTTTTTTTTAAGAATCTGGATTATAGTATTTAAAAAGAGAATATTACCAGATGCTTATTTGCCCTTACTTTCCATATAATGCATGTGGGTATGGTATTTTCTCTAGATGCATGTGTCCACTTTTAAGCTAATCTGAAACGAATGTATTCAGAGGCATACAATGCAGAAGCATGTTGTTGACCTCTTTGGAAGGATTTATGAAGGAGTCGTGTCCCAGCCCATGAAGGTACTTAGGTGCCTAATGACCTTTAAATTGGTAAGAATTAAGTGTTTAAATATCTTCCTATGGCCAAGATCTACTTCGCACAGCCACCCCATGGCAAAAGGGTTTAACCCTGTGAGAAACAGAAGTCATGGCCAGTGCCCCAAACAGTAACTCCCAGGTATGGAAGGGTGGTGACCTTGCTCAGTGCTGCAGTGAGGTAGGAGGTGGATCTGCCTACGATGAACAGGCGCTTAGCACCAGCTTGGGTGCTCAAAGCAAACTCAAACTCAGCCATAGCTCTCAGCCTGTACATACATAGGCTGTGCTCCATAGGATGTGCAGAAGAGAAAACCCTCACCAGCATGTGCCCAAAGGAGCCCTGCCATTCCCGTGCATGCAAGAACTGCTGCAGAATCCACCCCAATGAAGCACAGAGACACTCTTCCTCCCTTGCCACATAGCACCAGGTCCTACTTTTACTTGAAGCTTCCCACATGCTTGTACTTAACGGTACTTCGCAAATGTTCAGAGACAAAGATGTACGTGAATTATTCACAGGTATCTGGAAAATCAGTTCTGAAAGCTGTAAAATGTGTGATGACAGGCTGATCATCACACCCTCACTTGTTTGTTTGCCAGAAACAAACTTGAAGAATCAGCAAAAGTTTTATATTAATTTCTGGTTAAACCTGCCTCGGGTAGGAATCAGTTCTTCCTGAAATTTTGTCTGTGAGCAGTCAGATCTCCATGCAGCACTTTTGCCACTTGCCTGAGTTACAGATGGGCACATACCAGCAAGAGGGATAACACTTGAATATTGCCTGTGACACAGGTAGAAAGCTGTCCTGTGGCATCAATATGTGCATCAGCTTGAGTGCATTTCTCATCCGAGACCTCATTCTGCTCTTGAGTTTTAACAAGTTTGTGATGGGGCATGTCCAGGCTTCCAATGTATTAGTAATAACGTTAATGATATTATATGCTATGCCTGAATTATGGTCTGGTGCTTAGAAAATAAACAACTTGGCTTTCCCTCAGTGTTTATCTTCAGTAAACACCTCAGCTTTGTCTCAACAATTATCTCTACACAGCAGACCATTATCCAGTAGCAATATATAATTCCACTTACATTGCCATTTTAAACATATCTCCTTGTGCAGAGAGAAAGCAGTTGTGTGTGGGAAATGCCAGGGTCTCATGTGTTTTTGGAATTAAAACAGAAATTAAATCATTCAGTTTATTCTTTATCCTCTCAGTTTTTGTTTTCCTGTTTCTTGTTTTGCACAAAAATACAAGCTCTCTCTGGCAAATGGAGAAATTTGGAAGGCGCCTGGGAAAGCAGATTCTGTGGCAATCCTGTTCCAGAGGCTATTGCAAGTGATAGTAACTAACAGGTCCAGCATATCAACTGAATCTGCTTCAGATTAACAATAGGAATTTAGGAAGGTAGGTGTTGGACATTTTTATATTTTCTAAGGAGGAGGTACAAGAAGCTCCTGGTGATAACTGTTAAATATTAACATTGTGTTGACACATGAATCTTCACACAAGTCAGCAAGACACCTAGAGGTATTTATAGAGTGTTAAAAGAAAAAAATGGTCTTCCTAATTCCAGCACTGTGAGAGCAGCCACTGCCATGAATACAGTGTTGTGCGCAAATGGCCAGGAGAGCAGGTAACATCTGGAAAGTAACAATTTTTCGTTATGCATTTTTTTTTGTCCTTTGCATCCTGTACTGAGCCAACTATGCAGTTAGCATTTAGCAAATACACAGTAGGACAACTTAATTGGGACAGGTGCATCAGAGCAAATCTAGAGGAACTCTATTAAAGTTCACTGAAAGAAATGAGATCAGAACCTGGGTCATTGTGTTTATGGCCAGATAAACTTTGCCAAAGATCTCAAGTAGCAGGGCATCTATAAGGAAAAATGTTGCAGTGATGGGAAGCACTAAAGAGGAAAGAACAGTGGCAAGATGAAAACAGCATACAGTCTGCAGCCAAACTCTTTCAAGGCTAAATCCAGTAGAGGACATGTGTCTAGCACAAAAAGGGGAGGCTTTGGCTGTTTGAGACACTTGAAATTGAAGCTGCTGCTGCTCAAACTCAGGTAGTACCTCGCTGTCAGATCTCAGCAGTCCCTGTATTTCTTCAAAGCCCATACTTGCTGTCACCTCAGATGCCCGGAGCTGTTTGTGCCTACTTCCCACCTAGGACTGTGCTGAATTCACAGACCAGGCATTTCTGTATTAAGGTCTCCTGAAGGGCTCAACCTAGTGGATGCATTCTGAATACACCTCAGGACTGAGTTTCATGCAAAGCACTGCAGACAGAGGCCTTTGCCTCATGAGGGTGCCCAGTGTTTTCTGAAATAGCCAGTGGTCCTCTTTCCTCAGACTTCAGGACCTAGTACTTGTGGAGCACATCACACTATGATGGCCCACATAGGCAGCCAACATACCCGCCAAGGCAAGCAGCCATCTGTACCCTCATCCTTCAGCAACCACTGAACAACTTTCCTGCACTGCTCCTGTGAGGATTTGGGGAAATGGTGTGGTTTGGGTCAGGGCAGGATGAGGAAGTTTCATGTGGCTCCTTGGAAAGGCTCACTACAGGAATGGTCCTACTGCCCTTCTCCGCCTCCTTCAGGAAGACTAAGCCAGATGGGCTAAAGTTAGTCTATAAGCCATTGGTATGGCTGAGCAGTTCTGGTCAATTTTGCATTAGCTTAATAACTAGAAGAGGTGACCTAGATGTTCTCCTCCATAGCTCTGCTATCTGTACTAGGTAACCAAACTTAACAGTAAGTCTAAAAAGTGTGATTCAGCCTTAAGGTTCTGGTGGGACTGGAGGGCCTTGCTCCCGTTCTTCCCATGTATTTTATCCAATGTGAAGTGCATGGATAGCTCTGAGAGGAATTCTTGTGTGTATAAGCCTGGGAGCTCTGTATACAACAGAAATAGTCTGTAACTAGTTTCGGTTTAAAAATGTCCTCGTCTCATATCTATGATTTAGAAAGAATGTTAACAGATTAAGAGGTTTCAGAGAAGAGTCCAGTGAATGACCGAGGACTGGAAAACACGCTTCACATCAAGAGATTCTCAGAGCTGAAATTCTTCACCAGAGCAAAGGGAGGGGCTCATGCAACTGCAATTTTAAAAGACCTGTATTTGGAGCAAAACTATGGAAATGGGCTCTTGCATACATCTGTCTAGACAATCTGCTTCAGAAATAAGGCATGTGGTTTCAGCAGAGAGGTAAAATTAGCTGATGGAACAATTTATACAGAGGGAAGGGTAGATTCTTCATTACCAGGAATAGTTTAATTATGCTTGGCTGTTTTACTCCAAGAAATAGCGCAGTTCAAACAGGAATGAATGTAAGGATGCCCTTTGGTCTGCATTACACAGCCAGGGGATCACAGCGGTTCTTTCTGGCCCTGAATCAATGGAAAGTGGGTCAGTCTGCTCTCTGCTCCCCCTGCTCTCTCCAATCCTCAGCAACAGGGCTGCGAGCACTGGGAGGGAAGCCAAGCATCTCCAGGGTTGCCTTCCTCCACCCCGGCATGGAGAACCAGGAACTGCAGGAGAGGGAAAGGGAGAGGGAAGTGAGCAACAGGTCTGAGGTGCAAGAACTGAGCTTGGAGATTCAGGAATTAAGAGCATTTTTCCGGGGCTTGTGTAACTAACTGTTGAGCAAGAAAAGAGAGCAGATGTGGGCTGGTAGGATCTAAAATAAATTAATTAGAAATTAAGAGTCCAATAATGAGCTGGAAATATTCTGCTCTCAGGAGAACTCTTACAGAAGCGGGTATTTCTCTGCCCACCTGAAAGAACTGGCCACGCTTATTCTCTTTCTCTTGCACACAAATGAATAAATAAATAAACAAAATAAAAGCACACACCACAACAGCAAGCCCCCAGCCTTTTCCTAAACGCCTCAGGATGTTATGGTCATTCCTAGGATTAGGGGAGTGCTGGGTTTGCTTCACTTCCAGGGCTAACAGTCTCTTACAGGATCCACGCCTTACACATCAGGCAGAGGTCCCGTCGCCCTCCCCCCTCTGAGCTGTTATCTCTTGTCTCTGTGAATGTGGAGGATGCCACAGTAACCTCTCTTGGCAAGCTACGCTTGTGTCAAATTGCAGGCTCATCTTTTTTCCCAAGCTACACTTTGTGTGATGCCTGCCAGGAGGTGTAAAATAGAAATCAGCTGGGGAAAAAAAAAAAAAAAGTGCTAATTGCCTGCAAGTTAAGGTCAGAACATCACCTTAAAATTCAGGGAAAAATCCTCTACCTATTTTTACAGTGTTAACACAGCTTTAGCATAAGAGTTCAACCAACAAAATTTGCCAAAGAGCCAGTCTAGATTATTCATGAAATATTTAATTCCTGAATGCTTTATCTTCTGTTTCTTTAAAGAATAGCACTTAGAGTCACTGCAAATGCATTAACCTCCCTTGACAGCAATCTCATAAATCCCAGCACAAAAATAAGATACAATCCTATGATCCTTATACAAGCTTTGAAAGCTCAGACTGGTATTTACTTCTCCGACTTGTTTATCCTTGTTCATAAGATGTTTTTCAGCACTCTGAATTTGCAGCCCAGGCTTTCTTAGAGTCTTCTCTCCTCACCCCTACCCTGAGCTGAGGGAAGTTCTGTCTTCTAGACCCTGTTCTAGTCACCAAGAGTGGGGCAATGTGCAGTATGGATAGGCAGATATGGAACCCAGCCCATGCATCCTATCTGAATAAGGAAGTGCTTTCTAAGAGGAAGGATAATAAAGCACTGGAACAGGTTTCCTGGAGCAAGATCTTTGGGAACTGGTTAGGCAAGCATCCACCAGGAGTGACATAGGTACATTCCATTTTGCCTTGCAACCCTCTTTTTCTAGATTTAGGTTCACATTCTGTTCTTCCTAAAGAACTTTTTAGAACTTTCTTCTGTTCCCTGCATCCTGGAAGGATAAAAAACCACTGTTTTGCAACCTGCACTAAGTGGTTTGCAGGTCACATTAATCATCTCAGAAGCGCATTTGGCTCTTACCAACTATTGTCCAGCTATTAGACTCATTGGTATTGACTGACATTTGAATCACAAATCCCCAGCTGAGCAACAGCTTCCAGTTTTTTATAACTCACATTATTTTTAGAATATTACACAGTCCTCATGGTTGATCTGCCTGAAGTGACTTTGCTGCAAGCCCTGAGGGAGGGGAGAGGAAAGGGCTCACGGAGACATAACTTTCCATGGGCGATAAGCTCGCGTCTGTTTGGAACTGCAAAATGGGAGCTTGTTGTGAAATCCTCCAAGCGCACACCTTCCAAACAAGCACGGCACCTAAAGCACATAAAGAAATAATTGAGCGGCTCTGGCGGGAGGCCAAGAGGACGTGGCTAATGTTTCACCTAGTCTCACCCCCTCGCTCGCTCCGCCGGCGTGACGCGAGCTCCAGCGCTGCTGCCGGCAGCTGCCTCCTGACTGTGCGCACTGTCTGCCCCACTGGCAGCGGGACAAGGCAAACAAGGGGGCTGGACGCACAGCACGGGCAGAGCTGCGGAGCTGCACGGCGAGGGGGACGGGGCGCGCTCCCCACACCGCGGGGCCCGGTGCCAGTCGCCCTGCAGCGCCTGCCTGAGCTGGGCTCGGAGGGCAGGCGTGCAGGGCGCAGAGCCGCCGCGCAGCCTCTGCAGCTCAGCTGCAGCTCAGGAAGGGCCCTGCTGCAGAAAGGCCTCCTGCTCTCAGATACAGTCGCTCTTGCAACGGAGCCGGGTGTTCTTTTCCCACCTGGAAAAGAAACTTGTTAGGCTGTCCCTTTCCTTGGAATAAACCAACGTGGAGTTGCCACCCACCAGTCTCCTGCCCGTTACATGAACACAGCAGTTTACTTCATGCTCCCAAATAGCATGCCTCTAAACACAAAATATTTCATGTCTCAATAATTTATATTTAAAGTGGCATGCCTCTAAACACAAAATATTTCATGTCTCCACAATCTATATTCAAAGTAATGCCCCAAACGCAGCCCTTCCTAATAGCCCTGCTCTGGGATTCCTGCCTTTTTTGAGTTAACTCAGAGCTGTGTGCTCGCTTCGTGCTAGTGGGACCACGAATACAGGCTTCTCAGGGTATGAAAAAGTGCATAATCACACCTGAGTCCTGTTGTTAGCACTTCCTGGACAGGTTAAATTCAGAGCAAAGCTGACAAACCTGAAGTGCTTACAGCAACAGAGCTGCTCTGTATGCAGGAATTTGGACTTACTGGAGGCAAACGGTGTTAATTATTGATTGGTCCTATTCACTCCAGATCAAGTTAAGTTCTTAGGGCTGACCTTTTACCTAGCCTTAAAATATCAACAGTGGTTTAATGGGGTGGGTAGCAGAGCCACAAAGCTTTTCAGTTGCTTTAGAAAGGGCTCTTCATGCTACCATCAGCATAAGTGACAGAAGTATTCCAAATGCTAAATGAACAACAATAACAAAAAAAAAAAAGTCATAATTTTTGACAAGGTTCTCACCAGAAAACTGGAGTTTAAGTCATAGATCACTAGGGGTGTGGTGTCATGACATAAGTGGTAGCATAGCAGTTACTGAATGGCAGTGAAATGCAAATAAGGATCAAAGACCAGTAGGGAACTGAAAGCAAATGTGATTCTTCATGGTCAAATCATATGAACCCATTGGGAAGAAAATAACTAAAAATGAGCACACAATTTGGCCAAAACTGGATATAAAATTAAAATCAACTGAGTTTCTGAAGGTTTGGTTTGTGTGTTTATTTGTTTACTAGATTTATTTTTGATCCAGCTGTTTTTTATTTGGGTTAGTTTCCTTTTGAGGCCACAGTGATGAAACACTACAAGAAAGGAAGTTCTTGTGGTTTCTCAAGGCCATCCAGACGCAGAGTAATGGAAAACCAGCAACAGGCAGGAAGGGCTGGAAGTCATGTGCGAAAGCCTTTCAGTGCAAGTCCTGCCTCAATCTGCAGACTAAAGGTATAGTGTGAAATACAGATTCTTTATTGGAGTTGTGTAGCTGTATATGTATCTAGAGTAGGCATTGGGAGATGTAGCCTTCCAGAGAGTACCGAAACCAGACTGCCTTTGGAAGCATAATGCTCCAGCCACCCCCTTCCAGCCACCCACCTTGTGCTCCTGCCAGGATCTGCAGCCTTTGTGCTCCACTAGCCCTAGGATACATGCTGTGTTCAGCCAGTAAACACTGGAGATGGATCCTAGTGCTCCCCTCTCTGCTTGTGCACCCGTGTCAGGTCAGGCAATTTCTGGCCTTAGCATAGTTGAGAGAGTTTGCATTAGCATTGCACAAGCACGAGCCAAGCTGCCAAACACTACAGAAGATCAGCTTCCTTCTTTTTTTTTTTTTTTTTTCCCTCCTTTCTTTTTACTGCCTCCCAATAAAAACTCAAGAGCCCCAGGGCAAACCGTAAGGCATTGCTCTAGATGTGCCTTACTTTAGATCACTGTCTTTGTATGTTAAAAGGTGCCTCCTGCAGCAAAAATATGCATGTATGAGTCTAGCTAGCTAACTAGCTAGAAAGTTTTAGGTTTGCTTTACGAGCCAGCCAAAAACCTTCTCGTCCAACCATTGTGCACAAGGACACAGAAAGCAGCATTAACTCCCAGCATTAACTCCAAGCATGGGACTGGTCAGGTCCACTCAGATCCACGCCACACACCACACTCCTGCCTCTCATCAGCAGCAGTCAAGGAGAAAAATATGCAAGAATTCACAGCTACAAAGAAGTGAACATAAGGACAGGTAAGGCCTAGCTTCTGTTACACTGAGCTCGGCTGATACCCCAAGAAAAAAGTTTCTTCTTTTTTTTCTCTCTGTTTTTCATACATACATAGCTACAATCATTCAGCTGTGTGAATGTTTTGTGATCTGTAATTCATATCTTTTCACAACCTCCTGTGAGCAGAGGAGGGAAAAGCTCTTGCCTTCACTTCACAGGACACAATTTGGCCAAGGCCCTGAATCTCTGACAGAGCTGTCAGTTGAATGAAATTGTCTCAGCCTATAGAACCATTGTTTAGTAGAAGTTTAACCATCTCCTTTCTAGTGTTTATTATTCATTAAGTAGCTACAGACCAGATCTTCAGCTGGCTTATCTTCTTTACTTTGAGGGGATTTTAGTCTTTTTGCCCCTTCTCTGGGTTTAACCCTATAAATGTTGAAAGAATTGGCTTCTGGAGATGTGCCAAGAGGCATCTGAGGATCTTCCTGTCCTTAGAAGTTTGCCAGTAAGCTGGAGAGGACCACTGGGAATGTGTCCACAAGAATATGGGTGTATGTGGAGTGATGGGCTGGCTGCTCCTCATTCCCACATGCTGGGTCTGCACCCATGGGATACCCACAGCTCCCTGGGACCTTATGGGGAGTAGCTCATGTTCCTTCTTTTTCGCAGTCCCAGAAGACATTTATTTTCTATGCCATAGGTAGGGAGCTGAGAATTCCAGATGTGACTAAAGTTATGTGATAAGTCAGCAGTTCATGTTAAATATCAGGAGAGGAAATCTGGGGGGGAACAAAAAGGAAAAAAAAAATTTGAGGGTCAGATATGATATTTTGTTTCATTTGAAAATGCTGCTTTAAAGAAAAAAGCAAATTTAAGCTTCAAAGTCCCCATTTAAAAAGTCCCAAAGATGTCTTTTTTAAAATTAGCAGTTATTCCATTGTTTTTAAAAAGATTTTTTTTTCTGAGTCAGCACAATCTTCACAATATTTTCAGTCAAATCAAGACTGCATTTTCTTTTTACTACAGAAGTTATTAATACGGAAAATAATTGTTTTTATTGGACTCACAGATGAAAAATCCTTTATTTCTCTGAATATGCCTTGGCTTTGTACTTCTTAATTAATCTTTCTTTAAAATGACTGAAAGATTCAATTTTCTCTCCTGTTCCTCTGTGTCCTGAATTGCTTTTCTCCTTGCAAATAGAAGTCATAAATGTCTATGAGTGATTGACAACTACTTCTCAAAGATGCAACAATGAAAACAAAGGCAATTTTTAATCAATGTAATGAAATATATCTTGCCTTTTAATCAGTTAATTGTTTCTTATAGTGATTGTTTAACACAAACACTCAGCAAACTTTTTTGAGGGAAACAAATCCTTAAGAATTAACACCCTGTTCCATCTGCTGTGGGTGGAAAAAACTCAAGAATATAATTTCTGAGACCACCCAAAAAGTCATAGGGAAAAAGAAAGACTAGACTTAACCACCTTCTTGTTACTTTGCATTGTGATTTTTGCTCCTAAAGCATAGCACCTGGACATCTGAATAATTTTCTGTGCTCTCCTGGAAAAAAAAAAGCATTATAGAACAATATATTTTCAGCTTCCTAAGAAAAAATTAAGTCTTTTTTTTTTTTTTTTTCCTATTCTGTGTATTTCAGTGGTACTCCAGAAGTGTTAGGAATGCATCATTTTTATTTACAATTTAGAGTTTATTTACTCAATCTTTTTCTTTTTTTTTTTTTTTTTTTGCACAAATGTGTATTTTTTCAACTCTTTCTAAATCATGGTATTAGAAATGTTCTGCATAGGATAATAATGAACTGGCTAAGAGACATATTTAATAATCTTCAAAAGAATCGTCTTTTTTTCCTAGCTGCTGGACCCAAGTCACAATGGGCATTTTGCTCTATTAAAGAATTTCCTGCTTTTATCAAGTGAAACTCCAGCTACATTTTTCAGCAGAAAAGATAAACAAGAATTAAAAAGGAAGGCCCCATGGAAAGGAACCTCAACTTATCTGTGTAAAGCATAAAAAAAAAAAAAAAAAAAAAAAAAAAAAAAAAAAAAAACCCACTAAAATAGTTTGCTGTAGCAACAGAAGTGTTTTAGCTACCAGAGGAGCTTCCACACCATTTTGTCATACTAAGACATGTTCCTCATTAATCACTGCATCCACATGGTCCTGCACTTTCTGGAGTGAGCTGTTTTGGCCATCTTCATGCAAAGTTCATCCTTTGCTCCCCGAGCTTGCAAGCCTCCCATGGGGTATTTAGAGAGCAGAAAGGAGCACAAAACACCAGTATAAGAGTAGCCATGAAAGTCTGAAGGGTTGCAGGGTGGTGCTCTTCTGAAGGGTGAATATGTCTTTTTACAGCATGCCTTGGTTTGTGTCATGGCTGCGACGAAAGAGAGAAAACTCAAGTGAGGGAAGGGAACAAGAACCAGAGGCTTCCACAGAGCTGACCCACCTCATCAGGGAAACAAAGTCCCAGGTGCCTCCCATTCTTCTCTGCAGGAAGGAGGTGTACATCATTAAATCAAGGGCAATTCAGTTGCTTGGGAAGGGCAGATTTTTGTGAGCAAAAGAACAAAATACTGAAGACAGAGGTAAACAGGGCAAGAGTTCTACATGTGCTTTTAAAGTTGCATCAGACTATCTTGACAGAAATCTGAATGATCTTGAACCATAAAGGTACGTGGTCTCTTATTTAAAAGGCTGGTGTCTCTTCCCTGGTGCAGCAATGAAAGACAAAACACTGGATATCTGATGATCCATCCCCAAAAGGTTTGCTTTGGATTGCAGTGTGCAGTTTGAAATTGAGCAATCCTTCCCTGCAATTCTCCTTTACATCTACAGATTGCTTTGAATTACACTGTAAAATGCACTAGATTCCCCACTTGCTTATTCTAAGGATAAGCACCCCAGAGCGCAATAAATTCTCTGCATTTTGAAACCTCTCTATGGCCTTATCTGGATCATTAACTATGTGAAAGATCAGCTGCACTAAAAGCCAAGGGCACCAATGATGCGGTAAGCCAATGTAAATTTCCCATTGATTTTTTTCTCATTCTATATCTGCAAATTCAATACTTTGCTTCCCTTGTAAGACATTTTATATGTTTTGAATAGTCCAAAGCTGACACCTTGCCTGGTGGTGGGGAAGCTGGGATGAAGAGGCAGAGAGCACAGAAAAAGTAGCTCAAGCAAGTGATACAAATGAGGCAAATACAGCCCATGAGTATTGGACTGAAACAAAAGCACGTTCATCCTCCTGTCCCATGCACAGCAATGGGCAGGGGCCTGGGCCCCCTTACTCCAGAGGTTCAGTAGAGATGTGTATCCCTTGCAGAAATAAGGTTGCTGGTGGTTGCACAGGAGGGAGAAGTCGCAGTTCTGGTCCCTGCTATGGGTGCTGCCTGGGTCCTCCACCTGATGGCTGCATACGGTGCCAGAGGGCTCATCTGCCTTGCAGGCATGTCTGTGATGGCTAGGAGCAAAGGCACAACTCCCTAAACTTCAGGAACATCAATGAGATCAAACATCAGCCTGAAGAGTAGATCTAGCAAGTCCAAACATTGTAGGCATCTCATTACCAAGCCACTCCTGCAAGCCTGTCAGTTCACATTACTTGTAATTGCCACAGCACGAAAATACTCTATAGAAGTGAAGGAACCAGGGATTTTTTTTCCTCATTCACAACTCTTAAAAGTTTTAAAAAGTTTAATAAACTGTTTTATTAAACATATATTAAACAAACAATTCAGGAAAATTTCCATGTTTAAGTGAAATGTCTCAGTGTTGCTACAGCAGTTTTCTCTATTTAAACAGCTTGTTCCTCCTGTTCCGTGAAGCCTTGTCTTATTGCACTGTGCCCCATAGAGCTGAAACTGTATAGAATGGGAAATTTTGAGAAAATAATCACTGAAAGATTAAAAAAGTAGTTTTGAATGATCTTGCTTTTTCTGTCTCCTTCAATTTGCTACATGGGAAAAAGATTTTTTTGAGAGCAATTCTATGATGTTCTAGTTCAGGGAAGTTCAGTGAACATTTCTGTTTTCTCTTTGCTGGGTATTACAATTCCCTGTCTGATTATTCTAGTCTGAAAAGAATTGAACAACTCTGAGTGATTCTCATAAGAAACAAGATTGGGGCTGAAAATATGTAATACAAATAAGAATATGACTTTTTGTTAAATGAAAGCTGTCTCTCACGGTCATAAGGGCAATAGGTAGTATCTTGAAAGGATGAATGGGTCTTGACCAGTCCCTACAAAATGACTGTCATTTCACAGATAAATCTTCTAAGTCAGGCAGAGAAAGCACTGGGGATGTGTTAGTGTTGCACTACTCAAGGCAGGACTAGATCCTACATTTAAAACAAATACAAATAAACAAATGTACCTATTAAGAACTATTGAACTGAAAACATTATATTGGAAAGTAGCCATCTTACTTTAAATGATAAGATTTTTTACAGACTAAACTACAGCGCAGGAACTGGAATGTTATAATTGTTCTCACACCTTCTGGAACTTTTCTTTCTAGCAGATGTTACTTGGCATCTCATTTGACTTTCTACAGAGAGGAAGGATACAGGAAAAAGGAAAAAGTAACTGATGAACCAGTAGTTGAATACAAATAAGTTTCAAATTGCTAAAGGTGAAGAGGAAAATAAAAGAAGGAAAGTATACTAATATGCCCACAAGAAGTCAAGACTGAGGCAACTGTTTTTGGACATTATGATACCTCACTAAAGAATCTCTGGGGAGTTTATCTTATATCTGGAGGAAAAAAAATGAAGAATTATAAGTTGAAATGTACCATACTTAATGAAGCAGGTGAGTGCTTTTGGAAAAAGCCTGCAAAATATTTTATCTTCTGGGCCTCATGCCAATATTTCTTGTCCTTTAGGAACTAGCACCCCCACTGAATCATGACAACTATGTTTTTTGCACATCTTCATCAAGTAAATGGAGTAGGAGTTATATGATACTTCAACAAAGCAAATTTCATTTGAGTTAATGGAAGTCCTAGCAAAAAGTAGAACAAATCAGACCAAAAAGATATTTCCAGCTCTCTTTCTTTTCCAGTTACATTCATCCAAATCAACATTATTAGCACATAGTAATGAGGTAGTATTTTTGAGTTTCGTGCCATCTGACATTTTTCAGAAATTGTTCAATATGCCACTGTTCTTGTTTTTTTGTTGTTCTTTTTCATTTTTTCCCACTGAGCATTTCATGATGAAAGGCATGAATCTGATCTTCTTGACTTTATGCTGTCCCATTGGGTTTGGTTCCTTACTGTGCTGCTGAAGATTTATGCACCTGATTGCATATAGATCTGATTGCATATAGATGTGATTGCTTTTGTGCATGCAGCCATGAAAAATGAGCTCTGGAAAGTGTGGTGGTTAAGTGTATAAGACGAGAAGCAGACTGGAGAATGTTTCAGAAAACCTGATACACCAAGACAAAGTGCTGCTTTCTATCAGTTGGCTTGTGTTAGTTCATCAGGAAAGTAAATACTAAGAAAAAAGAGTTATTTAAACCAATGAACAATGTTGATCTAAAACCAAACAAATATTTTTGTCTGGAAGCTGGAAGTTTTCTGTCAGACAAGTGAAATATTGAAAAAAAACTGTCATTAACAGCAGAGGGAGGAAAATCCTATCTCAATCTAGAGTAAAGTGTGATAAATACAGAGATCATATGTGATTTCCTACAGGACCCAGATAATGGAACTGATGACCTCAAAAATTCAATTGGAGTTTATACCTTATGCTCCCAGGTTTCCATCAGAGAAAGAGAGGTTTTCCATTAGAAAGCTGGTGCAAATTCAATAGAAAAGAAATAGGAAATACCTGTGGAAGTGGCCTGATTAAGCAATGATTCCCTCTATAATCAGTCAATTCTTCTTAAAGCTGGTATTTGGCATTTCTCTTTGTGATGTTTTTCACAAATACATTTCACTGCTGCTTACATTTAAGTGGCATTCTTCAGATTTCATACCAGAAGCACATTATTTATTCTTTATTTTTCATGGTTCTAGCATGGATTTGTCTGTTTTATGTGTGTCTCATCAGTTTTATTAGAAAGAAGAGCGTCCTGTAAAGGATCAAACATCCTAACACTCAGGTATGCAATACAGATTTACAATTCAAAAAAAAAAAAAAAAAACAAGTGATTATACAGTGAATATTGGTTGTGGCGAAGCATATTTTTCTATCTATCTGCTTATGTCATGAGTTACAAGTGGAAGGACTTGTGGAAGGACTAGGTGAGTAAGAAGGTTAAACTACACAAAAATACTAGTTTCTCAGAGGTAGCATTTCAACAAGCTCTGCCCATGAAAACAAAGACAGGGGAAAAGGGAAGGCCAGAGATTTCCTCAAATGCTCCTTGGCTCTTAGGTGAGTAGAAAGGCAACAAAACCCATTTTACTGGCAGCAGGGAGGGAGAGGCACTAGGCTGTCAGTCCCTGGCAGCCAGCAATAGCAGGAAGGACTAGATTAGAGCCCCTTCCTGTCCGCCTGGGAGGGGAAAGCTTTTACAGTTTTATCTGAAAAGAGAGGATATACTCACCATAAAGTTTTGGCAGATGCAGCTGGGCTGGTTCAGCCAAACACCAAGGCAACAATCACTGGATGAGGGGGAAAAAAACCACAACTGTAAGTAACTGAACATGTATGATGCAAAGTGGTCATAGGGGAAGAGGCAGACTACAGGCTGTGGGACAGGTAGAGTGTGTGACTAGAGATTAGGAAGGTGTTGGAGATTTTGAGGGAAAAGGACAAGCCTGGAAGGTATGGTATAGAAGCTCTAAGCTGGATTTTAAGGCTATTAGAAAAACACGGTGAATAGGTGCAATAAAGAGGAAATAATATGAGTGTGGGTATGGAAAGGGTAGTGCTTGAATCTAATGTCAATCATATTCTATTTCAAACCTGGTTAAGTAGGCATTTACTTACACTAAAAAGCAGTAGATGACTACAGTCGACATTCCAATCCCCCCGCAGAGCATTTCCTATCTATAGAAATGCACAGTGAAGTCTATTTAATATGGCCTTCATTTCAAATTGAGCAGAAGAATTTAATAGACTGCAGCTTTTTGTCTAAGGACAAAGGCAGGGGACTGTGTAAAGCTGGATAATAGGAAATACACAGGAGTCTGCTTCTAACTGGTACTTGAGCCTCTGTTTTACAGTCCTGGAATTTTGGGGAAATGTTCCACATAAAAAAAAAAACAGAACAGGAGATGCTTTTCCCATATAGCCTATTACTTCCTGCAATTCATGAGAATTCTTTCCTTGTGCATAAAGGTCACCCTTCATTTATGTACTATATCTATTTGTTTTTTTAGAAAAAGAGTGTCCTGAAAACATAATATAAAACATGGAAGGAAATGTAAAAAGTGTGGGTAAGAGAACGTCTCTTGTGGCAAGACTTCCATAAATAATGACTGTTAAAGGGAGTTGGCCATTGAAATTACTCCATACAGGAACACCCTAATGGAACAGACTGAAAAAAATGACCTTTACTAACTACAGTTACCACACACGGACTTTAAAGCCTCAGGCCCAGGCTACCCACTGTGGTTATGAATGGCCCAAAAGAAAAATGTGAAGATGTGAAAAGAGATGTGAAATTTGTCAGAGAAATTCTACAACAAAGACAGAACCAAAAGAAAACCTAGGGGACAGGGACAATGAAACTCATTTAAATGACCAGATGCTTTGAGAAGTTAATGGTTTAGTGCATTTGCCCATGCAGAATCCACTCAGCTGACACTCCCAAGCAGGAGATCAAAGCAGGTTCTTCCCCTATGACCTTTCAGCTCCCATCATAGATGTGGATGGGCCAACCAATAACACTAACATCACACACCTACATGTGAGGTCACTGCATACACCACCTCTGCTGTTTTGCCCTCCTGCTGTGGGCCCTCACCACACCAAGCCCAGGTCTTATGACCATCTCAAAGACCCAGATCCCAAACATTCCCAAAAGATCATGTCAGGTCACCAGGTGGTCACCTGGGTCAACAGCATAACCCTAACGTAGAAGATCCAAGTAGACAGGGAGAGGAAGCATGGAATGGGCTCTGGAAATGTAGGTCTCATGCACCAGCTTTTTACGGGAGACCCACTGGGTACAGCAGCAGCTGCACAACTCACCCATGGTCCTTGAGGGGCCGTTAGCAGTAGTGTTTTGGGGTTTTATTTTTATTTTTATTGAATTGATTGATGGTATTTTCACTTTGAAGGCAGCTCTTTAAGAAACCCCCACCATGCTCAAGGAGAGAAAAATGTGAGCTATTGTTGGCAGCGGTTAGTCAGCGCCATTCTCCCCTCTCACAGCCAAAGATAATTACATTTGCAACCACTCTTTATAAAATCTGAACAAAATATGACCAGCAGTTAAGGAGTAGAACTAAACCCACAAGTTTTCTTCATGAAACAGGTTAAAAATGTGTATCAGGCTGAACAACAGTGAGATTCGGCCACTGGAGCTGCAGAGTCCAAATCACAGCTGTCTTTTTGTGCAGAACTCTCGTGGGGGAGACTGCAGTCTTCTCCTGCTTTGGACTATACATGAAACTAAAACGTCCTGCAGGGCCTTCACAGCTTGTACCCCCTGCCCACTAGAAACAGAAATGTGAAAATGTACTGGGAATTGATATTAGTCAAAATGTGCGGAGAAATAATTTCCATTGAGGTTAGAAGAGGAATGTGTCGTGGTGAAGCACAGTGGCAATGACATCAGTGGGGGAGCTGGCAGCGTGGGGAGGACTCAGCAGAGGAGCAGCGCTGCAGCCAGGAGGAAGCAGGGCCCAGCAGAGCTCCCCTGTGAAAGGCTGAACATGCAGGGACAGCGTGAGAAAAAAAAGAGGTGGCCCTGACTGAGTGGTGCTCGGACACCTGCAACAACAAAATAACTCACAAGGCTTTGGCTAATGCTCCATGGAGGTGCAAAGGAAAGAGAGCCTGAGGGAACCCAATCAGGAAGAATTCGCAGCCAGAAACAGCCTCGCAGTCAAGATCAGTATCAAGTCTAGCTGTTTTGGGAAGTGTTGTAAACAGGAGATTTCTTCAGTCAGAACGACAGGGAGGGGAATGCTGGGGAGCTATTTGGGAAAGCATGCAGCACTTCCTACAACAAAAGGTGCTAAGACGAGGCAGCTGCGAGGGCTCTGTGGCGCGGAGGACACGGGGTGTGTCGGCGATGCGAGCAATGCGGGGCCACGCGGAACCGCAGCCCCTTCCGCCCCTCCACAGCCATCCGGATTCCAGGCGCAGAAGGGCAAAGCCATTTTTTTCCTTGAATAGCCTTTTGGGAAGCCGGGAGGTCAGCCCAGGGAGCGTGAAAGGACTGCTGCCGTCTGTGCAGGCTGCTGCGCGAGCTGCCATTAATCATCCCCTTTGGCTGTAACTGTAGTAGCGCTGGAAGCAGACAATGTAGGAAAATGTCCTGAGCCTGCTTCCTCTCTCACCGCCTGTTATTTCTGTCACACAGCTGATGCAGTTCATCACAGGCAGGTAAAAGAGCCATGGCTCTGCTGGCAGTGAGATGCATTGCTAACAAAATGACACATTACAGACTATGTTACTTATGTCCTAGCTGCATTTTCATTTCCTTTTACTCTTACTTAAAGCTGTTTGACTGAAGTTTTCATGGCAAAAAATAAAATAAAATTAAATAAATACAACTGGTATTTTGACTGAAACAACCAAAAAAAAAAAAAAAAACCCCAAAACACTCAGATTTTACTATTCAGAAGTTTCCCCAAACAGGCAAACACTTAGCATTACCCAACAGACCTTGTGTTTACGTAGGACTTCCACGTTCCTAGAGACCGGATGGCTGGACAGTACATAATGTCTTTGCCTGGAAAGAAGCTAGAGTAGAAAGCATAAAATATCACTAAACAAGTCCCATAGAACATCAAGTCCTGAATTAACAGCCGGAGAATAAAACCAGACAGTGATATCATGAAGATTTTTTTTTTTCTCATGTTATGTTTTCTTATGTTGCTGTTGTGCTGTGATTTCTTATTGTTGATATTAGATATGTTATTTTTTTCAGCACACAGTATTCAACCAGAAAAAATTCTTTTGAAGGGAGGTTTACGCTGGCTGAGCTTTGACAGGTACTTACAGTTGGTAAATGTTTTCAGGAAAAGGAATTACATGAGATTACAGAGCAGGAATTAGGAAAAGATTTGGTTTTAAGGTCAAGAATCCCCTTCAATTTGTTTATAAGGTTTATTACCTTGCTAGTTAACTGTGTAATTACATAGTCATTTTGAGGAGAAGCTAAAGCTATATGAGATACCAAAAAGAGAAAAACTGCTAAGAGAGAAACACATGGGAAGGGAGAGGAAGAGAAAGAAGTGAAGAGACTAAAATGATGCAGGGGATGTTAGAAGACACAGAGTATGTGAAATGGAAACACAGTAGATGTTAGGCCTATTAATCATCAAGCATAAATGTTTTAAATACATTTAAGCTTATTATGCTTCCTACAGTTTCCGAGGCTGTCACAGTCCAAGCACACAGGGAGACACTGAGGCGGCAGTAGCTCCTGGCTTATCCTGGCTCTGGTGGCTCTACTGTCCTTCCAGGTCTGCGAGGACATCTGCCCTCCTCTGCTCAGGCACTCTCTATCAGCTTCTCCTAAGCTGCCTTGGCCTGGTAAATTGTTGTTATAGACATACGAGGCAGGAATGAGCAGCAGCAACAACATACTAACTTCAGCATGCAGAGAAGCAGGACTCAGCTACAGACAACTCCAGGCTTTATGCTCACAGTGTAAAAGCCTTCCTGTACACATCAGGATGTGAATTATGAATATGGCCTTGAAATAAGACACTGCAGGTCAGGGGCCTTCCTACATTTCCTCAGAGAAAGTCGAAAGGTGGGTTAGTGTTTCTAGTAAAGTAAACCTGAAGTATTTAGATGGGAGAAGAGTTAAAGCTATAGAATTACTCAAGATATTTCTTGCTAGTAACACTACACAGCCCCATAACCAAACCATTATACTCCTTCCATTTCTCAAAGAATTCAACAGCATTTCCAGCAGCAAATTCAGATTTCTTAGGGCAGGCCTCTTCCCACATGTGCATCAGTTATCTCACCCATCTCTGACACCAAAAGTGCATTTGGAGTGGTAGAGAGAAGATATTTCTAAAAAAGATAAAACGGTATCACTTCCTTTCCCTTGTCTGAGTTTATAGAACTTCAGTCTTACGGTCATCCCAGAAACTAAGGACCAGTGAATCTGCCTTTCTGCAGTCTTCCTGATTTGTCAGGGGCCTTGGCAATAGTGCAGCCTCATGAGAGAGGAGTTTAATACTTTCTCTGAACTTTTTCTCAGTCATATTTTGGAGAATGGCTTAACTGCTACTAACAACACGAAATGCTAAGCTGACCAGAGAAGGCATGAGGAAAGTATGGGGAAAAAAAAAAAAAAAAAAAGCTCTAAAAATCTGGTCAAAATTTGGGTGTAGATGGTAAATCCCAATTCCACCTAAATTATAAAGTGTTGGAGGCAGAGTGAGTTAAGAAGCTTGCCTCCTACATTTGCAAGGAAGCGTTTTCTTATGAGCAATCTATTACTTTTCATTTCTATTTGTATTGGGCTGTGGCCTGAATCCAATCCAGGGGCCAGTCCACAGAAGGAAATTAAAAGACAGAGCCAGAAAATAAGAACCTAATTACTTCTTTCCAGCGCTGTAGCCATGCCGTCAGCTACAGCTGAGTGTAAAACGCGAGCACAGTGGGAGGACTATGCTATGTGCAAGCCCGTGGATATATCAGGCCCTTGGGAACAAAATGAAATAAATCAAGGGTTGCTGCTAAGCAAGGTTTACAGTCAGATGCTCCTTAATCGGGCAATGGGGACCGGAGCCGTGGTTGGATGAGAGCAGGGAGCAGCTGTGTGGGTTAACGCATTGTGGTCCTCATGGCCCTGGGGGTTCCTCCCTCACGGCGCCATGAGGCGGGACGGCAGCTGGCAACATGTTTGCGCCTCACAGCACGGGGAGCGCGAGGCGCCTCAGCGCTGCCATCGGCCTCACCACCCTCCATCAGGCACAAAATTTCTGTACATGCAGAGAATGAAAGGGCAAATGGAATAAATGTCCCTCAGTTCAGAAAGAGGCACCACTGAAGTTAGCCCTTCCCTGAGATTAATTAATCTGCTGTCACAACCTCGTGAGCCAGCTCCAAGTTCACAGAATCACAGAGGGGTTAAAGTTGGGAGGGACCTCTAGAGATCATCTTGTCCAACCCCCCTGCTCAAGCAGGGACATGGACCGTAATATTTTCATGATGTGCCTGAAGTCCAGTAAAACCAAGAGACCAGTGGGATCAGAGAGAAATGGGCCTCATTAGCCAAAACGAGAAATATTTTAGCAACTTTTATGCAATTTTTATGTTTCTTTTTACAGACCCAGATCAAGCAAAACAATAGAGCTCCTAATTATTTTTTTAGGCTCCTAATTTACCCCTATCTTCTGAATATTATCAGCCTAAATATTTTGTTCATTTTGAGCTGTGGTGCCCAAAGTTGCCCCAAAATTTCTTTTTCCCCAATGGAAAATTTGCTTTAAAGAAAAATAATATTCTTTCTTTTTTGCATTAAAAAAAGAGGTCTGTGTCTGATGGAAAATTCTGTTACTTCATCAAAATATTCTTACTCTGAGACAATATTCCCAAATGCATGTTCCAAAACATACATATTCCCACGTATCCCCAAACCCAAACCATCCTGAAAGCCAGGGCCACATGGCAACTCTTTGCCCAGAAAACTGGGAATCTCCTTGCTGCTTGGGATTGGCATCTCCTCCCCACAGCTGCAGAGGAAGGATGGCAAAGGAAGGACCTCCAGCGCACCTCGCTTCCCCTTTCCTAGCTTCATGTGTGGCCAGTTCCCCAAGGCTTCAGAGATCATGCAAGGGAAATGGAGCAGAAAAATAAGTTTCCCGTCTAACACAACTCTGTGTTAGTGATATATGTCGTGAAAATGGGTCCCACAGGCAGGCTGCTTGCAGTGCCAAGAGCAGCGGCCTGCTAAATGTTTTAAAAGCATATCGTCTTCCCACCTTCTCAGTGGGAAACTGTGCCTGCAACTTTAATACATGTATCAGGATCGTCTGCAGTATGTCTTGGTCTGCAAATCTTCTCAGAGACCTTGTGGGGTGCGAGTAGATAATTTTTACAATATCCAGCACATGGGGTTTGTTGGAGACATGAGGTTGGCCAACAGCAGCCGCCGAGGCAGCCTGCACAGTGTGGTGCATCACAGCTTGCAAAGACACATGGAGGTGTCCACCAGCGTGCAGGCATTTTCATTCCCTTTGCTCTGAGCACTGCTGGTGGTAAGTAAAGGAATAAATAATGTACCATACAGAATAAGCTCATTTCCTGTGATAATTCAGTCAGCCTTGGTCAAGTGTTTTTGGTGTCCTTACTGCTCCTGCGCCGAGTTGTGCTCATCCAGCAGATGTGGAGGTAAACAGCAGTATGCAACCCAGAGACTTGGGGTAGCCGTCTCCCAGTCTTGCAGGTGGCAGACCTCTGAACCAAAGAACCATTTGAAATTCAACCAAATGGCAGCAGTTTAAGAAGTGTTAGAGCCTTGGAGAATTATCCCTCACATATTCCCTAGACACATACTCTCTCGCTAAAGCACCAGCACAACCCCTCAGCACATGCTGTCTGTCATCTGCCTGGGGCAAGTTTGCATTCCCAGGAGCACAGCACTCTTTCAAGCTGCCCTACTGATGCCCTTCAGGGTTAGTTAACACAAGGACACCCCAAATGCGCTGCAGTCACTGCTGTAGCTGCAAAGCAACCTCCCGGAGGAGAGAGAGGTCACACAGCCAGGAAGCCAAGCCAGTCCCCAGGGATAAGCCTTGCATAGGTGTGATCTCTGGGAGAGGCCACCAGGACCATCCCCGCTCGCAGAGCCCATCTGTGCACTCCATCACTTCACCTCCACTAACACCCTCCGTGTCTTTATCCCCACTCCAGTTGCCTATTGAAAATACTTTCCTAAATCCAAAAGAAATTATATTCTTGGATATGCATATGAATACGGCTCTTCACAGGCACAGAAAACTTCTGTTGCCGCATTCATTTCCAAGCATACTGCCTCTCTATCCAATCCAGGAGCCCATTCTAAAGGGCTTCTTGTTTGTCTAACTCCATGAATTTCCTTATTAGCTTAGCTCACAGGCTTTACTTTCTCTTTTCTTGCTCTCTCATTCCTCTGCTCAGACCCTTTTTTCATGGCCATTTAGGAGCAGAGAAAAAGATACATCCATTTTCTTCATCTCATTGCAGACACTTGAAAAAAGTATTAGTATTCAGTATTAGTATTAGTGCCATGGGCATACAAAATGGTTCAATGAGCAAACTTTTTTTTTTTTATCATAGCTCACACAAAATTCAGCTATTCCTCATATTTAGAAGACACTTAGCAATCACTGGACAAGAGAATATGCAATTCCTTTGAAGAGAAAAGCTATTAACTTTGCCAAGCTGGCATGCATGGGTAATATTTTGGGAAAATGATGTAGTGTAAATTCAGTCCCTTTTTGTTCTTTTTTTTCTCTTTGCCTCTCTCTTCATTTATTCCCTTCCATATTTTCTTCTTAATTTTCCATCTGATATGTTTATTTTTCTAGATTTTTTTCCCCACAGTTTCAGTGAAAAATCAGACTTTCAAGTGTTTTCCTTACTGAAGATCACAGTTGCTTACATCTCAGTGCTCCTTTAGAAAGAGACAACAGGTATTCATCTGGCTTGCAGCAGAAAGCAGCAGATAAGAGCATGCATAATTGGAGCCCGGGCACACTCCCAAATGGTCAGAGCACACCCTGCTGCAGCCAGGAGCTGCAGACCTCTCCCGCCTAGTACGTCTGCACCATTTAATGCAGAGTTTTGCAAGACACTGAATTCCTCCAAGAAACCAGTCTATTAAGTCAGATTCACAGTTAATTTTTATTTTACCTATCCTCCTAGCCTGTCTTTTCTTGTCCTAGGTATTTCAGTGATATCATTTATATCCTCTAAAGATTATAGTTGCATAAGCTCTGTTTTCTCTGCTGTGTTTTCACTTAGAACTCTGGTTGTGACCATCTTTCAGCCTCCCATAAGCCTGCAAGAAGACGTGTTTTAAGCTCTTGCTCCCAGAAAACACAGTTTTAAAGGTTTGTTCAGCGTGATGCAATTCCTGTAACTTTCCAAAGATACACTGACAGTAAGAACATCATTTATACAAGAATAAGGCAAGTTCAGGTAAAACAAGGAGGCTGTTCATCAGTCCCATTTGTGCATGAATACTAACATCTGAGATTTCAGGGGCATTTTATGGTTGAATGCTGGTGAAAGCCTACCTCCTATCTCTTTCTGGCACAATGAGTATTCAATGCAAAATGGATCTGCTCCAACAAGACAGACTGACTTAATAGCTGCGTACATTGAACATTCACCTGGGACATGCATAGCGAGTATTTAACTTCCTTCTCTTCACCTGAACATTGTAAAGCCAAAAAAGATCCTATACACTAGAATCACTTTTAAAATTAAAGGACTACATAACTTCTGTAAAACAGGCAAAGGAAAAATCCACAGGCCTCTCTGTATCCCATTAGTCTTTGGTGGTTAGAGGATGAGGGAATTGGAGAAAGAGGATATAAAGTTACATAAAACAATTGTTTTACAAACTCGTAAATTTACTGTTATAGTTAGAAATATTTTAATTAAAAATACTGGTAATCCCTGCCAGCTACCAACTACATTTGGAGACAGGCATGAGCTGCAGCTGAATCCAGAGGCTGTTTTGCCAGTCATCCACAGATGATAACAATGTACCAGACTACCTGGCCGTCAGGAAGTATTATCCATGGGCTTTTCTCCCAAAACATTTAAAAGGTGCAAGCCTCATTCTGATCACACCAAAGCTGAATGTCAAATCCCTCAAAAATGCTGAAAAACAATAACATTGTCTGCATTACAACTGTAGCTGTAGTATCCTCTCCCACATAGCAATGCTGAATTTCAATTGGGAGGTCCAAAAAAATTGATAAGTGAAAACATAAAATAGACAGAGAAAGCAATAAAAGAAACCACTGAACAAAGCACAGCCATGAGGAATCAATCATTATTAATCACTCCCTAATTGTGATCACAATAATAAGCAACAATGAAGTACTGGAGCAGTCAAATAAATTAGCAAATTTGTGAGGTCCATTTTTACTGACACATTTAATTTCCTTGTAACTTTTCTGCCTAGTGTCAAAAAAAAAAAAAAAAAAGAGCTTAATAATTCTAAATGAAAAACAGAAGTTACAAGCCACTCTACTCCCTCCAACTTCCAGGGAGAGAAAAAAAAATAAGAGGGATAGACTAATCTGCACTCTAACCAACTGCAAAATATTACTGATTAGGTACCTCTGCATATCTGTCTGTCCTTAAGAAACACAAAGCTATGGCCTCTGCCCTGCAACAAAACTCACTAATAGCTACTCTACTTATTGAGAGCTCAACAAATTTCAGTGGCGGACGGGCAACCAACTGCCTGTGTTGTTAATGATCTAGAGAATGTATAGGAGAGATAATTCTCCAAGGTTCTAACACTTCTTAAACAGCACTTGCTACCATTTGGTTGAACTTCAAATGGTTCTTTGGTTCGGTCATTTTCAGCTCCTTTTGGCACACAGGGCCATGAGGAAGGTAACCACAAGGTGAGAATTTGCACAGATCCACAACTGATGTGAAGGGAGCGATAAGCAGAGGAGAGGGGTCGCGCATGGGCCAGCAGCATTCGCATCCCTCCTTAGCATATGCCCTTATAGCTGCAGTGTGTTCTTCACACAAAGAATAATTCCACACACCACACACAGCGTGGAGGAGCAAGAGCACTTGTGCGTCATCACCCATTATTGACTCTTTTTGTGCATTTGCATTGCTCTTGGATAAAAATGAAAAGAGAGAGAGCGTTAGCCAACCAGTCATTTTTGATGATTGACTTACATGGCAATTAATCAGTAGTGAATTGCCCGCGTGAAAAGTCTGTGATCGGGTTTTGGACTAAAATTTGCTCACTGAGTTACCTCAAAATACTAATTAAAACACTGGTAAAAATGCGGAGTATTTCACAAGTGATCTGTAAGCAGAGAGGAAAAAAAAAAAAAGCCTAAAGCAATTGACTAATGTGCTTATGTGATTTCAAAGACACTTTAAAAAGTCTTCTAAAAAGTTTACTGTAGCATAAAACCTAAAATTTGCACAAGGGACTTGAGTCCTACATAGAAGGGTTAAGACCTCACTACAACAACAGTGTTTAGTGGAAGTCTATATTTACAAACTGACGACTCAAGGGAGCTTGAGTTTGCATCTCCCAGCACATTTTTGTTTAGCTGAGGCTTTCTCACAGACATAAGCTCCACTGCAACTGGCTTTCAAGTCCTGTGCACACCTGCATGGATTACAAAGAGGAGAAGGCAGGTCCCTCCACACCCAAACTGTAAATTAACAATGCAACATGTCAAGTTAAGATATGCCCTCCAGCACCCTGTTTTAAAGTCATACCAGTGGCTGACAGTCTCCTGATATAGTTAACCCTTTCATGGGAATTCATAGCCAGGCTCCAGACTCATGAAGGAAGAAACTAGCCTTTTAAATGATTGACGGTGTGGTTTTATTACATAATGGCTCAACCTCCTGCTGTAATCTAAGATAGGAGTTGAATCAGACCCTATGTTCTTGCACAAAACAGGAGAAAGTTGCTATTCCACTAATTTGATTTTTATCCTCTGTCTGGTACATTTGTGTGGAATTATAATTTCAGTTTGTTAATGAGCTGTAGTTTGAAAAGAGACAGCACATACCCTTCCATCTCTTTTGCTACTTGTAGAATACCCTGCTGGTATGGATAGGTCACATCCGTTACTGGCTTTTTTCCTCCAAACTCTTTCATGAGGCTCTGCTTCAGCACCAAAGAAATATGCCAACAGTAACATCAAGTTCAAAAGGAGCTCTACTGATTCAAGAACAAGTAGACCCATCCAAACTAAGCAATCTCATGGTTTTAGTGCTGTAACCACTTCCTCCCTTTTCTTATGGTGGGCTGCTAGCCGTAATCATCACTTCATACATAATGCTAAGTAACTAATTCCATTACTATGTGTGATGTTAATCTCCCACAACCTAATCTTCTGTCCCTATCTCATCTTATGGCTCCTAAATCTATCCTGAACAAGCATGTGTGAAGAGAAGACCATGCAGAATGCCTCAGCAGAATCCCATAGGGGAAGAGCTCAGGGTCCTCTACCATTCTGCGTTCCAGCATCCATCTGTTTTCTACATACACTAACCTGGCCAATTCTTAAGTCCAAACTTGCGAATATCTTCCCTGTGTGGATATGAGCCACTGTGTGGACATTCACACACAGACTTGAGGTGTGACAGGGCATGCCAGGGATGGGCAAGAGGTGCATCTGAACCTGCTTCAGCATCTGCACAAGGCCAAGCATGCAGCCACCTGCAGAACAGGCCCCTTGGTACCATAGGCTTCAGAAGCCACCCCCTCATATCCTAACTGTCTTCCTAAGCCTCACATGGCCTGCTCTGACAGGGAACCAAGGAAGCACCAGACTGTAGTTCACTTCTTGGTACAAGCCCCAAAAGATAGTGATAATGCCTGTGTGCAGGTGCTCCCTCTTACAGTAAGACCTCAATTACTCATGACTAAGAAAGGTCATCCCCATATCCAACAGCACTACTGAAAAAGCATCATGTGCCTACCATCAAGGACATACAATCAACTGCCAAGTTGTAAAAGGCTCTTTATCTTGAGATGATTTCGAAAGAGCCAGGGTGTAACATTATATTTTTATTTTTAATTAATGTTTTCAGATGTAGATATTCTTTAGCAAAAAAAAATACATACCCATTTCGGACGTATTTTCAGTACCTGCTATGGTACTGAAAATGGCTAACACCCCAGACCCAAGACAGGAGATGGCCAAGACAGAGAACATTTGGTATCTTAATGGAAAGCCAGTAAGATGATGTTGTGTCATATATGGAATTTCTAAAATATAGGACAAAAAAAAGAATCCCAAAAACTTTCTTTGAGATGCCAGCTTGGGAAACAAATTCCAAACAGTTTTGGTGGATACAAGGCAGCAGTTGTCCTTCATGCAGCCTGATAACAGGTCAAAGTGAATGCGCACACTTTCAAAGCTGTATTTAAAATGTATGTAGATATGTCCATACAATCTAATCAAATTCAAACTAATCATCAAATCCGCTTAATAGTTAACAAGTTACTTTCAAAAATATTTAGAATAAAATTAAATGTAAAATAAATTTAATTAACTACATAAATTTGCCATTCTTATTTTCTCTCCTTTCAGCTTCTCTGCTTTTCACCTTTTATCTCAAGAAGCCTCTACGATCAAAATTTCAAGAATTTAGAAGTCTTTCATAAAGAGAATATAGTGCATTGGCCATAACAAGCACAATACTGAAGTGGCGGACTGCCCTGATATTGATTTTCTTGCATTAGAAGCAGGAGTAAAGAGAGTGTGACAAAACCACACCAATGGATTGCTTTTGTTTCACAGGGCAACTTGATCTAATCTGAGGAGTGACTGAAAATGGCATTAGGGAGTGTCATGTTAATTATAATTTACTGAATTCATTCCACTTCAGCTTAGCTAGAAGAGAATTAAAGACCCTCTGATAGTGTAGGCATATTTGAACTTTGGATGAGAGCAATCATTCTCACCTGAGCTCACCTTAAAGGGCAGAGTACCTATACATTTAGTAGCGATATGTCTCTTTAATTCTGTGAAATGCTGACACATAAACCAGGAGAATTGTAATTACCTGCCCTTGAAGGCCATAGCAAGTAAGAGCTGGGAGTTCCTCCTGCCAAAAGTTCAAGCTCCCTTGCAATATATCATGGTCCACATTGACTTTGTGTCAGAGACATGTAGCCAAGTGAGGTTTATGAAGACCCTGCTCAGGGAGGAAGAACCCTTCCTCCAGTGTGGTGACTGGCAGCCTCCAAACCAGCTTGCTTCCACCTTCACTCAGCAGCCAAACTCCCCTCTCTGACCCTCCCAGATCTGAGCTACCTGCTCTATTATGTTAAAAACACTCTCTATTACACAGAATTCCAGAGCACCAGGTACCATCCCCCACCCTGCTGCTTTCCAGCCGGAACCTCCATCTCTCAGCAAAGAAATCCTGCTTTTCACAGAGACTTCCCTTCACACACCCAGCGTTTCTTGCTGCACTGCACATCTCCCATGCATGGCAAGGGCAGACCCACACTTATGCCCCATACATGCAGCAGCCCTCAAACTGCTGGGGCTCAGATATACCCCCACACAAACACATATGTGCTCACACAAGGTTCATAGCCAGCAGTCCCTGCTCTGCCCAGCCCTACACACCTGCCCAGTCCCAGCACTGCCAGGTTTGCCTTTGGGCAACCCCATTTCCTGGCTTGCTGCTTCCCAGCTTGCAATGTCATCCTCCCCAAGCTCCCCAAGCACCATTTTGCAAGGGAGTTGTGCGACTGC
Organism: Nothoprocta perdicaria; assembly: GCF_003342845.1. Lineage (NCBI taxonomy): Eukaryota > Metazoa > Chordata > Aves > Tinamiformes > Tinamidae > Nothoprocta > Nothoprocta perdicaria. The sequence goes on along the minus strand of NW_020455204.1, from coordinate 9,622,515 downwards.
TCCTGCCCAGGAGTCAGGGCTGGACCAAGTGTCCAAGCCTAGCAGCATCCCATCAAATGCTAGCAGCCACTCTTTATCTGTAGATGACAAGTCAGCAAATTCAAGAAAAATCAAGCCAGTTAATTCAAGAAAAATCATAGTGGTAGACATGGAGGCAATGAGAACCTCAAAATAGATTGAAGGCACTTACCTCTGGGATATTGGTAGTATATATATTATATTGAGTATATATATTGAGAGCTGAGAGCTCAGTCCCGTGCTCCACCCTGTTTTCAGAGCAGCTGCTCTGAAAAAAGGTCACAAGAGGCTGTAAACTTTAAATTGTAAAGTAATGACGGTTATCCAACTATAACTGCAGAATTTCTTCTGAGAAGATAAAACAATGACTACTGACGAGTTGAGATGTCCTCAAGGATGGAAAATAAAGTTAACAGTGAAGCTGCCATAACTCTTTCCTTGGGATTCCCAGAAAAAGAAAAAAAAAAAAAAAAAGGGGGAAAAAAAAAAAAAAAAAAAAAAAAAGGTATATGTGAATAAGCTTTACAGCCCATGTGTTAAAAACCTCACATTACAGAAGGCATCCAGACTGATTGCACATACCCCGTGTAAAGAGCTTTGGGCATTCAGTGTATCTGGGAGCCTGGGAACCAGTTGGACTTAGCAGGCGTGCCTGACTCAATCGCATAATGTAAGCATGGCAAATCCGAAGTGTGGGGTGCTTTAGACCTACCACCCTATTAATCCACACCAGCAGAGCAACCCTGTCTGCAACACCTGGGAGTGCCAGGCTGACTGTGCCCATGTTGGGGAGCTAACGTAGGCCTGCGCTGCAGAAACACTTGGGATTTCCAGATCTGTGACAGCTCAGCCGAGGATCTCTCACGGACTTGCTTGGCTGGGCTAACAGTGCCCAGACAGCCCGGGCCCATGTGCAAACCCTGCGGCATGCAGAGCGTGTCTGCGCGGGAAGCAGGGTGTCTCCAGGAGCCCTCAGACGTGGTGGCTCTGTGTAATCACAGTGTCAACACCACGGCTTGCCTCTCTTTCCCACAGAGGCCATGCCTGCTGCCGTCCTTGGGAAGGCTGTGCTTGCTTGTCCTGGCCCATCCGCAAGCAGGCAAGGAGCCCATGAACTGCTGGCGAGGCCTGTGCCACCACACTGCCTCTTGGAGAAGAAACTAGCAGGAACATGGCTGCAGCAGAGGCCTCTCCCCGCCACAGGGCGTCTTCGATTGGCACCAGAGGGCCCTGCACCTGAGGCAGCCCTGTCGGGAGGTGATGGCTGCACCCAAGTCCCCACCACAGCACCCTGGGCCACCTCCCACCCAATACCAAGGTGCCCTGCACCAAAGTGCCACCACTTGGCCACCCATGTCTTCTCACAACCCACATGCCACTAGGGGCCAAGGGGAGATCATCCCAGCAAGGAAAGCAGCATGAGGATATCAGCAAATAAATCAGGGAAATAATTTGGGAGTTGCATCTTACTCTTCCTACATAAACAGGAAAACAAACAGTTAGTGGTGTTCAGCTCCCTACCATGGAGCACTGACCAGTTATAGTATCAATGAAGAGAAAATTTGGGAGGACTTTTAGAAAGGACTGGCCCTGTCTTGACCAGCAAGGGACCCAGCACTGCATATATTTTTTTTTTTTACAGGAGCTCAGTAGGAAACACACTCAGATATTTCACATCACATTTCCTCTACTTTGCTTTTACCCAGTTTTAACTTCGGTGGCTCACACAAAGGCAGTCCTGATTTATAGATACAGCTTTTGGTCAGCTCTTGCAAAGTTTTCATACCACAAACACCATCTTGCTGCAGCTGGTAATAACTAGTGATGCTGATAGCAACTCCCATGGAGGTAACAGTGGCCTAAATGCCTGATAGAGCAAAGTACCACTTCCCCTTTGGGTGAATATTCCAGGTTTGCAGTGAACAAAAGAGCCAGGCACCAGGAAGTAGCCCTCTGTGGGCTAGGATTGAATCTCAGCATCTAAGCTGGCACTTTCAGAAAGCTGAAACAATTTCTTTAAAAGGTACAGATCATTTAGGAATCCAGAGAGAGTGATATAAGATTCAGGGGTCCTCATGACCAAGCGCTACCACCACATGGAGAAATGAGCAGAAGCTGTTTTATGAGCTGCATAGAGCTACTGAAAGGATCACCCTTCTCCTGGTGCTGTCCTGAGCATCTTGGGTCGATGATCAGGCCCCTAAGTGAAGGGCTACAGAGGGAGGTTCACCCACTGGAAAAGTCACCCTTCCCTCCCTGCTTTCCTTCAGGCCAGAGAAACGTCCCAGGATTAGATCATGGCTCAGTGGCGGCGCTAGGTTGCCAGTCTTGGGTGGATAAGCTATTAGTCAGATTTACATGTCTAAAACATCATTTCTGCAAACGCCCCAGGGCACAGCTATGAATGCACATAGACTGCAAACACAGAAAAATAGTTTCAGTAAGTGGAAAAGCAAGGTTTAAGTTCAAGTACACCTAAAAGTAGGTCAAACCAACGGGCAGCAAGTTGGCTAATATGATTTCTCCATAGATTTTAGAATGTGTTTCAGTATTCAATGTCTCCTTCAATTTTGTATACATTGCTGCATACATTATGTGTTCAGTACACAACTGTATGAAGTAAAAAAAATCACATTGAAGACTCCAAAACAGGGCAGGTGTGAATGCTGGCCCCAGAGGACGTACTCTGAGCGTCTACAAGAGCTGTTCAACCAACGGTACTTCTTAGACTGCCACCCCCATAATATTTCCTCACCTACCTAACTCGAGGTCTCCATGCTGTCACTCTGGCTTTGTAACAGACCCTTCATTCTTTGATGCTCAGATGCTGGTGTCACCAAGAGTAGTAAAAGTCACTTAACAGAAATGAAGCAAATTTCAGAAATTGCAACAGATTACAGGCAATTGGCAGTATCTGATAACACCCTAAATCTGTAATAAACATTTCTGTATGCCCAACAAAAAAAAAGTCTACTTTAAAAGATTCTTGTCATTCTTCTTTCATTATCTGGGCAAAATTGATGCCTCCAAAGTCAAGTGTTTTTGGCCGAACTAGGCACAGGAGCTTGAGCCTGTTGGACCATAATTTTAAGCTATATTAATACTATGTTATTAAAACTTTGGAAATAAAACAGCTGTATTGAGGATGTTGCCCAAAACCTATTCTGCTGACCAGCTGTCTCCACAGCGTTTGTCTCAGAGGAGCTGTGGCCTCCTCCTCCTACCATAGCACTGGGAAGAAATGACATCCTCTGGCCACAGCTTCAAAAAGAGTTCAAAAAGGGAAAAGGGTTTTCTCGTGGGATCTAGAACAAAGTCCAGAGTAAAGTAACTGTCTGATGAAGCCTGGGCTGCCTGTCTGTGCAGATCTCCAGTCTCCATTTTGCTATACCCTCATTTCCACACATTTCCACAAGGCCCTTGCCAGGCCTTTCATTTCCATTCTCCACAGTCACAGAAAGCTACTTTTGCCCTGCTTTCCAGACCCGTCACTCTAGAAGAAGGAACGACCGAGCCTTTGGTGCTCATACACTGCCCATGCAACCACGCAATCACAGTCGTGTGATCCTAAACCTGAGGCAGCCCAATTTATCTGATTACATCCCTTTTGTTCACATTAAGCATTCATTGTGAAATCCTCTTCAGGCAGGAAAAACTAGATAACAGAGGAGAACTGTTCTGTGAAGCATACCAGGCAGATGGCACCTGTGAAGCATACCTCTTCCGTGATGTATGACTTACATTCAAGAAATTAGCATGGCATCCAAAATGTCCAAAAATTTCCTTGAGTAAGCTGTACCAGGACTAAATGATTCATTTTATTTTAGTCTGTAAGACAAACTAAGCCTCATTCTTCACACTCGTTTTTAACAACTTATATCCTGACTTGACCCTGAGTCCTGCTTTAGGTCAGTTCTCAGAACCATTATACCTACATAGGAACAACGCAGTTCCAGCCCTGATTTCTCTCTCTTTCTCTCTCCCTCTCTCATGCTCTCTCTCTTTTTTTTTTTTTTTTATTTCATTCATCCAAATATTCACCCTTCCTTCCTTCCTTCCTTCCTTCCTTCCTTCCTTCCTTCCTT